>NW_027555847.1:665670846-666023346 GCF_003287225.1 Phascolarctos cinereus | reverse complement strand
TAGCTTTGAGCCAGGGAAAGGAAAAGGCTCCAGCAGCATTAGTCAATCCCCTGGGAAGAATCCACCTGTCACTGCCACTACACTTTTCTCTTCAACTCTTCTCCCTTGTCCTTAAAAGAGATTTTTAAAATTCCTTTGTTGTTCAGTCGTGTCTAGTTTCTTCATGACCCCATTTGGGGTTTTCTTGGCAAAGATACTGGAGTAGTTTGCCATTTCTTTCTCCAGCTCTTTTTACAGATGAGGAAACTGAGGCAAACAAGGTTAAATAACTTGTCCAAGTTCACAGCTAGTAAGTATCTGAGGCCGGATTTGAATTTACGTCTTCCTGACTTCAGACCCAGCATTCTATCCACTGTACCACCTAGTTGCCCTTTAAAACTCCTATGTTATCAGAAGACTTTACCTACAAGTCAAACAAGATGACCTCTGAGGTCCTTTCCAACTCTTGAGACTCTATATATCTCTGGACTTTGAAAGATCTTTTAGCCCAGCCTCTGGATTATCCAAACGAGGAAAAAGAGGCCCAAAGAGGGGAATTGATTTTGTCCAGGACCATATTGATTTTAATGGTCAGAAGAAGGATTTGAACCCAAATCTTTCAACTCCAAATCTAGAGTTATTTCTACTATGTTGAAAGTGTTGTCCCTCCTTCCCTGTGACTACCTATCTCACTCATCAGAGTAGCTATTCCATGAGTTTCATGCTGAGTGCCCCCGTAATTCGGCTTTCTTCTTCCTTGCCTCCACTCCCAAATTAAACAAGAACAGATCTGCTTGACACGTGGACTATAAATAGTGTGAAATCATAGGGGCTGAATGAAGTCATGTCAATGACGTAGTCGATGGCATTCCTCCAGGGTAATTGTTCTGACCACTTGTGGTTGTCATCTGGCAGGTCTGGCAGTATAGATATCCTGCTATGTCCTGGCTGAAGTACAAATGGGTAATGGCATACTGCCTACCTAAAACTGTGCTTGTACTTTTAATTAGATAATGGGTTCTGCCCTGTGGGCAGCTGCTGCAATATTTGGCTATCGTCTTCCAAATGTTGTGCATTTGGTGACATATCCTCTTCTGTGTAAAATGAAATATTACACTATACAGACTACTGTACAGGATTAGAGCCTCTTCTGATTGCACTAACACCAGTCCCTTCCCTCTGTTGATTATCTCCTTTTTACCCTGTCTATATCTTATTTGTACATAGTGATTTATATGTTGTCTCCCTCATTAGACAGTAAGCTCCCTGACAGCAATGACTGTCTTTCGCCTTTCTTTTTTTTAAGGCAATTGGGGTTAAGTGACTTGCCCAGGGTCACACAGCTAGTGTCAAGTGTTTGGTCTGAGGCCGGATTTGAAATCAGGTCCTCCTGACTTCAGGGCCGGTGCTCTATCCACTGCGCCACCTAGCTGCCCCTCTTTTGCCTTTCTTTGTGTCTCCAGTGCTTAGCACAGTGCCCAAAAGATAGTAGGAGCTTAATAAATGCATACTAACCAGCTAGACTGTTAACTAGGTTTATAATCAGACCTCAATTGACTTCTCACAGCTTCATATCTATCCTACAATAGATCTTGCTTAGGGGCTCTGTCACTTACTAGCTTCATGACAAAGGGTAAGTCACTTAATCACTGTGGGCCTCTTTTGAAAAACAAGGGAACAACAGTTCTATGTGACTTCTTAGTTCCTTCCAATTAAAAATGTCTCTGAGCCACTGATTCCCTGTCATGCTGTCCACAAAGTGTGTGCCAGACCTCCTCTTTACTGAGTTAAACATATATCAGTTAAATGAACACTTGTCAAGCACCTAATAGATAGATGCAAGGCACTAAACTATGCTTGGTGAATATAAATATGATTATACCGCAGACCTTGCTCCAAAGAAATACAACATTTTAATAGTGCTCCAAGCCACTACCTGGTCTTTGGCTCAAAACTACTCACAGTAATGATTCATTAGAAATGTTACTCAAGAATAAAGATAATCAAATTTTTGTACTTGTATTTCCAGCACCTTTCACAGTATCTGGCACGTAGCAGGTGCTTAATCAATGTTAGTCAATTGACTGAATGATCAGAACATAATTTTGTGGCCCATTCCTAAGAGCAATTAAATTGATATTGTTTGGGGGTCAAGGAAGGGAGGGTATAGAAAATAATTGAAAAAGAGAATTGATTAGATTCTTTTATCCATATTACTTCCTAGATTTAACAGCAATTGGCCACTAAATGAGGGATTTTTGTAATAAATTGACTGCCATTCCCAGTGAGTAGAAAAACACAGACCATGGACAGAATTTATGCATCCTAATGAACTTTAGTGAAAAGTACTCTTTGTGTCTAATAGAGGTCTTGGGAAGGGCTGGAGATAAGATGGTACAGCTGTGAGTTCCCCTGTGTCTTAAGATGTGTCTTCACAGCTTTTTAGACAGCACAGAGGCCTATGGTCTCAGATCAACTTCTGTGGAATAACAGTTCCCAGATGGCTCATGAAGGTCATAGCACTGCAGATGAGTAGTAAGTACCTAAGATGGTTCACCAACTTTTTTTTAATATACACAAAAGGTTCCATCCTAAATATAGGATAGTGATATTTCCATTTTCTTGTTCAAAGAAATTCTAAGGTAGTAGCTAGGGTGGCACACATCAGACAAGAACGAATATCTTTTGTATCTTGCTTTGCTTAGGACATAGAAATCTGTTACTTACAGCAATGGTCTTCGCACTTTTTTGATGGCTCACGCCTATCAGTAAAATATTTTTGAGTATATACCCATAATATATGTATATTTATTTATAAATTATATATATATATGTGTGTGTGTGTGCATGTGTGTGTACATATATGTGTAATACTATACTGGTATATTATATACTTTATAAATTATACACAAAATTTTAAAAGATAAAAAAATGAAATAAACATTAAAATAATTTTATTTAATGGTAAAAAAAACTTTCTTGTTCTTACCAAAAAAATTATTATTAATGAAATATTTCCATTTCTACCTTGACAACACTTCTTGCCTCTGGCCCTTTCTCTCTACTCACATAGTCACCACTTCAATTATCACCTCTCAACTAGATTACTGGAGCAGTTTCTTAATTGTTCTCCCTTTCTCAAATCTCTCACAACTCCAGCCCATTTTACACAGGGCTGCCAAAGTAATTTTCTTAAGAACAGATTTGCCCATATCACCCACTGCTCAACCAAACCCAGTGGCCTCCCATTGCTTCTAGCATGGAATATAAATTCTTCTTTTTAGCTTTAAGCTCACCCCACCCTACCTTTCCAAGCTCATTGGACATTATTCTTTGACCTGCACACTTCAATGCAGTCAAACTGATCTTCTCTCTGCTCCTTACCAACAGTATTCCATCTACCACCCAGGGGCCTGGAATTCACTCCTTCCTTACCTTTGCTTAATAGAGTCCTTCCCTTCCTTTAAGATGCACCTAAAACACCTTCTTCCGTGTGATGACTTTTCTGATCCTCCCTACTGTTAGTGCATCCCAAGCTACCTTGTATTTAAATATTTTGTGTGTATGTGCACATTTAAATGTCTTTATTGCTTTATGTTTATATTATATTTTTTATAATTCCTTGTCATTGGGGCCAATAAAATGTAAACTCATTGTGAGTTAAGATTATTTTATTCTTTGTATTTGTATCCACAATGCCCAGCATATAGAAAGTGCTTAATAAATAGTTGATTGCTTGAGTGACTGAATGAGAGCAATGTAACTTAATGTGTTTCATTGGTTTTTTTAAATCTTGGTTTCACATTTTGCAGTAGAGTGATTCTAAGGTCTGATTCTAAGTTCAATTTATTTCATTCCTTGGTTTTGATGGCTAACATTTTACTAATGCTTAGCACAGTGCCTAGCACATAGTAGGTGCTAAATAAATGTTTGTTAATTGGTCAACTGATTGATTGAGACATGGAACACCACCCCAAGAACTAAATATGTTTCACACAAAGAACAATGAAAGGGAGATGGTTGGTGCAAACAGACTGTAACATATAATCAACAAAGAACTCTGAAGAGCAAGAATAAAGGATGTCATCAAATAATTGTATGACAGGAAGAGAAAATGGGCTGGTTACATGGCAGAAGCAAGGGATGACAGGTGGATGGCCAAAGAACTCCACTAGAACTGTCTAACGGAGTGGGGGAAGGGCACTCCCAAATCAACAAGATCATTAATCTGTTTGAATTCACAACTGTCAGAACTGAAAAAAGATATGAGAAGATCCAAATGGAAGAAGTGCATCTCTGACTGAGCTTAAACCGTGATTCTCAAGTTTTTTGTTGAAATTTAGCTAGTAAATTTCTGTTTTCCCTGATGTCATTCAGTTGAACTTGTAAACCCTCAAGGCAGGCTTGACTTTAATCTATTTGCCAAATAGGTTCAAAACCCGTTAAAATTCTTGGTTTGGAAGATTTTTTTTAAACAGGTTGGAAAATTTTGTTTCCAGTTTTTTAAAGTGTTGAAATAGAAGAGTTTTTATAAGTCATTGTTTCACATACCTTTCAACAACAAAGGCTTAGTTTTTAAATGTCTCTGAGGCTTCATAAAATCGTTAGATAACAATTGCAGAGAATAACGTGCACTTTGGGCAAGGTTTGTTGTGAATGAAGAACAATAATCATAAATCCACATTTCAAATAATCTTGATAATCTCACATTTTTCATTCAACTCTTTCTCAGATCTCATGAAATCATTTGTTGTCTTCCCTTCTTATTACAGTTGATGAAGAGCCCATTATTATTATTATCTTATTAAAGAGCAGTAACATCAGCTTGGCTACTTTCTGCTTGATCTGTGCTCACACTAGTATTATTTTTGATCCACAGGCTCTTTGCAATAAGTTTTTTGAATTAATTGTTGATTTTGTGAGCTAGCCTAATTAAAACTAGGTAACATGCCCCATGAATTCACTTAATTACACATCCATAAACTGCAATGTGTCATAATATGCTGACAATAATCCAATGAGTAGAGACACCACTGTCCACCATTCCTTGTTGTGAAACTCTCACTCTTCCCTCAGAATTCCTCCAGTACCATATATCACATGTGACTATATAACATATAGACAGATACAGGCCAAATGTCAGATACAGGCTAATATGTGTGTACACTTATGTGTGTATATGTATATTTATGTATGTATATATACATATACATATATATGTAAAGCTTAACTTCTTTCTGATTTTTTCAGATGAAAAATAAGTAGAAATGCTGATATTTTCTCCCGGCACTGCAGTTTATCTTTCTGTGTACCTCCTAGGGTGTATGCATCCTGTTTTGGAGACCATTGTCTATAAGAACTAAGAGAAAGAAAGAAAGAAAGAAAGAAAGAAAGAAAGAAAGAAAGAAAGAAAGAAAGAAAGAAAGAAAGAAAGAAAGAAAGAAAGAAAGAAAGAAAGAAAGAAAGAAAGAAGAAAGAAAGAAAGAGAGAGAGAGAGAAAGAGAGAGAGAGAGAGAGAGAGAGAAAAAAAGAAAGAAAGAAAGAAAGAAAGAGAGAAAGAAAGAAAGAAAGAAAGGAAGAGAGAAAGAAAGAAAGAAAGGAAGAAAGAAAGAAAGAGAGAAGAGAGAAAGAGAGAGAGAGAGAAAGAAAGAAAGAAAGAAAGAGAAAGAAAAAGAAAGAAAGAGAGAAAAGAAAGAAAAGAAAGAAAGAAAGAAAGAAAGAAAGAAAGAAAGAAAGAAAGAAAAAGAAAAAAGGATTTCATTTGAGTATGTTGAGCATTATCTTAATTTTTAAAAATGGAGAGATCTTCTCAGAAGTTTAATAATGACCACAACAAATTGACTAGGTAAGCTGGAGATTAAACTGTTAGGAGAAATTAAACTCTTAACAAGGTATTCTTTTTAAATATTTTGTATCATTGAATTTAATCAGCCTATAATTTACATCAGGGAAAGGGAATATAAATTTTGTTGAAGGCCCTTGGGGGGCTGGGAAAAAAAATGAAGGGAAACTCAGCAGTAAATTACATGACAATAAGTTAATTAGTTAAGAGTACAGGAGTTTTTTTTTTTTAAAGATGGAGAAATATTTATCAACTTGATTATATTTTTAATTAAGAACATAGAACATTACTCAAATCTAACAGAGTATTCTAATGAGTTTTCTTTATCTCCAGATAGCTTTGACCACTGCCAGGAGGGAATGCCCTCAAAGCACAATTAGTTTTCTTAATGTTTTAATGATTTCTTTTGTCTTTACAGTCAGTCATTTCATTTACATTCCCAGACTGAACAGTCACTTGCAACAAAGCAAAAACATCCAATACAGTGACTGTGTCTGACAATATATGCAATAATCTGCCGTCATATCACCCACAGCTCTGATATGAGGGAAGGGCTGTACTTCCATTATCTTTTCCCTGGGGCCTTCATTGATTTTTCACTTATCCAGTTTGACTTCTTTTTAGTAAACTTTTTATTTACATTGTTGTAATCATTACATTATTTTATTCTGCAACAGTTAAAAAAAAGGTTCCTATTTTCTTTAATTCCTCATATGCTTGCTATATCTCACACACAACCAAAAGTGTACTAGACCAGCTCTCTGGCTTTCCAAGAGTTAGAGCATTAATTCTCAGTGTGAGCACTGACAACTCAGAAATAGGCAATTACTATGAATTAGGACTTGATTTATTGTTTTGTTGATGTCTAGACTAAAGAAAGTGTTAATATTTTCCCCTTCTATATAAAACAATAAAAATTCTTCCTTGCATACCTCTTTTATATGAGATTTTCCCCATTCTTCCTCTCCATTCCCCCTTCTCCCAGTATATATCTCTTTCTCAGCCTTTCATTTTTCTTTTTGATATTATTGCAACTAATAGACTCATACCTATAACCTCTGTCTAAGAATGCTCCTTCTAACTGTCCTAATGATGATAAAGTTCTTGGAAGTTACATGTATCATCTTTGCATTTGATAATATAAACAGTTTAACTTTATTAAGTTCCCCATGATTTCTCACTTATATTTACCTGTTTATGCCTCTCTCAAATCTTTTTAAATGTCAAATTTTCTACTAAGCTCTGGTCTTTTCATCAGGAATACCTGATTTTATTAAATGATTTTTTCCCCTCTATAATTATACTCAGTTTTGTTGGATAGGGTTATTCTTGGTTGTAATACTAGCTCCTTTGCCTTCTGGAATATTATATTCTAAGCCCTCTGCTCCTTTAACATGGTAGCTGCCAAATCTTGTGTGATCCTGACTGTGGCTCCATAGTGTTTGAATTGTTTCTTTCTGGCTATCTTCAGCGTTTTCTTCTTGACATAGGAACTCTGCTATAATATACATAGGCGTTTTCATTTTGTGATCTCTTTCAGGAGGTGATTGGTGAATTCTTTTCATTTCTATTTTGCCATTTGGTTCTAAGATATCTCAGCAGTTTTCCTTCATATTTTCTTAAAATATGATGTCTAGACTTTTTTTATTATGGCTTTCAGGTAGTCCAATGATTCTTAAATTATATCTCTTTGATCTATTTTCCAGGTCATATATTTTTCCAGTGAGATATTTCACATTTTTTCTATATTTCATTCTTTTTATTCTGTTTCATTGTTTCTTGATGTCTCATGGAATCATTAGCTTCCACATGACCAATACTAATTTTTAAGGAATTATTCTCTTCAGTGAGATTTTGTACCTCTTTTTCCATTTGGCCAATTCTGCTTTTCAAGTTCTTTTCTTCAGTGAGATTTTATGCCTCTTTTACAATTTGGTCAATTCCATTTTTTTTTAACAAGTTATTTTCTTCTATGTTTTTGTTCATCTTTTACCAAGATATTATTTTTATTTTCATACTTTTCTTGCATTGCTCTCATTTCTTTTCCCAATATTTCCTCTACTGCTCTTGATTTTTAAATTTTTTTTTGCTCTTTTTTAGCTCTTTCTTTAGCAATTCTATTAATTCTTGTTGTGCTTGTGTCCAATCCGCATTTTTCTTTGAGGCTTAGCTTATAGATGTTTTTACATTGTTGTCTTCTTCTGAGTTTGTATCTTGAGCTTCCCAGTCACCATAGTAGCTTTTTATGGTCAAGTTCTTTGCTGCTATTGTTGTTGTTTTCTCATTTTTCCATCCTATTTCTTAACTTTGGACTTTATGTGGATAGAAACAATGTTCCATGGTAAAAATAATTACTCTGTGTCTCACATTGTGAGTTCCAATTCTACCCTTTGCTGTCCTTTTGATTGTCCTATCCTCCATTGCTGGAAGATTTTTATATGAGAGAGAGAGAGAGAGAGAGAGAGAGAGAGAGAGAGAGAGAGAGAGAGAGAGAGAGAGAAGGTGAGAGCTATCCCTAGGAAACATCTGACTCCATCTTCTTTCCAGGATCCCAAAACATGTATTTTTGATGAAAAGACAATATCGCCTCCACTTAAAGGAGTTACATCTTCCTCTTGAGATTGTACATGTTGATGCTAGCCTAGATCCTGAGAGATAAGGGGAAAAAACCTTCAGTTTCCTAGTTTTAGAAAGAAAAGGCCTCAGCTTATCAATAAAGATGCATATAAATGTGTGCATGGAAATAGACATTCTCTAACAAGCCATATCAATGCATTCACATTCACCGAAGAAAGATGAAGATGCCAGTTACAAAAACCCACAAACATATCCTTATCTATGTTGTGAAAAGGAGTATGTTAACTACAAACTAGGTGTTACAGAATGCACAACAGCAATCACAGTTTAGCTGGCCCTATTATATGTACCCACTCACTGAATATATCCAATTTGATCCAGTCAAGATTTATCATGTGGCCTCCTATCATAGTAAGCACAACTTACTTAAAATAGAAAGCATTATTTACCACAAAAGTATCAAGTGACAAACAGCATAGACTACATTAAAAGCAATCACTGCCCCCTTGCCGCCTCTTTAGCCCATGGGTGGCCAGGACCAGGAGTCTTTTGTTTCCTCTCCCCATCACCACCCGATATCTGGGTACTATGAGCTAGGGAACAGACAGAGTCTAACAGTTGCCTGTCAGATGACCACCAAAGCTAGAAAGGCTTCTTGTCTGGCCTAGGGGTGAAATACATGTCTGTAGACTGAGGATCAGACCAGCTAAGTTTGGAGAAACTCATCACTGAGCTTGACTTGCAAAGGGATGTATTTTCAGTAACTGGAGTTCTCAAAGGCTATCCATCTAAAGTTGCAGATGAAATCTGTATTATTGGAGATACTACCCACAATGATAAAATCACAGATCCTTGAAAAATTACAGCAATCACTTTTATAACATACAAGTGTTTGAAGATCCATGAAAGCCTCAATGAAGAGGTGGAATTGGGGCTGAGCCTTGACAAACAGTTACAGAATTCAAGAGGCAAAGATAAGGGATGGAGAAGAGCCCATTATAAAGCAAAGAAGACACTGTGTGGAACACACAGAGATAGCCAGTTTGGCTGAAACAAGGAGTAGGTGAAGGAGAGTAATATGAGGTACTCAGCCCCCACAACCCCTAGCTTCAAATGTCCGACTCAACCATCACCACCTCCATAAGATGTTTCCTGATTTCCTCAGAGGACAGCATTCACTCTCCAGTCCTATCCTTCTGTTGGACCTCTCTTTTTCTCAATGTAACTTGTGCGTATGTGTGTACTTATCCCAAAAGGATAATGGAATTTAGAGCAGAAATGGACCTTAGAGATCATCTAGTGTAAGGGGTGGTTATGAAATCACCTGGATCACCCTACTTGGCCCTAATGCATTTACCAGTGAAATCCATTATCCATTGTTCACTATATGGGAAGGAGGCCTGAGAACCTGTTCAAATAGGCTGAGGTTTTTGGTCGCACTTCTTGGCCCTTTGCAAAATCAGGAAGTTGGAATTGGAATTAGGTAAGAATCTGAAAGCTCTGAAGAGTCCAGAGGATTTTGGATTCTCCACCTTCCTGTCAGCATTGTAGCAGCATCCCCAGGACAATGGGTCAGTGAAGCTGGGGTCAGTGTCTGCATCAAGAGCCAACCATAGACTGGATAAAAACTCTAGGCTCTACAACTAGCTCAGCAGGAAAAAAAAAAAAAGATATATTGTACTTAAGGGGAACACCTTGAGGACCCTAGCAAAAGGAATTCCAGGACCTGTGAGTTTCTTTTGCCAAAACCTCTAGGTTTGAGCCAACTTTCCCTTGAACTCTCTCTTTCCCCTCCCTCTCTCTCTCTACATACATACATATACATATATACATATGAGTGTGTATGTGTGTGTGTGTGTGTGTGTGTGTGGATAAGGCAGTGTGACACATACTTTTGGGGGAAATTATTTTTATTAACTGTTCTTAAGATACCAATTTAGTAAACACTCTTCTAAAAGCTAATTAAGACTGGCTACTTGATTATCATTAGAAAAAGCATACCGGCAGGGGCTAATGAGATATAACATTAGAAAAAAAAGCAAATCCCAACCCCTCAAGGCTAACCGTAGATCCCTAAGGGGAAGTAGTAACCAGAATCCTTACGATTTAATTTAGCAGTGTGAGTGGGGATTGGTAGAGTACCTTTGAATGGCTGATCTCCAGTGCTGCTAATCTCCCATCAAAGTGTTGCTACCTTGACATACTTTAATAAACTCTTTTTAATTCTCAAAAAAAGACTACCTTCAAAGGATCAACTACATAAGCTAATCCCTTCATTTTGCAAAAATGAAGAAACTGAAATCCAGAAAGGGGAAAGGATAAAGTAAACTAAAGAATTATAGTTCCAGATTCAGAAAAGACCACCTAGTCCAACCAATGCCCTCCTTTTACAGAGGAGGAAAAAAACCCAGAAGAGGTTGTGACTTGCTCAAAGTCACATAGTAAATGACAGGGATTCAAACCCAAGTCCTCCGGCTCTAAATTCAGAGCTCAATGTGGGGAGGAGAGGAAGAAGCATTTATATAGTGCCAGTCATTGTGTAAGTACTTTACAAATTTCTCATTTTCATCCTCACAACAACCGTAGGAGGTAGGTCCTATTATTATCCCCATTTTACAGTTGAGGCAAACAGAGGTTAAGTTAAGCCCAGGGTCACACAGCTAATACATGTCTAAGGCTGGATTTGAACTCAAATCTTCTTGACTTCAGGTCTAGCACTCTATCCATTGCACCACCAGCTGTCTCTTTCCTATATCTAGATCTTTGCTCTCTAACTTTTTCCCTTTACCTGTTGAGTGTCTAATCATCCTCTTTCTAGCCCAGCCCAAACATCACCTCCTCTAGAAGCCTTCCCTGATCTCTCTCATTGTCAATGACCTTTTCATACTTGGAAGTGATACAGGACTGGTTATATCTCTCTGATGTGCATATGTATCATCTCATAATTATGTGTGTGAAGTCTCTTTTTTAGACTTTGGATTCCACAGGGGCAGGAATCAGTTCTTGTCTAAACTTTATATCTCCCTGATCATCCCTATCCCACCCCCTACCTCCACACTCAACAAAAGGCTGTGCACGCAATCAACACTTAACACATGTTTATTGAATTACTCAACACTTTTCTCTCAGAGAAACTTGTAGCACCAATTCTTTAGTTAAGGTAGAGGAGAAGCTAGTCATCTCTATTAGAGGACATACCTGTGGGATCATTTTCTCTGTCACCTGGAGGCATCATGGTACAGTGCAAAACGAGGAGCCCTGTGTTCTAGTTTAGGTCGTGCCACAAACTCTCTTAACTCATTTAAACACTATTTGTTGACCTCAACACTTCACCTCCCAAATCTCTCTCCCACTTCTGCACATTTGTCTACGCCATCCCTCGTTCCTGCACACCCCTTATCTTCTCGGCCTCAAGGCATCCTTAACTTCCTTCAAGTTTTAATTCAAATGTCACCTCCTCTGAGAAGCCTTTCTTGATTTCATCTCTCACTTCCTCCAGGTAGTGCTAACTTCCTCAATTTACCTTGTATGATATTTATTTGTGAACATGCACTATCCCTCTCCACCCCACCTCCAGTAGAATATGAGCTTCTTACGGGTAATTTTTTGTCTGGTTTTAGTTTAGGTTTTGGTTTGGGTTGGTTTCCCTAGTGCCTAGCATAATGCTTTGATCCTAGTAGATACTTTATGAAGGTTTGGTGAACTGAATTTGAGTGACCTTTACAGAGTCACTACTGCTCTTCGGGGCCCAAGTCCTTCCTTTGAAAACTGAAAATGTTGCTTTAGGTATTTTCTGAACTCTGACATTTTATATTCTCTGCTCTAAGGTTCCTTCCAGGTCTGACATTCTGCGTGCTATGTTCTAAGGTTCCTTCCTGCTCTGTCAGTGTGTTCTATATTCCAAGATCCATTCCAGCACTGACATTCTATGTTCTCTGCTCCAAGACTTCCTCCAGATCTGACATTCTCTGTACTACATTCTAAGGTACATTTCAGGCCTGACATTCTGTGTTCTATGCTCTAAGGTCCATTCCAGCTCTGACATTCTATCTTCTCTGCTCTAAATTCCCTTCCAGCTCCAGACATCCCAGCTACTAAGGTCCCTTCCAGCTCTAATGTTCTATGTTCTATGCTCTAAATTCCCTGACAGTTCTGATATTGTGAATGTGTTCCAAAATCCATTCCAACCCTAACATTCTGTGTTCTCTGTCTAAGGTCCCCTGCTCTGCCAGTCAATGTTCTATATATCCTAAGGCCATTTCCAGCCCAAATAGTCTCTAAGAATAAGGCCACTACTGTTCTAGCTCTCAGTGCACCATCCAAGAATCATTTCTTCTGTCTCTGCCTATGAAGAGGCTTCAGCAATATTTACTCCTCTTCTAACCAATAGAAAGGAATGAACACTGGAAGGGGGATGTACTGTTGTATCAGACATCACACACACACACACACACACACACACACACACACACGCAGCATAATTAACTGTCTTAAGAGCTCTAAGCCTCAGCCAGCTGTGAGCTGGGAATAATCAAATACCTTGAAGGCAGGGCCCGGCGGTGATGGCTAAGGAAGCAGCAGCGGCCGGAGCAGCGGTTTTAGGAGAACATGATTGAGGGTTTCCAGTTTTGCAGACAAAACCAGCAGACCCTCAGTTGTCAGGCTTTCCTGGGCGACACAGAGCCCAGCCAGCCTTCCACAGAAGAAGGAATGTCTCCCCTCCATCCCCATTCTCACTGAGGGAGCTGCCATCCCGAGGCAGAAAGGGAGGGATGCACAACTGGTTCATCTGAGGGCTTCCCTTTGTTCGCTGCTAAGGAGGAGAGATCGCCTGGCGGTGAGTACACCTTCCAGCCTTTTGGGTCTGCGGAAGGAAAGAGCTGTCTGGAGATGTTTATTGGCTACCGCCCTTTTATTTTTTCCACCACTGCCTCTTCTCGGGTGGCCAGGGAGCCCTGGCAAAGATGGATCGCATCCTCTGGCAAAGATGGATCGCATCCTCTGCATCTCGCAGGGCAGGCATCAGCCAGCTATCAGAACCAAAGGAAAAACATTCCTAAACAGCCATTAGCCCAAATCAATTCCCTGCTAATCATCAGCGACGGGAAAGATGAGGGATCTGCCGCGTTTGGAGGATGGATTTACGGGTTCGGTTAATACCTGAATTCTCCCCCAGGAAGGGAGGCCTGCAGGATGCTTCGGTCTCCATCCATTTCCTATTTGGAACAAGTGAAGTCTTTTTTAAAAGCCATCATAAGCGGATTTTAAGGGGATAAATTTTTTTTTTCCGGGAGGGGGTGGGTTGAGAGAAGGCAGCTTAAAGAACTAGATTCCCGGGTAGAAACACAAAGAGATGATTATTTACTTTTTAAATTAAATTAGTCAGTATGCATTACGTATCTACTGTTTGCAAGCCCTTTATTGGAAAGTGTATTCGTGGGGGTTGGAGGTGGGAGTGGGGTAGGGGGAGGTGCATTAAGCCAGGAAGAGAAAACAAAAAGAAGAGAAAGAACATTGTTCCCCCAAGAAGCTTACAGATTACGGTGGTTTCCTCTAATGCTGTTGTATTGAGAGGGCAACTGAAATGACATTCACAAAAGCATACAAACAGGTATATGTCAACATTGCATTAAGGTGTGTTCTTAAGTGGGGAATGGACCCAGACTAGCCTTAACCGATGGATCATGGGGTGGCAGAGCCAAAAGGAACCCTAGAACATAGAATACTAGCACTGGCAGGGATCTTAGAAGGGAAAACACAGAATGCCAGGCCTAAAAGAAACCTGAGAACCTAGTATGTCAGAGCTGGAATGGGACTTTAGAAAAATAGCTGATATTTGTCTAGTGTCTCAAAGTTCACAAAGCATGTCACATGCAAAATTTTATCTGAGCCCCATCCTTGAAGTAGGTAATAACATCTAGTGTTATATAGTACTTTGAGGTTGGCAAAATACATATGTTAACTCATTTTTACAAAAGAGGAGAAAACTCAGGCAGACTGAATGATTTGCTCAGGGTCACACACTGGTTAACTGGCTGAGACGGTATTTGAACCCAGGTCTTCCTAACTCCAACACCAGTCCTCTATTGACAACTCTGTATTGTTTTGCAATGTTAGAATGTTAGCTCAAATGAGATACATGTAAAATATTTTGCAAACTTTCCAGCACCATGCAAATGTGAGTTATCACTACTGGAGTTCAGAGAGACCTCAGAAAGCATCCAATTAGACCCCTTCATTTTACAAAGAAAACTGAGGTCTAGAGGGTTTGGAAACTGCTCCCAAATCACACAAGGCATAACTAACAGTGCTGAGATTCAAACTCAGGTCCTTCAATTCCAAATTTGGTGTGCCTTCCCTTACACCTGCCTCCGTCCATGGAGGAGGTTAAAATACATTAATTATTCAATGCCATATGTTCCTTTCTTAGATGACACCCACGTTGTCCTCCTGAAATCTGGGTCTGAATGCACCCCCTAGATGCATGATGTATATTGTAGCTGGCTTGTTTTATATTGACAGTATGCTTTGGGATGACACAGGTCCCTGTGGAGTGAAGACAACTTCAGATGTGGGGCTTGAAAGGCTTTCTTTGTGGAAGGCTTTAGCACTTTCTTCCTGTGACACTATATTGAATAGAAACAGAGACAGAAACACAGTGTCTGCTACAGGCAAACTGAAATGGAGGCTTCTGCCCCATGACTTGAAATGAATTTTTCATTTATTTAAACCTTCCCCTAAAAACAACTGCAGGAGGAGAAGGAGAATATAACTGATTTTTATTTTGCTGCTTTCTCGCCCCTGCTCTCCCCTACACGTCCCAGCAGAGGTAAGATTGCAAGTGACATATGCTGACTATACTGTCTTCCTACACTTCCTCCACAAATGATGATCAGATTCTCAAAAGAGAAAGTCAAGCTATTGGTCTGGGTCTCTTTTCAAACCAGAGTCTATTTGAAGCTGATTGGCTTTTCCCTGGAGGTTCTCACAGAAATATTATCACAGGGTCATTAAAAAAAAGGGATAACCTTCCTAGAGACCAATCCACTCACTTTATAGAAAAAGAAACTGAGAACCAGATCAGGACTTACCCAAGATCACCAATATTGTTGTTGTTCATCCTTCATTTTTGAAGAAGACGATTCACAGTGTTGGAGTCAGAGTATAGTGTGTTTGGCTGTGGCTGATCAGTCCAGCATGAGTTCAGAAGGCACTACCACAGAGTGGGCACAATATAATCAGCCACACAGCAGATAGAGAACCAGGCCTGGAGTCAGGAAGACTCATCTTCCTGAGTTCAAAAGTGGCCTCGGATTCTTACTACCTGTGTGACTCTGAGCAAGTTCTTTTAGCCTTGTTTGCCTCAGTTTCCTCATCTGTAAAATAAGCTGGAGAAGAAAATGGCAAACCACTCCAGTATCTTTGCCAAGAAAACTCCAAATGGACTCAATGAAGAGTAGGATATGACTGAAAAATCACTGAAGAACAAAATAATGGGTGAGAGTTGAGTCCAAGTTCTTTGGCTAAAACTTAAGGGCTCTTTTGAGGACTTCTAGCTGCCTTCCTGGAAGCGTGAGAAGGAGTGGGGCTGGGTGAGCTCCTGAAGCACTACTTTCAGTAACAGTAAGGTGCTGTTGCTGTTTACATTCACTCTGAGCCAATCATAATCCTCTGAGAACAAAGGATAAACAACAACAACTAGGTGCTGGGGAAGTGTTGTTATGGGGGAAGGTGCCATGAGACAAAAAAAAAGAGTGTGAGATGGAGAGCTTAAGACAAACTTGTCCACTTCCCACTTTGTCCACAGGTCTTCAACAAACACTACTACTGAGAATCATTCAAAAGGCAGCCACAGATTGTCAAGGTCTAGTTCACTCTAAGTGATTTCTACAAAATGACCCTGTGGAAACAGAGTAGTGGAAAGAGCACCAGTTTGGGAATCTAAAGATCTGGACAAAGTCTCTTCCTCTCTCTAAGTCTCAGTTTCCTCATCTATAACATAAGTGGGCTTGATGAGGTGCCTTAAACATAGGAGACAATAAATATTTGTTGAATCTAACTGAAATCCCTTTCAACTCTAAATCCCAACTTTTACTCACTCATTCAACAAACATGTATTAAGCACCTACTTGTGGGCAGAGGTAAGTGTGTGCTACTGTGCTAGATGGTGAGGGAAATTCGAAGCGTAGATAAGACTCTTTCCCTACCTTCGTGGTACTCACAGAAAGACACCAATAAAAATAACTACAATGCACAATATGACATGATACACACATTAAAAAGGCACAAAGTGTTATGTGGAGTCTGAGGGGGCAAGTAATTACCAACTGTGAGGAATCAGATAAAGCTTCCTAAAGGAGGAAGCATTTTGAACTGGGCATTGATGTTTGGGTAAGCTACTGCAATAGATGCATCAGGCAGTAGCAAAGGCTGGTATTGATTAATGGCAGCGGGACGAGAGAAGAGGATGTGGATGTAAAAAATATTATGACAGGACCTACTGAAAATGAGAGCTGGGAGAGAGTGGAGAGGCAAATATTACTTATTAGTTGTGTTATCTCAGGCATGACACTTAACCTCTCTGGATCTGTTTCATTCTCCAGAGAGTAAAGGGATTCACTCACATGATCTCCAAGGATCCTTCCAGCTCTAGCATTCTCTGATGTCATGACACTGACGATATGATGCCAAGTGAAGTTCACAATAATTCCTCTCTCCCTATTTCCATCCTCCATTTCAGACCCCTCCCTGTTTCAAGCTTTCTCTATCCCTGTTCCACTACCATGGGGACCACGGAAGCCACCCTACGAATGGGAAATGTGGACGTGAAGGAGGAATGGCAGGATGAAGACTTCCCCAGGTGTGTCTTTCAACCTCTGCTATTAAGAATTGGGGGGAGGGGAGAATGTAACATTTCTACCATGTGGGCTACTTCTCCAGAGAAGTACAGTATAATAACAATAATTCAGAGGCTCATGAATCTCTAGCATTTTAAGGTTTGTGAAATTCCCTGAGACTCAGGGAATTGTAGTGACTTGGCCATGGCAACACAGCTAGTACTCAATGGAGCCAGAATATAAACCCCGTTCTCCTGACTTTGGTCCACAGTTCATCCTACAACACACTCTCTCTCTTGCAAGTCAGGCTTCCCAGACCCTAGTCTCTGAGCTAGAATTTATTAGATTTAACAGGAATTACACCCAGCAAAGTTCCCATGTAGACTCTTTCTGCTCCAAAAACCTATATAGCCCTGGTTGGCAATACTACTTGTCTACATTTCTTCCATTCATTTACTGATATTTTTGAGTGTGATAACATGCAAGCTACCTCTCCTAAAGAAATTTGTTTTGGGCCCCTGTCTTTTAAATTTATCTTTTTCTCTTCCAAAGCCTTTAGTTGTACCATTAATCCTTCTTTCCATGGTGCAAGTAGAAGTCAGAAAATTAAATTCAATCCAACAAACATTTTATGAGTCCACTCTGTATAAAGTACTGTACACAAAGATCATAGGATCACAGATTAAGAACTAGAAGGGACCTTAGAGGTCATCCGGTCCCACTCCTTCATTTTGTAGATGAAAAATTATGGACCAGAGAAATTAAAAGACATGCCACATAGTAAGCACTATGTGAATGCTAGTTGTTATTTATTATTGTCATCATCATCATCATCATCATCATTATTATTATGCCCAAGATCAGGCAGTCAGAAGGTTGGCATAGGATTTGAGTCAAGGTCCTGTGACTCCATGATAAACCCAGATTTCAAGGGACTTACAATCTAATATGGGGAAGAATACATACACAAATCTTTATGATGCAAGAAAGAGGTCTAAGAAAAGCACTATGGGAAGTTTGGGGAGAAAGTGGCCACTTTCACCTAACAAGTTAGGAGTTCCCTGAGGAAGTGGTATCTGAGCTTATCCTTGAAGACAGAGGAAAAGACCTATACCAGAATACTGAGTGGGGCCCCTGATCAAAGTCAGAAGTCTTTGAAAACTAATGCTTAGTCCCCTTTAGTACAGTATTCATGGCATAGAGGGAAAAGGTAGAACAGTCAGGGAGCCTGGGTTCTGTCCCTTGTTCTTTTACTAGCTCCTTTTGTATCCACAGACAAGTCACTTCCTCTCTCCAGAACTCAGTTATCTCCATCTGTAAAACAGGGAGAAAGTCCTTCACATTACTTAAATTAAAAAAAGCCTCATAGACCTTAACATGCCATCGAAATAGGAGTTATACTAACAATAGCCAGGTGTCCTTCGGCCTGAGATGCTAAAGCTGAAAGTCCTAGGCAAAACCTGGAAACAAAAGCCAATGTGTGGCTGGAAAACCACACCACTTCTTTGATCTCCTGTTGGGTGCTTCTGATTTCTTGCTGTTTAGGTTTTCGATCCCAATTATTGACTTCTAGGTCTGGGCCCGAATGCCAAAAGGCCATATCATTCATTCCCCTTTCTCTAAGTACCATAGAATTTAATCCTTCGTACGCACATGAATATTCATGTGAGAAGTGTGTCATTTACCTAAGGGATCAAATATAAACTCCTCTATTTGGCCTTCACAACCCAGCCCCAACCTACTTTGCTAGCTATATTAGTCATTCAGTTGAATCAATTTTTGTGGTTGCCCTCAAGGAGTTCACAATCTAACAGGGGATGCAACAAGAAAAAAAAATATGTTCAAACAAGCTTTATGTAGGAGAAACAGAAAACAAATAAGAGAGGGAAGGCGCCAGAATTTAGAGGAATTGGGAAAGGCTTCCTACAGAAGGTGAGGTCTTACTCAGATCGCGCTTAGAGGAAGCCAGGAGGTGTGGATGAGGAAAGAGAGCATCGTGAACCACAGCCAGAGCCAGAGAAAATGCCTGGAGCAGAGAGATGGTTCTCACACGAAGCAATCCAAGTCCCATCCCCATCCATACCTGTGTATCAGATTGGAAGGCTCTCTTTCTTCACCTCTACTCTCAGAATTCCTTGTTTCCTTCAAGGGATAACTCAAGTGTCACCTTCTACATGAAGCCTTCCCTCATCCTCCCCAAATCCTTTTATATCTATCTTGTATACAGCAATATACAGTGGCAGTGCGGTATAATATAGGGAGTTAGATATGGATTCAGGAAATACCAGAATCAGGAAGACCTATTTTCAAATCCTACCTCAGGTACTAACTATATGACCCATGGCAAGTCAGTTAACCTCTCTCTCAATGTCTCAGTTTCCTCATCTATAAAATGGGGGAGTAGGGTAACTCTAAGGCCTCTAAAGGGTTTAGCTCTAAATCTATGATCTTGTGATCCCTCACTAGACTAACTAGACTATAAGTTCCTTGAAGGCAAGAACCATTTTGCTTTTTTCTTTGTAACTCTTATGCCTAGTACAGTGCCTGGCACACAATTATCGCTTAAGTGCTCATTGATTAACGTAATTCACTCTACCTGTTGTACTGTTGCTATTATTATTACTATTACTATTAAATAGCTATGTTACAAATATTATGTTAAAAACACCATATCTGGTTTTTGTTCTGATCCTACTTAACCATGTGACCTTGGACAAGCCTCTCTCCTCTCTGGGAGGCAGTTTCTGTAACTATAGAATAAGAAATTTGGATCTGATGAACTTCAAGCTGCTTTTCAGCTCTGAAATGCTGCGATTCTATGATTCTCTGATTTTATTATTATTGATAGAAATGGCTCAGACGTATGGAGTGTTTTAAGGTTTAAAAAGTGAAATGCAGCCTAATACAGTGGAAAAATCTCAGATTTGCAGTCAAGGGACCTTGGTTCAAATCCTGGTTCTGCCACTTATTTCCTGCATGCCCAGAAGCAGTCACAACCTCCCTGGGCTTCAGTTTCTTCAAATACTCAATGAGGAGAGTAGATTTGATGCTCTCTAAGGTCTAGATCTAAGATTCTAGGCGTTCTCCATAGTTCCCCTGAGAAGTAGGATGGGACAAGTATTATCAGCCCCCATTTTTGCAAATGAGGAAATGGGACCACTTGCCCAGATTCAAACAGGTAACATCAAAAGCAGGTTTTCAGGCAATGCTTTGCCTTAATTCTGCAGTAACTGGATAGAACTTATCTGTAAATGCACACTGAGAACCAGCTCAGAAAGTTTGATATTGTGAAGAGACAGATATTGGGAGGGGAGATGGTGCCCAAGTGGATTTTCCTGGTAGCAGCTGCAGCGATTGCCCCTCGAGTGTCAGTAACTCAGTGTTTGGAGGACAGTGGGCTTCTTGTCAAGTTTTAGTCTCTAAGTACAATCTTTTTGCCAACTCAGTCTTAAATTAAGAAGAGCTTTTGTTTCCCTATTCTCCAAAATGAGCTTAACTCCATGTAGGAAGGTTCCAGCTGCAGGCTTGATGTTGGTATCACTGTCTGCCTCCACGGGACTGGGAATTCTATTGGACCCAGCTCGCTGGTCCTTCTTGGGGGTGCTCAAAGGGGATTTTAAAGGTGGAAAGTGCCTGAAAGATCATCCACTCCAATCCCCTCCTTTTACAGATATGAAAACTAAGGACCAGAAGGGTAAAGTAATATTTCCAGGGTCATACAGAGAGTGGAGAGCCGAGCTAAGATTCAAACTTGAATGGAGATCTTCTGGGTGATTATGTTTGCATGTTTATAAGCATAGAAAAATGACTTGAAGTGAATCAAGATGAGATGAGATGCTATCACCAGTCTTTTCAGAACTTGAAATATTCATAATGGCATTTGTATAACGGTCTGATATAGCAGTTGAATAAAACAGTTTACCAAGTGTTTAACACACATCATTTCATCTGATCTCTGCAACCCTCCTATAACAGATAGAGTACAATATTATCATTCTCAGTTGATAGATGAGAAAACCAAAGCACAGAGCCATTACGCCAGTCAACTAGCACTTATTAAGTGACTACTGTATGCTAGCTACTGTGCTGAACTGTGGGGATATAAAGGCAAAAAAAAATCACAGTCTAATGGAGGAGACAACATGAAAACAACTGTATATAAATAATATATGCAGGATAAGTTGGAGAAAATATCAGAGGAAAGGTACTAAGATTAAGGAAGACTGGGAAAGGCTTTTTGCAGACTGGCTGAGATTTGAAGGAAGCCGGGGAAGGTCAAAGGCAGAAATGAGGAGGAAAGGCTGTTCCGAGCACAAGGAACAGCCAGAGAAAATGCTGTGTTGCCCAAAGTCATCTAGCTAATAAGTGGCAGAGATGGCTTCTAGACCCAGGTCTTTTAAATCCAGGCCCTTTTTATAGAATCTCAGGAGCCCAGAGATCTCAGACCATCTAGTCCCACCCGTACCTGAATAGGAATCCCTTCTATACTACCCCCAATAAAGAGTCATTCAACCTCTTAGTCTACGCCCATTTCACTTCTGAACATTTCTAAGAATTAGTAAGTACTATTGCTAGTTCCACCCTTTGGGACCAAGCAGAACAAATTTAATCTGTCTTCTACAGGACAGCTCTCCAAATACTTAATGACAGTTGACATGAACCCCCTAAGTCTTCTCTTAAGCTAAAAGATCCCTGGTTTTTCCAACAGATGCTCTAATGGACTGGTCTCCAGTTTCTTCCCCATCCTGGTTATTTTACTCTGGACATGTTCCTGTTTGCCAATGTCCATTTTAACCTGAACCATCTTAAACTGATCTCAGTATTCTAGATGTGGTCAAGGACAACATGACTCTCCTCTCCTCATCTTCTGGATCCTATCTCTCTTTAAATGAAGCCTGAACTCACGTTAGCTTTTTTGACTGCTATATCTCACTCACATTTAGCTTGTAGCCCTCAGATTATAGGACCATAGAATTAGGACTGGAAAGGACCTTAGAAGCCATCCAATCCCTTCATTTTACAGATGAGGAAACTGAGGTACCAAAAGGTTAAGTCACATAGCTAGTACATGTCTGAGGTGGGATTTGAACCTAAGTCTTCCTGACTTTTAAGTATGGTATCCTTTCCATTATCCATCATACGCATTGACTCTCAGAAATCTTCCTATCTTCCTCTTTCTCACCTGTGTCACTGACCCCTCCCTCTCCCTCTACCACCTGCATCTCTAACTCCACCTTTACAACACCTATATGTATATTGTCTCCCCTCCATTAGTAGGCTCCTTAAGGACAGGGACTGTCTTGCTTCTATTTGTATCCTAAGGGCTAGTCATCCTATCCCCAGTCTATCCCTTCTCCAAACCATCCTTCATGCATTGCCTGAATAATCTTCCTAATGGGCCACCTATGTTCATACTCAGTAAGCTTCTGTGGCTCTCAATTGCCTGTTGAATAAAGTGTAAATTCTTTACATTGGCATTCAAGGCCTTTCATCATTTGCCTGCAACCTACTGGTCCAACTTTACCTCATTCCATTGCCCTTCACATATTCCACATTCTGCTGAATCTATACTGTCTCCTATTTCCATGCCAGATTCCTCTCCTGCCTCTGTTTCTCTGTGTGCTGAAATGAGCTCCCTACCTCTCTTCCCATTTCTGTCTGTTGAAGTCCCTAACTACATTCAAAGGCTACTTTCTCCATAGAGCCTTCTTAGAACCCACCAGGTGAAAGCTGTCTCTGCCAAGGGCACACTAATAACTGTTTAATAATAAGCTATCCAAAAAAAAGTTCATACTTTTAAATTTAATCTGCATTATTAACATTTTTCCGCCACCTTCTTAAGTCTAGACAAATAGCGAAACAACAAATCAATCCTTGATTTGCAGTGTTTGCTGATTTCTGAGATGTAAAGGCTCACACTGAAAATTTAATAATTGGCTTTCACAAACCAATCCAAGCTGGCTCCAACACATTCCTGGTCTCTCTCTCCTCAGATTTCTCATAGCCCTTTGCCTAGGTCTCCTCTTTGCACTTACTCTGGTCTTCCTGGTATCACAGTTGTTAGCGTATTTGGCCTACCCATTAGACTATATCTGGTCTTTGAGAGCTTATACTGTGTCATATCTGTTGGTCCTCAGTGCCAATTATAGGCTTTGCATATAATATACTTTTTGTGGAATTGAATTATCCATTAAAAATCAGAATGAGGTACATTTTTGGGCATGGCCAATGTGGGAATTTGTTTTGCTTGACTCTGAATATTTGTTAAAAGGGTTTTTTTTCTTTTTTTAAATTGTTTGATGATAGGAGGTGGGCAGTGGGAGGGAGAGAAAACAAATTTGTATTGGTTGAAAAAATAAAATTATGTTTAAAAAAATTAATTGTGCAAAAGTAGAATGGACTGCCTTGAGCTATAGTGGATTTCCCTTCTTTAGAGGTCTTTAGGTGGAAGCTGAATGACCATTTATCAGCTCTGCTATAGTGGGAATTCTTTTCATGGATGGGTTGGAACAAATGGCTATATGGAATATGCGGTTGGAATAGATGTATGGGTTAGAATAGACTAGTCCTGCACAGCATACGACCCATGGGTCACGTGAGGCCCACTAGAGGATTTCAGGTGGCCCTCGAAAAATGCAGAGGATGTAAAAGGAAGTAAAGATGTAACAACTGCTTTGTCATGCCCCACTTAACCTGCCTTACATCAGTCACTATTGTGTTGTCATGTAACTTGGCAGGTAGGTTGCCACTGCGCACTCTCTCCTGTTTGTCACGTGACTTGTGGCAACCAACCATTGATGGTCTGTCTCTAGTCTGAGAGAAGTGATTTCATGATAAATTAAAATCTTAAGTAATAAATATAATTGCTATTAATTGAAATTTCTCTTTTTAAAATACAGCTTATTTACAAAATAGTTTAATCATTAATTATACCTTTACTTAGAAAGTGAGCTGGTAAAAACCTATCTCCAGCCTAAAGAAGTTTAGCCTAATTTTGGCCCCTACCTACTGCCAAATTGTGCAGGTCTGGGATAAATCTACGTCCCTTACAACATTCGGATTTTGTTAATTGAATTGAATTGACTTCTGGGATCTGCTTATCTCATCAGTCATCCAGAAAATATTTATTAAACTACCTACTGTGTCAAAACCTCGTGCTCAGCATTCAGAATAGAAGGAGGGAAAAAAAAATCACATGGTTTCTACCCTCAAGAAGCTTCTAATCTAATAGGAGGATGTGACACATGCAAAAACAATTTTTTAAAGCACGTGACATATGGTAGTGTGTGACGGAGGCAAAGGAGAAATTCAGGCAAAGTGTTCTTCAGAAATCTGAGCGGGGAATGATTAGCTTCAGTTGAGGAAATCAGGGAAAATTTTATAAAACAAGGTAGTACTTGTAGAGCTGAGCCTGGAATAAGAGAAGGATTTCAACAGACTGAAATAAGTAGGCAGTATAATCCTGGCCTGAGGGAGGGCCTCCGCAAATGCACAGAGTCTTGAAAAAAAAAATAGGACAATTTTGGTGGGTGATGTAGTGAATTGAGTGCTAGACTTGGAATCAGGAAGAGCTGGGTTCAAATCCTGCCTCAGACATTTGTTAGCTCAATGACCCTGGGCAAGTCACTTAATCTCTCCCAGCCTCAGTTTCTTCATCTGTAAAATGATAGCCTCCAAGATCACTTCCAGATCTAAACCTATAAGCCTGTGGTTGGGAAATATGAAGGATGTAAGGTAAAGTATAAAGGACAACTAGGGAGTGCCATGGTACACAGAGCACTGGACCTGGAATCAGGAAGGCCTGAGTTCAAATCCAGCCTCAGATACTCACTAGCTGTGTGACCCCAAGCAAGAAACTTAACCTCTGTCTGCCTCAGTTTCCTCATCTGTAAAACAGAGAGAATAATAGCCCTTACCTCTCATAGCTGTTGTGAAGACCAAATGAGATCATTTTTGCAAAGTACTTAGCACAGCGGCTGGCCTGTAGTAGGCTCTATATAACTGCGAGCTATCGTCATCATTATGGTTACAATGAAGATGAGTGAGATGAACCACGGCTAGAAAGATGAGTTGCCATTACACTATGGAGGGTCTTATACACCAGGCCAACAGGTCTGTATTTTATTAAAGGAAATAGAAAACCAGTAAAGGCTTTGGGGCAAAGGAATGATGAAGTCAGACCTTCACACAGATACATGTCATTTCAGAGTCAGAACAAAGGGTTCCCAGCAGCACAGCCCAACTCCCTGTGCTTCCAGAGCACAGAGTGCCCACATGGGCCCCAATTTAGAAGAGGCTGGAAAGCAGATCACTGAGTCTGGGACTGGCACGCCAAGAAACAGACTTCCAGTCCATTCCCCCAGAAGAACAGAAAAGAATGAGAGTCACTGGTATAAATAATAATAATAGTCCATACTTGTATAGCAATTTAAGGCAGACAAAGAGCTTCCTCATAACAACCAACCCTGTGAGGCAGGGAGCACATTGTCTACATTTTACGGTTAAGGAAACTGGGCATAGGATCATGGTATGCTGGTAAATGTTTAACTACTGGCTCTCTGGAAAAAAAATGCACACAACAGACGAGTTAAATCTGCATGATTGGCATTCCCTCATCATTTTCCTAAGCCTGGACAAGCTACAAAACAATGCATCAAGCCTTGGTTTGTAGCATCTGCCAGTGTCTGAGTATCAATGCTCACAATGAAAATTTAATGATTAGCCCTTTGAGCTGGTTCAACCTGGCTCCAGCACATGGCTACTAAGGATCATAGAGCTGGAGCAGAAAAGGTCCTCAAAGAGTCTGTAATCTCGCTCCCTCGTTTTACATGTGAAAAAACCGAGACACCTGGGCTAAGTGACTTGTTCAGTGTCACACAGGTAGCGAGCGTCAGAGCTGGGACCTTAACCCAAGCCTTCTGACTCCATTTCCAGCACCCTTCCCTTTGCAACATGCTGCCTACTCCATAGTCACACGACTAATGAGAATTATAGCTAAAACCGGAACCCAGATCTTCTGACTCTGAATCCAGTGCTCTTCCCCGGCCCGACCCACACAGCACAATTGTCCCTCATTTGCTGGAGTGGTCGGTCACAGTCCAGAGCCACAGGCAAGGCACAGAGAGGTCAAACTGAGCACGTGTCTGGTTTGACCTCCACACGTGCAGGGCAGCCAAAGGGCAGTGAAGGGGACGCAAGGAGTCAGGCTCAGAGAGAGGGATGCGGGGGACTTAGGTGTAACCTAAGAAGTAAATGAGCTGAGTAGAGAGGAAGGGATAAGCATCTTCTTCCCTGGAGGATTGTCCTCCTGCTCAAGGCTTGGTGTGCTGGTGCCTCTCCCATTCTGCATTGATGCTGTAGTGATGCCCGAGGGAGGAGTAAGATGCTGGAGCATGCTCACTCGGTTCCCAGCATCTTCCTAGTCAGAACTCATTCACTGCCAGAAAGCCAGTATCTTATAGGGTGAAGCTCAGCGTCATCTGACCAGTACAGACCAAAATGGTGGGGCTGGGGCCTTAAACAAGCTCCCCTGATTCAGGAAATTCAGAAAGGGGAGTGAGGCTCAGGATTCAAGTCAGATCCAAACAAGAGAAGCCAGATCCCACAGGGAGGATTGCCTAAGCATCCTCTTAAAAGGTAAGAAGACATTTTTTTCTTACTTCCTGAGAGAGTCTGTGTTCAAAAAACCCTCTGACATACATTGTCAGCCTCCAGGTGCAATGTGGAAATCACTGGGGTACTTGGAGGTGCTCTGACTTGGGGGGAGGGGAGGGATAATCAGCATCCCCTCATAGCATCAGAGATCAGAGATCTGGAGCTGAAAGGATCCTTGGAGATCATCTAATCTGGGCCCTTTCATTTTACAGATTAGGAAACTAAGGCCCAGAGAGATTAAAGTATTTTCCCAAGGTCACACAGGTAATCAGCAGCAGAGTCAGGATGTGGACCTGTATCTGCTGACTTTAAGACCCAGAAGTTTGGAGTGGGAAAATTTGTTTCATTCAGGCCAACAACAGCTCAGGCCCCCAAAGACTAAATCTTTGGCTTGTCCCATCAGAATGTGATCTCCTTAAGGTCAGGAAAGGTTTTTTCTTTTCTTTGTATCATTCCCAACACCTTCATACATAGTGAATGCTTAATAAATGGCTATTGACTGACTGACTCATAGAGGATACTAGTTTCTAAAGCATGGTTTTCTGTGTTACCTGAAGCAAGTCACACATTCCTTATACCTCGGTTTTCTCACCTGTAAAATGGAGGTGACAATACTGGTACCATTGTTGCTATCTCATTGAGTTGTGAGGAACATACTTTATAAACTTTAAAGCCCTATAGAAATGCAAGCTATTGTTACTGTTTGCTGTGTGACCCTGGCCAAATCATTTCGGCTCTCTGAGCCTCAGTTTTCTCATCAGTAAAATGGGAACTAGACAATCACTAAGGCAGCTAGGTGGCCCAGTGGATCTAAGTTGGATCTAAGTTCAAATCTGCCCTCAGACACTTACTAGTTGTGTGACCCTGGGCAAGTCACTTAACCCTGTTTGCCTCAGTTTACTCATATATAAAATAGGTCTAATAAAAGCACCTTCCTCTCAGGATTGTCATGAGAATAAAATGAGATATTTGTAAGTGCTTTGTAAGCCTGAAAGTGTTATATAAATAGTAGCTATTATTACAATTAGGGCAGCTAGAGGGCATGGTGGATAGAGTATAAGGCCTGGAGTCAGGAAGACTCATCTTTCTGAGTTCAAATCTGGCCTTAGATCCTTACTAGCTGTGTGACCCTGAGCAAGTCACTTAACCCTGTTTGCCTCAGTTTCCTCATCTGTAAAATGAGCTGGAGAAGGAAGTGGCACACCACTCCAATGTCTTTGCCAAGAAAACCCCCAAATGGGGTCATGAAGAGTTGGACAGTACTGAAAACTGACTGAACAACAAAATTATTACAGTTGTCTCAGACTCCTTTCAACTCTAGTTTCCATGATAAGATTTTCCCATGCCTATAGCTTCACAAGATACCTCCAAGCAATTATAGAAGAATAGATTTAGAGCTGAAAAGGATGATAAAGATCATAAAGACCATAAAAGGCTGGTGGTGCAAATTCATATAGAAATGAGGGGCACCCAACTTTACATAAGGATCTTGGTGGGACACATATTGGATTGGTTTTTAAATGCTATGTTACCTGTGTTTTATTATAATTTTATTTATTCTGTAAACATTTCCCCCATTACATTTTAATCTGGTTCAAGCCTCACATGGCACCAGTGTTACAGGCTTGACACCAAGGTCCACAAACAGTGAGTGAATTGCCCAACATCCTATAGATCCTGAGTAGCGAGGCCATACTTTGACATTGGCAGTGAGGGCAGCGCTTTGTAAACTTTAAAGCACTACAGAAATATGAGGCATTGTTGTTATTATGCCTTATGGGAGCCTGGGGAAGTCACTTCCCTCTTATGGGCCTCAGCTTTTCAAATGTGGAGAGTGGTAACACTCACACCATCTACCTCACATGGTCGCCGTGAAGAAATACTTTGAAAACTTGATGTACCATAGAAATGTTAAGTCGTTAATATTATCGAAACAGATACAAATACAAGCAAGCAAGCTGACCCCTGACTTCAAAGAGCTTCCATTCTAACAAGTTAAACATTACATAAAGGGTAGTTAGAGTTGGAAAGACGGTTGTCTAGGAGTGGCATGATTGCTGGTTCTCGGCATGTAAGGTGGAAGCTCACCCATCACAGCCCAGGGTCCTGGGGACAGAATCCCAATTCCGGTGGGAGGAGGAGAAGGACGGCTAAGCACAAAACTCTTGAAATCGGTGTCTCTGCTTGGGTAGGGGCTTGTCTTTCCTGCTAACTTTTGACCATTTAAATTGCTCAGAGGTTGATAATCGAGACCTTTTGACCAAATCTGTTTTGGATACATTTCCTTCATGATCGAGTCAAGACCGACTCAGTCTGAAGGAATTAATGCCCACATCCCCTGTTTCTACTTGCATGGATCAGTCTACATATGGGGGTCTCAGAGGCATTTGCAAAAAAAAGCAAGACTGGCCAGTTAACGTTGAAAGCAATAGCCTTTATCACAAGTGCTGTTACTGCACATGAAGGAAAGCTTAATGGAACCCCTAGAGGTTGCCAGGGTGGGAATACAGAGGGGAAGAAAGGGGGACAAGGGCAAGATAGAGCCAGAGTGGTTGACAGATTTCTTTAGGCTTTAGCAGGCAGGTCTTGACACTCCCAGCTTCAGGTCTCTAAGTTACTTCTAGTCAGTGTGAGGGATGACTGTGGCCTTATCTCTTCCACAAGAGCATCACTCAGGCCCATACATATGTGCACGTGCATGCGCACACACACACAGACACACACACACACATACACAGAGCCAAGACCTTCTAAACTGAGGCCACATACTATGGCACAGTGGACAGAGTTCTGGGCCTGGGGTCAGGAAGACATGGCTTCAAGACCTCCCTCTGATCTATACTGAGTGTGTGACCATGGGCCAATCATTTAACCTCTCTCAGCCTCAGTCTGCTCATCTGTAAAATGGGAACAATAACAAAATCTACCTTGTAGGGTTGTTAAGAAGACCAAATGAGATAAAATATGTAAAGCTCTTTGCAAACCTGCAGTGCTTTCTGCATATATATTGCACTATGCAGCACTGTGTAGCATAGCCTCTGTTTAAATGTATTTGGGGCTTGGCGGCCTGGGACAAGTCATTTATCCTGGGCGTCAATTTCCCCTTCTGAACTGAGGCAGAGAGGGAGTGTAGCATAACACTTCCTAAACACTTCCCTTTAACTGAGCCTTTTTCTGTAAAAGCGGGGTGAGGATTCTTCCTGCCTCCCTCACAAGATTGTCAGGGGGATTATGGATTGAGAGCCAGAAGGGGCCTCAGGAACTGTCTGAATCCAACTCCCTTATTTTACGTTGAAGGAAACTGAGGGGAGGGGAGGGCGTTAAACAACTTGCCCAGGTTCCCACAAGTGCTGATGACCCAGAGGTAAGTTTTGAACCCAGCTCCTCTCACTCTAGATTCCTTGTTCTATCCACTGCAGCACAACCAAAGGAATTAAGGAGTACCTTGTGGCCTGATTTTTTGGCACCTTCTCTTCCTGTAACTTTCCCCATCAATGCTAGACTTGTCTATGACATCCCCCTTGAACTTTTAAGAGTTCGGACAAAGCTTCAAAACCCTGGAATACGATACCAAGATATCTGTCAGCAATCCTTCCTTCATGCCCAACCCTGTGCTAGGCTCAGTGGGGATACAAGATAAGCAGGTGACCCTGAGTCCATGCCCTGGAGAAGGTGACAGTCCAGCTGGGGAGGTAAGATTCACACCCAAGAATCAATTAGAGAACAGCAGATAGGATATGAAAACAAACACTTGTTTACATGATACAGACATATGGAAGAGGGAGGAGACACACTCCCTCTTCCATCTGGGGAGGCATGTTAATTGTATTCAAGTATTTGGAAGGCCATCACATGGAAGAGGGATGAGAGTGTTCCCTGCTCAGCCCCAGAGAACAGAGCGAGGAGCAAGGGGTAGAAATTAAGGTAGATTTGGCATTGACATTAGAAAGAACTTCCTGACAATCATAGTTATCCCACACTAGAATGGGAAAGTTACTGAGTTTTCTGTCACTAGAGGTATTCAAGTAAAGACTAGATGACTACTTTCTGGGGATGTTGTAGTGGGGATTTTTGTTCAGATATGGGATAGACTAGCTGCCTTCTGAGTTTCCCTGTAATGCTGAAAGCTTTTGTGAAGTTACAGGGAAGATGACTTTCACTCAGTAGGAGGAAGAACTTCCCAGAGGAGGTACCAAGTTGTCTCTGACTAGAAGTGTCCAAGTAAAAGCTGGATGGTGCTTGGGATGTTGTAGAGGGAATTCCCGCTTAAGTATGGGTGAGACTGAACCCTCCCTAATAGCCCTTCAGACACTGAGATGCTCACTCTTTAAAAACAGCAGGGCTCAGCTAATGAGCTAAAGTTAGAAGATCCTTCTGAACTTGTATGGTCTATACTGCTATGACATTTCAAGCCAATTGAGAATTGAGCGAACTTTGACTGAACACTGACTGATGATAGAAAATGTTATTTCTTTCCTTCCCCGAATGCGCCTTTCTGAACTTGCTTTGTTCAACACATCCTGCTGGCTCTGCCCTTTGCTCTGACTGCTGGCCATGATTGATGCTTCCTGGGCTGGTCTGACAGACCTCTCCCAGAAGAGACAGGGATGGACACCCTTGGAAGCCCCATTGAAGACACATCCTGTAAGTATCTACCTCAGTTTGCTCATCTGGGTTTGCCAGGAACACTGATTTATGAGTTTTGTCAATGATGGAAATGAATTTTGGTCAATTTGTAATCCTAGGAGACTGAATGTCAGGACACTGGGGTCTGAGTCCTGGCTCTGCCACCAACTTGCCCTATGACCTTGGATAAGTCCCTTCCCCTCCTGAGGGTAGAATAAGAGGTAGGATCCAAATCCAGGTCCTCAGACTTCAAGATCAGTGCTCTTCCCTCTATACCCCAGGAAGTGATCCTCCTCACAGAGCTGCTACCCCTATGCCTAACAGAACAGTCCTACCATTGAGAGAATTATTGAACCACAGGTGCTGATAATTAGTCCCATGGATTTTCTTGAGGAGCTCTGCCCAATATCCCATTAACAGATCTGTGACCTCCTGTCTAGGCTGCCAAGGCACCTTCAGGGTCTTTCCGTATGCCCTGCAGCTGAACTTTCTTTTATGTGCTGTCTCCTCCAGTTAGAGTGTGAGCTCCTTCAGAGCAGGGACTGTCTTGCTTTTTCTGTTTACATCCCCAGCACTTGGCAGTTGCTACCACAGAACTGTAGTCCTATCCCAATTATCCCCTATTCCCAATTTGCATCTGCCACTGATCAGCTCCAAGGACCTGCATGACCCAGGAATCTTGTTCCCTTTCCCCTTTGTCAAGTGGCTCCATAAGTATTTGTGAAGTGCAGCAGGAGCCTGTTCGAACGTAATCTACTAGGCAGGTTCAGATACAGCATGGGGCAAAGTATTTCCTGACACATAACAGCCACATACAAGAAAAGAACCGGTAAGACAGCTAGCTTTGGCCTAGCAACTACATGACATAACAGCTGGGCTGAATTTTGAATTGACAACACTTTGAGGTAAATTTGATGAATGACTTGTTTAAAAAATAAATAAATAGTGAATTTAAAAAAAATCAAAGAAGAGAGGAACTGGCTAATATTAATGAATAGCTCACATGTTGGATGACAGATTTGAGATACAAACAGATCCTGACAGGCTTGAATATATGTTCATCTGACTCTAATAACATAAAATTTAATGGTTAATTATTAATTAGTTAATTTAATAATTAATGAAATTTTAGACCCCCCAAAAAATTTCTAACCAGTACATGTCCTTTGGCCCAGCTATACTACTGACAAGCCTATAACCGAAAAAGATCAAAAAAGAGGAAAAGGCTCCTAGATCTACCAAAACATTCATAGCTGCTCTTTCTGGGCTACAAAAAGCTGAAAATGAAAAAGAATGCCCATCAATTGAAGAGGGGCTAAGTAAGTTGTGGTTTACGAATGTGATAGAATGCTACTGATCTTTAAGAAATGTTCAAATAGATGATTTCTAAAGAGCACGGAAAGACTTCTACGAACTGATGCAGAGTTAAGTGAGCAGAGCCAGGAAAACAATCTATACATTAAAAACAGCATTGTAATGACAAACAGCTTTGAAAACTGTCAAAATTATAATCAGTACAACGAGCAGCCATGATTTCAGGTAACTGAGGATGAAATGCACTTTCCCTTACAGAAAGGTTATGGATTTAGGGTGCAGAATGAGATAGGCACTTTTGTATACAGCCAGTGAGGGACTTTCATTTGCTTGACTATGCATATTTGTTATAAGGAATTTGTTTTATCTTTTCTCTTTTTTTCCCCTAAAGAAGTGGGAAGTGGAAGGGAAAGAAAATAGATATAAAAAATTGCACTTTAGCCAAAGCATTCATTTTAGATTGTTTTTGTAGATGTCCTTCTCTCTATTTACATTACATTGTGGTAGTCAGCATGTGTATTGTTTTCTTGGTTCTGCTCGCTTCATTTTGCATCAACTTTCTTTCCATGTCTGTCTGGATTCATTATATTAATCCTTTCTCACAGCATTTCTTCCATCACAACAACATGCCCCAATTCATTTAACCATTCCCCAATTAGTGGATGTCTTACTAGTCCTTTGCTACCACAAAAAGTGCTGCTATGAATATTTTGGCATATAGGGAACCTTTCTTTTTTATCAGAGACCTCCCTGGTATAGGCCTAGTCGTGGAATCTCTAGGTTAGAGGGTAATGCACATTTTAGCACCTTCATTTTCATAATTCCAAATTGTTTTCCCTAATGGTTGAACTCATTCATAGCTTCACTGATAGCTCATTAGACACATGGGATGTTCTAATCAAACTACTACTAACTTTTCCCTGTGGTTGTCCTGCCCCTCCCTTCTGGCCTCTGTGAATCTGTCCAGGTTGTCCTCCTCCCCAACAGGAACAGGCCTCATCTCCACCCGTAAAACACCTTTCCTTCCATTTCAATGGCCAACTCAGGTGCTACCTTTCTCCCAGGGCCTTCCCCAAATCCCCTTGCTAGAAGTAATCTCCTGGGGCAGCTCGGTAGCACAGTGGATAGAGCACTAGCCCTGCAGTCAGGAGGACCTGAGTTCAAATCTGACCTCAGACATATAATACTTACTAGCTGTTACTTTGGGCAAGTTGATCGCTCGTCCAATTTCTCATGCTTCTCTTTGTACTTTGCACTCTCTTTTCTTCTTCTAACTTGTATCAGAGTTATTTGCATACCCATCTAAATCTACCCCCTCAGAAGAAAGTAAGCTTCGTGAGGGCAGGCACTGTGTTGTTTCCCGTTTTTAATTCTCAGCACTAAACACGTCTTGCACATAATAAAGCCTTAATACATGTTTATTGAATTTTTAAATTTACCTCCAGCTCCTCCAAACACTTTAAACTTCAACGGAGCTTATCGTAAACGAAAGACACTTGTTGCTCCTGAAATCAACATTTCTCTGGACCAAAGTGAAGGCTCTGTCTTGTCCGATGATTTCCTGGACACCCCCGATGACCTGGACATCAACGTGGATGACATCGAAACTCCAGATGAGACAGATTCCCTGGAATTCCTAGGAAACGGCAATGAGCTAGAGTGGGAAGGTAATGGTCTTGCCCTACAAGTGTTATTTTGGCTTTAATTCCAAGAATGTTGGTGCTAGAGTTAGGAGAGATCTAAGTTCGTATGGACTTCTGTAATATACCAGCTGCTTGACCGTGGAAAAGTCAGCCTATCTAAAGCTCAGTTCCCTCATCTGTAATGGGAATAATAATTCTAATGCTCATCTCCTAATGTTCTTGTGAGACTCAAAAGAGATCATGAGAATAAAGTACTCAGCAAACCTTAAAGTGCTGTCCCACATAAATGTCCTTTATCACTAGTGACTATAAACCAGGCCTCTGGTTGAAGACTTAAAAGAGTAATTCATTTCCTTATTGCTGGCTGCACTGTGAAAAACCAACTCATCTTGGAACCTGTCTCAATCCTTATTTTGTTTTCTCAAGATTTCTTCACTTGATACTTACTAGCTGTGTGACCCTAGGCAAGTTACTTAACCCCAATTGCCTTAAAAAAAATTTCTTTAGTGGATCATCCCACCAAATTATATTATTGTGGGGGCTGAGTGTCATTTTGGGCCTCCCTCAAGTTCTCCATATGTGTGTTAGAAGCAACTTCAGAAGCTTACCTCTGTTAGCAAGAAACACAGAAACACAAAATTCCTGAGCTGAAAGGGACTTAGAACACCAAATGCTAGATTAAAGAGGGCTCCTGGAATATAGAATGTCATATTAGAGCTGAGAGAAACCTTAAAACATAGAATTTCAAAGCTGAGAGGAACATAAATATCATCTAGTCCAGTGCCCGCATTTTACAGTTGAAGAAACTGAGACCCAAAGAAGGGAAAGGATTTGAACAAGTTCACAGCAGGAATAAATAGTAGATTCAGGTCTTCTGACTTCAGCTCCAATGTTCCTTCGGCTATACCATGGCTAGTCCAAGTATTGACTCATTGGCAGTATCTCTACTTGGGTCTTTAACTTGGGTCAGACTAAGACAAAAATGTGAAATTTCAGAGGCATCAGGTAAGCACTCGATAAATAATGGGAGATAACATGGTGCAATGGAGTCAAGCAACCTGGGTTTGAGTTTGGCCTCTGCTACAAGTTAGCTATGTGACCACAGACAAATTGTTTCACCTCTCTGGGCCTCAGTTTCCCCATATGTATAATTATGGGATTGGACAAGATAACTTCTAAGGTCCTGTTCAGCTCAATGTTTTACATTCATAGACTCTGGCAAAAGAGACCTTTGAGATCATTTAGTCCACTCCATTTAGTCCCTGCCTCGCCCCTCCCATTTTACTTTTGAAAAAACTGAGACTCAAAAAAATCATGATTTGTTCAGATTTCGCAGAGTCAGGATTCAAATCTAGGTCTTCAGACTCCAAATCTAGGACTCTTCCCACTTTCAAGGCTCTAACCATCGTGTTCTATGTTCTAAGCAAGGCTCCTCCTAGCTCTGACCTTTTTTGTCTCTATAACCAGCTCATCAGGATATGATGATTTTAATGGTTGTTACAATAATTCCATTTCTCTAGGTTTGTTTTTCATAACCCTTTCCCATAATTGCCTTATGAGGCAGGGAGAATTATATCCCCATTTTACAGATGAGGAAGCCAAGGTGAAATGAGTCATTACCCCGTTCACAAAGCTAGTAAGTGGCAGAGGTAGGATTGGCCCCAGAGATTTCCACGATGCCCATTTTAAAAGTAGAATTCAGCCTCAGCCTATCCTCAAATTCCCCTTCTTTCATGACCTGTCACTCTTTACCCTGTCCCAAAGACAAAGATCTCCCAGCTCCCTCTTGACTTAGGTCCTGCCCCACCCCCACCCCCTACCCACCAGGCTCCTTGAAGCTAAAAATACCAGTTCCCAGAGTCTGAAGCAGTCAGTAGTCAGGCTAACCTTAGCCTTTGACAAGTGGCTATTTACAAAGCTACCTTAAGGACAGTTCTAAACAGCTGGTCACCCATGGAGGCTTAAATAGCAACAAAGCACATTCATCCCTTCATTCCATTTGAATTTGTTGGACAAACATTCATTAATCACCTATGGTGTACAGAGTCCTATGCTCAGTGCTGGAGGAGATGCAAAGTTTGGATAAGTCCTAGTTCCTGCCCTCTTCTTGTCACTTAGAGCCTAGTAGGAGAATAACACACAAATTCAGATAAGAATAATATACAATATTATATTATACTTGCATTAGAGTGGCACAAAACAAAATGCTATGTGAAGTTTGGAGGAGAAAGGTAGTTACTAATGGGGGTGGGGGAGAGGAAATCAGGGAAGGCTTCCTGGAGGAGATGGTTGGCCTTTAATGATGGGTACGTATTCAACAGGTGAAAAGGAGGATGGAGAACATCCCAAATATAGGGAGGCAGCATTATGAAGTAGAAAGAGCTTGGGATTTGGAGTCAGAACTTCTTGTTGTTCAGTCACTTTTCAGCCACGTCCAAGTCTGTGATCCCATCTTAGCTGAGATACTGGAGTGGGTCCTTCTCCAGCTCATTTTATGGATAAGGAAACCGAAGATAAGTGACTTGCCCAGGGTCACACAGCTAGTAAGTATCTGAGCCTTCCTGACTTCAGGCCTGGCACTCTATCCACTGTACCATGTAGCTGCCTGGAGTCAGAAGACTCGGGTTCGAATTCTAAGCTAGTACTTGTATGATACTGCGTAAGTTACTTCCCCTTCCTAGGCCTCAGTTTTCTCACCTATAAAGTGATGGTGCTAAACTAAATGATCTCTAAATTCCTTTCCAGATTTATTTAGGAACAGTCAGTAGAGTCTCAGAAGATAAACAAGGGTCCTTTAGTTTGGCTAGACCATCAGGTAGGAGGGTGGTGATATGAGAGGCTTCACAGGCCTTGAATGCCAACCAGAAGAGTTTGAATAGAGAGATGCTGAAAGTTTTTGAGCGGAGAACAAACATGACTAAGTTTATGCATAAGAAAGTGACCACCCTCTGATTACACTAGACCCTTGGTTGGCCTAAGGAATAAACAACCAGCAAGCATTTATTGAACATGCTTAGCCTTACACTAGATACAACCAGGGATAAAGAAATGATGTGAGACACTGTCCTTGGCCACACAAAGATCACAGTCTAGTTTGGGAGGTGACCTTAACACACACAACAACACGGTACAACTCAAGGCAGCACACAATTGAGTTCTAAGCTGTATGATTCAGAGTCAAGGAGTCTGGAGAAAGGTCTGTAGTGCAGGCTATTTCCAGAGTGCATTAAAGTGTCCAAAACCTTTCCTCACAAGTCCAGGAGGTGGCAACTCCATGGATCCTACAGTTGGAGCTACAAGAGACTTTACAGACCAACTAGTCCTATACCCTTAGGAGATTATCTCGGAGGCCACCCAGGCCAGCCTCCTCATTCTACAGAAAAGGAAACTGAGGCTCAGGAAAGGGCAGGGACTCACAAGTAAGGCAAGTTTTAAATAGTTGAGCGAGAATTCACAACCTAGGTCTCTTGACTCCAAAGACGGCACCCTGTCTATCACACCAGATTGCCTCTCTCCATTTCACAGAGAAGGAGCCTGAGGCTCAGAGAGATTAAGTGATCGGCCCAGAAAACGCTCATCACCAAAGACTGGCCGCCAACGTTTGATCACAGAATCTCATGACTTGTCTGTTGTGGCAGGGGAGGGCTATAGTTTTTGCTCTGAAAAAAGAATTCTTTCAACTCATTCAGTTCAACAAGTAACTACTCTGTCCACAGCCCTGGGTGCCAGGTGTTGGGAGAGGTAGAAAAATTAGAAAAGACAATGTCCCTGCCCCCATGCAGCTTACAATACAGCAAAGGGAAAAGAAAAACACAGGTTAACTCTAACATATAAGTAACATACACAGATATCCTAATGCAATAATACATGATAAGTGCCTCAGAGAAGCACAAATGAAATGCTGTATAAGGTCAAAGGGGTAAAGGGTCTTCATTACCAAGGAGGAAGGCAGAGAGAAAGAAGGTTGGATCAGGGAAGACTTCTTGGAAGAAGTGACATTTACGTTGGTCTTATAAAGGCGACAGTGCTGGGTAGTAAAAAGAGCACTTGTCTTGGAGTCACAGAATCACAATGTCACAGAATTTGAGAGTCAGAAAGCACTTCAATAACCACCTAATCCAACCCACGAAGAAAGGAATCACCACTATAACATACCTGACAAAAGGTCTGGCAGCCTGTACTTGGTGACCTCCAAGGAGGGGGGACCCACTCCCTCTCAAAGGGCCCCATTCCACTTTTGAACAGCTCTAATCTCTAGATGACATAGATATTTCTCCCTCTTTCTTTGCTTCCCATATTCAATCATCTGCGCTGGGAATTCCCCATGTGCTCCCATGGCTCATATGAGGACAGGCGAGGGGAGGATTCTGGCCCCATTACCCAAAGAAAAAGGAAGGCAGAAGAGCAAAGACTCTTCCCAACTCACCCAGTCTGATCCTAGTCGGCAGAGTCAGACGACCTGGCTTTGAGCCCCTGCTCTGCCATCGAATAACTGTGTGATCTTGGGCTAACCGCTTGACTGCTGGAATCCTTGGCTTCTTCTGGAAAATCTGGAGATTTTAAAAAATCTGCACTGGTTACTAGGGTTGTTGTAGAAAATGCATTTTGTAATACTGAAAGCACTATAGAAATGGGAGCTATTATTGCTGTTGATGTCTTATCTTCCCCAAATGACGGTAAGTTCTTCCAGGGCAGGAATCATCTTTGTATCTCTACAGTGCCAGGCACACAAAAAGCAATCAATAAATTTCAAGTTCTATGAGGACAGAAATTATCCAAATTTCGCATTCACCAAATGGTGCTCTGCGCATAGAGTTTGATAGATACATTTGTGGACTGCATGGATTTCCACTGAACCAATGGACTTGAGGACAAATGAGAACTCTTTCATCCTCTGCTGCCTGAGAATGACATTTCATGTCCTGCTTTCAGACGACACCCCTGTGGCCACTGCTAAGAACATGCCTGGTGACAGTGCAGATCTGTTTGGGGATGGGGCAGCTGAAGAAGGAGGTGCTGCTAATGGGCGCCTGTGGAGAACGGTCATCATTGGTGAGCAGGAGCACCGAATTGACCTCCAGATGATCAAACCCTATATGAAGGTGGTGACCCATGGAGGTGAGTGCTGAGGAAGCCTTTGGGTTCCTTTATTTTCATCTGTGACACTTTGGCTTAAACATCCATGGGCAGAAAGATTTGGAATGATTTAGAGTGTAACATCTAAGACAGCCACGAGGTGGTGCTCTGCTTGAGCTGTTCTCTCTCTGACCTGCTTAATACACAAAACTGTTATCATCTAGTGTGTTATCTCCTATGGACACTAGAGGACACTCAAAGCCTGAACTATTCCTTTTAAAGGAAAGGAGCTAATTTGCCTTTGGCTTTCAGTAGCCAAAAGCTACTTTCCTCTACCCTCATGCTACTTCCCAAGTTCATATCAAAGGGATGATGCGTGCTTTAATCTTAAATAGAGTTATTGGTTCAATTATCTTGGCTCAGCCCCCATCCCTTAGAATCATTCTCTCTCTGAATTTCCCTCTTCCTTCTAATTCTAATGAATTAAGGCAGATAACATACTGCAGTTTAATTTGTGAAAAATTAATGTACAAGTTGGGAAATGCTCTCAATCCTCATCATGTGATTGCAAGCCCTGATATTTTATGTGAAGCACTTTGAAACATTAGAAGTACCTTACCAAAAAAAGAAAAAAAAAAGATACTTCACATTTCTGTGATTTCACGGATGCAGATACTATCTCCACTAACACAAATTTCATTTCACCCTATGCCTTAGTAGACAGTTGTCATGAGTCATTGTATCAAAAAATATGATCCTGCAGCCCCTCTGAACTTAGTCTGATCCTTGGATAACAATGATACTGTGATGTGTGCATCAGGCCCATAATAAAAATTAAATGGAATAATAATCATTTCACTAGCTGAAGGCAGAGAACTAGGCTTCTTCAGGTCCGTGTCAGCTCTAGGACGGAGGAGCATTAAGTAACATAACTCATGGACCCTTGAAATGTTGGAAGTGGAGGGGGTTTTAGGGACTTCAGAGGGAAAGAGAGGACTTGTGAAACATTTGAGAAATGCGCAAGTTGGGGAGTTGGGAAAGAAGGCAGGGAAGTACTGGCTTGCTTCAAATTCATGCACTAATACAAATCAAAGAGTCGGAAGGACCACAAAGGGCATTGAGTCTGTCTATAGTGTTCAGTCTGTAATGTTCTGTCCGCTTTTCTCCCAGGGTACTACGGTGAAGGTCTGAATGCTATCATCGTCTTTGCAGCCTGCTATCTCCCAGACAGTAACTCTCCAGATTACCATTACATAATGGAAAATCTCTTCTTGTAAGTTGGGTCAGGCAGAAGAGGCTTTCAGCCTCACGGAAGCCTTCTGGCATGGGGGTGCAGACTTATCTGGGAAGGAGGTGACTTTTATGCTGAACACTCCACTGGGTGTGGAAGGAGATAGAAACTTTGGATGGCCCCTACACTCATGGTGCTCCTGGGGAAGTAAGACCCATAGAGATAGCTGCATTTTATAGTATTATAAGTCTGTTACAGAGAAGTGCCAAAGTGCCCTCAGGGACCTAAGGGGCAACCCTCAGGTGGCTTCTTTGGCAGGTGGCATTTTAAGTAAAGGAGGCAGCCTGATGTAATAATAAGCAGGCTGAATTTGGAGTAAGGTGAGACCTGAGTTCAAAGTCTGCATCTGACATTCTCTGGGTGACCATGGGCAACTAAATTAATCTCTCTGAGCTTGAATTTCCTCGTCTGTTAAATGGGTATAAAAATGCATAATAAAAGACATGTCACAGGATTGTTGAGAAGATCAAATGAAAGTATACATGTAAATTGCTACATAATCATGACTCATTATTACTTGAGTTGGGCTTTAAAGGATGATTAGGAAGTCACCAGACAAAGAAGAGAAAGGAGGGCATTGCAGACATGACAACAGCATGAGAAAAGACACTAAGGTAGGAAAGCCTAGGGTGAGCTCAGGGAATAGAGAGTTGTCCAGGTGGCTGAGTCATGGAGTATTTGGAAAGAAGTCATATGAGATAACATTGGAAAGAGAGGATGGTGCCAGATTGTAAAGGTCCTTGAATGTCAAACAAAGGAGTCTGAACTTTTTCTTCTGTGCACAAGAAGGGAGCAGTGAAGGATTTTGAAAACTTGGGCCTCTGACTTTCATACAGTCATGGCTTTAGAGCTGGAAGATGACCAGAGGTCATCTAGTATAAGCCCTTCGTTTTAAAGATGTGAAAAGTGAGAAGTGACTTCCCCAAGACTGCACGGGTGTGACAGAATCACCAAATTTTAGAGGTGGAAAGGACCAACTCTTTGTAAACAAAGGTGTGGAGGAGATGGAGGGCAAGATGTGTTTGGGGGATTTGTCATAAATTCTAAGGACCTCCATCTGATGAAGTCCCCCTCCCTTATCCCAAAGCCCAACTTAGATGGGAGCTTTCCCTGACCTCTCCCTAGATGAAAGTGATATCTTCCTCCTCAAATCCTTTTGCCTAATGATAATAATAATAGTAATAGTAATAGCTAGGAATTATATGCACTTTAAGATTTGCAAAGCACTTTACAAACTTTTATTCATTTAATCCTCACAGCATCCCCATGTGGTAGGTGTTATTATTACCCTCATTTTATAGATTGGGAAACTGAGGGGAGATAGTGTTAAGTGACTTGCCCAGGGTCACACTGCTGGAAAAAAGCCTGAAACAGTATTTGAACGTAGTCCTTCCTGACTCCAAGTCCTATATTCCATTCACTGCACCACTTAGTATATCTACATACATTCTACCATATTTGCATACATGTCATATTCCTTCCCACCTTCCCATTAGACTATAAGCTCTCTGAGGTCAGGAACAGCAGCATTCCTTTTTATCTCTTTATCCTTAGAACCAAGCCCAAGGCCTTGCACATAGTAGACATTTAATAGATGTTTGCTACATTTAATTGAATCTTACTTTCCAAAATAATTCTATCATTCTATGTGTGAGAATAAAGTGGCCCTCGGGGCAGCTAGGTGGCGCAGTGGATAGAGCACCGGCCCTGGATTCAGGAGAACCTGAGTTCAAATCCGGCCTCAGACACATAACACTTACTAGCTGTGTGACCCTGGGCAAGTCACTTAACCTCATTGCCTAGTCAAAAAAAACAAAAGAGAACAAAGTGGCCCTTCACCTGAGGATCCAGACTCAGCAGTGTGCTTGACCAGTATGTAGACCTATCACTGACCACAAAGCATAGCCATGGCTCCCACATTCACCAAAGTCATCCCAAATGCACATAGGTCCTTATTAATATCAGGCTGTCTTTAATAGTGAGCGCCGCTCAGGATGACAGGTCCTTCTAGTGGCAAAAATGGGTGGCCAAAGTGGAGACAACATCTAGGGAAATCGTACTCTTAGAATGTCAGAGCTGGAAAGAACCTTGGGAACATCTGGTCGGATCCCTGTATTTTCACTGATGAAAGGCAACTACATTGTACAGTGGATGGAGAGACGGGCCTCAAAATAGGAAGGCTTGAGTTCAAATCCAGCCTCGGACACTTACTAGCGTGTGACCCTGGGCAAGTCACTTAACCTCTGTTTGCCTCAGTTTCCTCTGCTGGAAAAGTGGGGATAATAACAGCACCTACCACACAAGGTAGTTGTGAAGATCAAATAAGATAATGTTTGTAAAGCATTTAGCACAGTCCCTGACACATATTAAGTGCTATATAAATGTTTATTCCCTCCCTCACTGTTGAGGGAGGAAACCGAAGCTAAGAAGGCAAAAATATTTGCCGAAGGATGCTCGGCAAATTCCCAGTAAAGCCAGGACAAGAATCCATGTTTCCTCAACTCCCTTGCCACCACAAAATTCTGCCTCTCTGTCTACTTATACAAATTGGTGCATGCTATGGACCCATCCACCCTTATCATGTGTGCACAAGAGAGGAAATGGCTAGTTGCATCCTGAGTTAGTGCCAAGCAGAGCAAGAATAGGGCAGCTAGGTGGTGCAGTGGATAGAGCACCGGCCCTGAAGTCAGGAGGATCCGAGTTCAAATCTGGCCTCAGACCAAACACTTGACACTTACTAGCTGTGTGAGCCTGGACAAGTCACTTAACCCCAATTACCTAAAAAAAAAAAAAGAGGAAGAAGAAGAACAAGGCTAGGTAAAGAGTGGCCATCCCCATCAACAGTACAGGGCACCAATGGCTGCCACAAGTGGAAAGTGGCAGTGAGGGTGAGGGGCTGCTGAACCAGCATCAGAGGCAGGTATTTAGTTACAGAAAACAGGGGCCCCATACTCACAGATTCCTGACTTTGATTCCTAGGTATGTCATTAGCAGTTTGGAGCTCCTTGTGGCTGAAGATTATATGATTGTGTACCTGAATGGTGCCACCCCACGACGGAGGATGCCAGGGATTGGCTGGCTGAAGAAATGTTATCAGATGATTGACAGAAGGTGAGCACCAGAGGAAGTGATGCAATGTTGTGGGGAAAGCACTGGATCTGGAGTCAACAAAAAGGGGTTCAAGCCTCAACTAGCTCCACTGAGGCATTTATGTGATCCTGAACAAATCACTTACCTGCTCTGTGACTCAGTTTCCCCATCTGTAAAACAAGAGGGTTAGGCTTGATCTAAATGAGGAAGGTCCTTAAACTTGGATGGGAAAATATAATCTTTATTTTCACTAACTTTTAGTTTTCTTTGTGATCTTTTATGCATTTAAAAACATTATTCTGAGAAGGTCCCATTGGCTTCACCAAACTGCCAAAAGTGTCCATGACACAGAAAAGGTTCATGTAAATAACTTCGGCTTTAGATGATTGCCAAAATACCTCCCAACTCTAAAATTCTCTCGCTTAAGCTCTAATAGCCCTTCTAGATCTGCCATTTCCATGTTCTAAAGACCCTTCTAGATCTGCCGTTCTATGTCCATTAGTATTAGATATTATTGTGTCAATACATCCAGGGTGTGTGATTTCATTGGTATGGAAACTCCCTTTACCACCTCAGATCACCATCTGTCTATAATTGATAGGTGTAAAAGAGTTGCCTGAGAGACAGAGAGGTTAGGTGATTTGTCCATATTCAAGGGCAGCATTTGAATGTTTAATCATTTTTATATTAGCTAGAGCATTGTAATAATAATATTAGCTAGCATTTATATAACATTTTAAGGTCTGCAAAACACTTTGCAAATGTTATCTCATTTCATCCTCATAATAACCTGGGAGGTACGTGCTATTATTACCCCCATTTTATAGATGAGGAATCAGAGGCAGGAAGAATTTGAACTCTTACTGACTCCAGGTCTAACACTCTATCCACTGCACTGTTTAGCTGCCTCCGTGCATAGCAGCGCTGTATCTTATACAAGGTGGGTACTAAAGAAATATGTATCAATTGCTGAGCTTGCTGGCAAATACCTCTGATCCCTGCTACCTAGGAGGCTGAGGTTAGTGGATAGCTTGAGCTTGGAAGTTCTGAGCTTCTGCAGGCTAAGCTGATTGGATGTCTGCACTAAATCTGACACCAATACATAGAGCCCCAAAGAGCAGGGGGCCATCACTCTGCCTAAGGAGAGGCAAACTGTGAGAAACAGAGTATTTCAAAGTTTCTGTGCTGATCAGCAGAGGGTCTGGGGCAGTGAATGAGTGCTTTCAGCCTGGACAAAATTATGAATCCCTGATAGGAAGGAAGGAAGGAAGGAAGGAAGGAAGGAAGGAAGGAAGGAAGGAAGGAAGGAAGGAAGGAAGGAAAGCGAAGGGAGAGGAAGAAGGGAAGAAGGAGGGAGAGAGAGAAAGGGAGAGAGAAAGGAAGGAAAGAGAGAGAAAAAAGAAAGGAAGAAAGAAAGAAAAAGGGAGGAAGGAAGGAAGGAAGGAAGGAAGGAAGGAAGGAAGGAAGGAAGGAAGGAAGGAAGGAAGGAAGGAGAAGGCAAAGAAATGTTTGTTGATTGAATCTTCTTTTTTTTCCTTTTTGCCTTTCCTGACAGGCTTCGGAAAAACCTGAAATCCTTAATCATTGTCCACCCTTCTTGGTTTATTCGAACCGTGTTGGCCATCTCCAGGCCCTTCATCAGGTAAGCAAGGAACCTTCTGACCAGTGTGGGTCAGAGGGGTGAAGCAAAGAGGAGTCTCTCCAACAGAGGTCCCTGATCTCTGACACACAGAAATGAAAAGCAATGGAAGTGTGGTAAAGTATAAAGAACACTGGCCTCAGAGTCGAGTCCCTGCTCTGCCGCTTACTGATTGTGTGACTTTGGACAAGTTTCTCAGAATCACAGATTTAAAGATGTATGGGATTCTAAAGGCCATCAAGTCCAACTCCTTTATTTTGCAGTTAAGGAAACTGAGGCCCACAGAGACAAGGTCACACAGATAAGAAGTGGTAGATCCAAAATCTGAACCCAGGTCCTCTGACTCCAAATATAGGGGTCTTTCCACTGTAACATGCTCTTTCATCTCCCGGCTGAGCCTCGCTTTCCCCATATGTAAAAGGAGAGAATTGTGGGCTAGATGGTCTCTGAACTTCCTTCCAGATTTGATTCAGTGAATCAGCCCCCTTGGGCATTAGTGAGAGCTTTCTCTCTTGTAAGATAATGTATACACATCTTAAAGCAAAAGAGAGAGAGAGAGAGAGAGAGAGAGAGAGGAGAGAGAGAGAGAGAGAAGAGAGAGAGAGAGAATTATCATCATCATCCCTGGAGGCGATGGAGATGATTAAAAGTGATAGCTGGATGACATCCATCAGGATGTCACCTATAGCCTGCATGCTATAGGTGACCTCTATGGTCCCTTCCAGCTGAGGTCCATTCATTCATTCTCTATCTGCCCCTCACTAGCTACGTGACTATGGCAAGTCACTTCTCTACCCCTAAATTTCCTTATTAATAAAGCAAGGGAGTTGGACTAGATCATGTGTTTGTAGCCTTTTAACGTGTCCTAAGCTCCCCTTTGGCAATCTGGTGGAACTTATGGACCCCTTCTCAGAATCGTATTTTTAAATGCATAATATAAAATATATAGAATTACAAAGGAAACTGATTATAATGGAATACATTGGTGGAACTTACAGACCCCTTCTTAGAATTATATTTTTAAATGCATATATAAAATATATAGAATTACAAAGGAAACTGATTATAATGGAATACATTGGTGGAACGTACAGACCCCTTCTTAGAATTATATTTTTAAATGCATAATATAAAATACATAGAATTACAAAGGAAACTGATTATAATGGAATACATTTATAAAAACTTTTTTTAAAAAACCATGTTCAGGGACCCCCAGGTTAAGAACTGCTGACTAAATGATCCCTAGAGTGTCTCTCAGATCACTTTTCATCACTCACCTCCACCCAACTGTGATCAATTTCACCTGTGTCTCTATTGTATTTTCATCCTAGTGTAAAGTTCATCAGTAAGATCCAATATGTACACAGTCTGGAAGAGCTGGAACAGCTCATCCCCATGGAGCACGTGCAGATTCCTGACTGCATCCACCAGTAAGTGTCAGTTCTTCCCCAAAGCCTGGAATAACCACCTCCTGCAGGGCACCCTCTCCATGACCTAGCTTACCAGACCCGATCAGGACCTCTCAGGCCTCTTGCTCATATATACTCAGAGCACATCAGAAGCACTGTGTCCCCTCCTGGGAACCACACATCAAATGCAAAATCTTCTGCTCAGCTCCCTCCCATTCCTCCTTAAGGGCTGGAGGGGGATTCTAGTCTTTCAAAAGTTGTACCAATGGAACTCAAGCTGGGACAGGTCCCACTAACTGAGAAAGACTTCATGTAGGGCGCCTCATGAATGACTGACGTATCTCTTGTCAGAAGGGCCAGTGACTTTCACCACCAGAATGCTGGCCACCAGGTGATGAATTTGTGTGTGTGTGTGTGTGTGTGTGTGTGTGTGTGTGTGTGTGTGTAGAAACTCAGGAAACTATCTGATAAGGGATGTAGAGGGCTGCAATCTGGGTTAGTGGTGGCATTTCCCGTAACAATGAAATAACAGATCCTTTGAAGTCTATACAAATAAATTCTTTAGAACTGGTAAGCATTCAAAGGAAAGAACTATGATGAAGAGGCATCTGGAAACTATGTCTTATGATAAATGGTTGAAAGAACTAAAGGTACTTAAATTGGAGAAGGGAAGATTTAGTTGAAGGGAGAGGGCAACACCCATGATCCCTGTCTATATATTTAAAGGGCCACCATACAGAAGGAATGAGTGGGTTTTGTAGCTCTAGGAATCAGAATTGGGACCATGGGATCTCAGGGTTAGAAGAAACATCAGAAGGCCTTGACATTCAGCAACATGGTCATCTAGCAGTCACAATGATGGGAAATGTAGCTCTCCTGAAACAGTCCATTCCACTTTTAGACAGCCCTGATTGCTACAATATTTGCCCTTATAACAAGTCACAATTTGACTCTGGAACTGTCACCCTTAGTCCATTTCTGCCTCATCGGCTTGAAAGCCCCAATCCCTTCTCACAGCAAGACCTGATGATTCTGCCCTGTGTGCGTCTCTCTCTCAGAATGTTAAAACTATTCAGGTTAGACTGCTGTTAGTGAACAAGCATTTATTAAACACTTAATAAGTATCAGGCACTGTGCTAAGCACTAGAAATACAAAGAAAGAAAAAGAGAAAAAAGTCCCTGTGCTTAAGGAGTCCACATGCTACTGGGGAGGACATCATTAAAATAACTATTTGCAAATGAGATACGTACAGTGTAAATAGGAGGTAATCCCAGAGGAAAAGCACTAGCAGTGGGTAGGCTAGGAAAGGCCTCCTGCAGAAGGCAGGATTTGAGCTGACTCTGGAAGGAAGACGGCGTTCTGCCATGAGGAGGGACAACATTGCAGGCACGGAGATCAGCCAGTGAAAATGCACAGAATTAGGGCAGTGAGGTGGCGCAGCAGAGAAAACACCGGCCCTGGATTCAGGAGGACCTGAGTTCAAATCCAGCCTCCGACACATAACACTTACTAGCTGTGTGACCCTGGGCAAGTCACTTAACCCCATTGCCTAGCCAAAAAAACAAAAACAAAAAACAAAAATGCACAGAATTGGAAGGTGGAGTGTTGTGTGCAAGGAATACCAAGAAGGCCAATGTGGCCTTCTGGATCCCAGAGTACATGAAAGGGAGTAAAGCTATTGGACCACAAGCCATCCCCAGGTCCCCTTGATTTCGTTATGTCTAGTACTTTCAATTCCAAATGTCTTTCAACATCTGACAGCCAGGGTCCTGCACCCTGTGAATGAGGAAGGGCTCAGAAAAATTGTCAAGGTCACCAACATTGCTCTCCTTCTGACAGAATTATTTTCATCTTCCCCCTCTGTACATTTAATTTACCTTCATTTTTCCTAAGACTATCAGGGGAAATGCTTCTGCAAAGATCAAAACTAAAAGGACGTTTTTGCTAGTCAAAAAAAAAGAATCATCTTCATCTGGGCTGTTCTTTGTGCCTACAACTTCATGGTGCTTCCATGGTTCACGCACCATACAAGAAAAACAGATTGCCCATGTAACCAGATCCCCAACAGTTGCACACAGAGGCCTCACCTGGGTTTCTTTCTCTCCCTCTTGTCAAGGCAATCAGCTCTATGACCACAATATAAAGACCAGTTTAGGGAGCACCAGCCCAGAATTTCTGTATCTCCCTGTCTTTGTCTATGCTAGCCATGCAGCATTGAACCAAGAAACCATCTTCATTAGTTAGTACAACTAATAGCTGCCCTGCCTGTCTGACTATACTAACATGAGCAATACTGGATGCAAAAGTTTTACTGTATATTTTAATCTTATTAGGATATGAAAACAATTGATTCTACACTTTCTACCTAAGGGCACCTAATATGTTCCAGAACAGAAGGATGTAGGACTTCTCTTCATGTTGTTGCTTACAGCTATGAGCTATGTCTTATTCTTTTTCTTTCTTTCTTTCAGATATGAAGAAGAAAGAATCAAGGCCAGGAGAGAAAGGTATGTGACACTTTTGTACATGTGAGCAGGAGGAGTTTGGGGAAGAGTTGGTGGCCATATTGGAATCTAGTAACCAACATACTATAGCTCCACTACCAATGGAATGAGCGTAAAGCAGATTCACAAAATCCTGGAATCCACTACGTTATCAGGAAAATGGAAGAGGTCTTCAATGTAAAAATAAGGGGAAAAGGGGATCTGACATTCTGAGCCACATGAAGAGTTTGGTTGAACAATGGGTGAATAAGACATACAGAATGAAGGAAGAAGGACCACTGAACACTTGGAGCTGAGTAATTGAGATGAGGCCCCTCCTGTAAATTAGAGATTCTTAACTTGGAGTACATTAAATTGGGATAGATAGATAGATAGATAGATAGATAGATAGATAGATAGATAGATAGATACAGGTATGTATCCACATATGTATATATATGTGTGTATCACATATATACATATATCGTTGTTCAGTTATTTCCAGTTGTATCCTACCCTTCATGACCTCATTTGGGGTTTTCTTAACAAAGATACTGGAGTAGTTTGCCATTTCCTTCTCCAGATGAAGAAACTGAGACAAACAGAGTTAAATGACTTCCCCAGGGTAGTAAGTGTCTGAGGCCAGATTTGAATTCAGGAAGATAAAGCTTTCTGACTCCAAGCCACCTAGCAGCCTGTACATACACACACACACACACACACACATACACACACACACACACACACACACACACACACACACATACACACACATATATATGTATATATTGATAACCATGTGCCAATAGAATTGGTTTCCTTTGCATTTTACTTCATGTACTTAAAAATATTATTCTGAGAAGGGATCCATAGGTTTCACCAGACTGATAAAGGATTTCATGATACCCCTGCTGTAGATGGAAAAGCTAGATTCTCTAAAGAGAAAGCATCTGCTTTGCTGTGAATCAATAGGTGGTACCAGGAGAGAGAGGCAGAGGAAGAAAAGATGAGTAGTGGTGGATGAAAACATTTTGCCAATAGGTACTGAGGCTCATGTTTGATGACCTGATATGAACAATTAAAAAGGTCAGCATGTATCTTGCATGTAATAGAAGGGCCTCCCAAAACTTGTCAAACCAGGTGACCACTAATTGCTTCTAATGATTTATGTGGGGACAAATAACACTGTCAGAAGGAACCTTGAAAATATTGCTAGAGATTATGAAACTCCTGTAAGAACCAAAAAAAGGCAGTGTTCAGTTTTTTGTTGCTATTGTTTTTAGTTTTGTCAGAGCCAACAAGAAGATCAAGAAAGGATAGAATCACACTTGGAGTAGGAGGATCAATGAAAAAGAAGGGAGACCCATTCGATGCTTATTTAGGGAATAAGGATTTATTAAGCACCTACAATGTGCCAGGCACTATGCTAAGTACTTTAGAAACATAATTTGATTTGCTGTTTAACTTCTGTTTTCTCTGCCAAAGAGAAGGACTTAAGATTGAGAGTGATGAAACAAATATTGTCAATAGAGAATTGAAACCCAATGAGGAGAGAGTATCCAGCTGCCCTCCAAAGGCGTGTATATATTAGGATGTACCATGCAGGCTCTAGGCCTGACTATGTTGCCCTCAGTGAGTTCAAGTCATCAGGACTGGACCAGCTACATCCTAGGAAACTGAAAGTAGTGAAAGTGGCTGCTGAGATGCAGCCAACAATGCAACAGGACTGGAGACAGGAAAGTTTCTTGATTTTCTAGGAAAGAGACGAGAGTGAAGTCTCCCCCAGCGGACTCACCTTGGCATCCTGATGTGAGGACTTACAAATGGAAACAGTGACGATTAAGAACCAGCACAGATTGACGAATGACAGACTAACCCCACTGCCATTTTGGGCAGGGTTTGGAAATGTCAGAAGCTTAACTTAGTCAACAGTTTGACAGAGTATCTCAGGGAAAATTTTCTTATGAAAAAGATGGACATACCCAGATATCTGATTCAGAGCTACTTATTTGACCAGACTCTAAGAGTTATCAAGAATAGGTTGAGGTCAGATTGGAGGGCGACCTCATTGAGGGTGCCAGGGGTCTGTTCTTGGTTCCATGCTAGTAACATTTTTATCGACTTTGCATGTGCATGCACATGCATATACACACACAAACACATGTCTACTACATATGTATGCTTGTGCACATATATGTGTATGTATAACATGTATACAGGGTGTCCTAAAAGTCTTAGTGTAGTTTTCTGTTATTAAAAGGTTTAAATTGGGGCAGTTAGGTGGTGCAGTGGATAGACCACCGGCCTTGAAGTCAGGATGACCTGAGTTCAAATCCAGCCTCAGACCAAACACTTGACACTTACTAGCTGTGTGAGCCTGGGCAAGTCACTTAACCCCAATTGCCTTAAAAAAAAAAAGAGGAAAAAAAAGGCTTAAATTGCATTAGGACTTTTGGGACACCAGATTAGATAGATAGATAGATAGATAGATAGATAGATAGATAGACAGACAGACAGACAGACAGACTGATCAATAGATTCATATATACCCCTTCTCTCCTCTACACTGCCAATAGTCTAGTGCAGGCCCTCATCACCTCATGCCTTGATTACTGCAATAACTGGTGAGTCTCTCCCTACTCCAATCCATCCTCTGTACAGGACTGTGATTTTCCTAAAGTACATACAGGTTGACCAGGTCACCCCCTACTCAATAAACTCAGGTGGCTTCCTATTGCCTCCAGGATCAAATACAAATCCTCTGTTTAACATTCAAAGCCTTAATAACCTAGCCCCCTCCTACCTTTCCAATATTCTCGTACCTTAATCTTTAATTCTTCGATCCAGTGACTCGGACCTTCTGATTGTTCCACAAACAAGACACTCCATCTCTCAGCTCTGGGCATTTTCTCCAGCTGCCCCCCATACCTGGAATGCTCTCTCTCCTCCACTCTGACTACTGACCTCCTTGGCTTCCTTTAAGTCCCAGTTAAAATCCCACCTTCTGCAGGAAGCCTTCCCTAACCCCTCTTAATTCCGCTTTCCACATTTTAATTACTTCATATTTATCCTGTATATAGCTAACTTTGTATAGAGTTGTTTGTATTTTGTCTTCTCCATTGGATTGTAAGCTCCTTGAGGGAGCCTCATTTTGTGTCCCTAGTACTTAGCACAGTGCTTGGCACATAGTAAATGATTAACAAATGTTTATTGATTGATTTGATATAAAAATAGATATTGATTAATTTGGAAGATTTGCCAAGGAACTATGAAAGCCATAGCAAGAACGTGTTGTAGGTGTGCATGTGGGTTTAGACAATGAAAGAATCAGAGCAAACAAGTATACATAATCAACTTGGGATTGAATGCACATTTGACACTTGGGATGGGAGCATAGAGTATGACCTAAGAGTGAGTATGAATGCTAACAAGAACTGAGAAGCCATGGTATTTTGGAGGAATACCCTAAGAGGAACAGAGACCGGAGAGAACATGCATGGGGTCAGTTGGATCCCAAACACACTATGGGGTGAGCCATGATGAAAAGTTATAAGATCCGGTTTGGGCCAGTATAATTCTTATGGGAATAGGAACTCTTCCTGGTTTCTGTTTTCAGAGGAAAGTACCCTTGGGAGGGGCTGAGATGGGCGCTGGGGGACATGACAAGCAGAGACCTTCAGGAGGAGGCTGGATAACCACATGTTGGAGAAGTATAATAGGGGAGAAGGGCTCCTATTCAGCTCACAGCCTAGGTGCCTTCTGAGGCTATTTTAAGCCCCTCAGTCTCTGAGTCCCTGCGATCACAAATGCGCTTGGTTCCTTACAGGTCAGAAGAAAAGCCAGAGGCAGTGGAGGAGAGGTAAATAATTGATTGTGGTACAATATCTGATAACAGTAAATAGTTCTCATTTCTATGGCATTTTGAGGTTTAAAAATCACTTTCTTCCCAGCATACCCTGTGAAGCTAGTCAGGCAAGGATCATTCTCTCCATTTTACAGATGGGGAAACTGAGGCTCGTGATAGTTCAATCATTTGACTGAGGTCACACAGCTGACAAGTGGAAGATCTGGGTTTTGTAACTCAGAGTCACAAGAAGCAGCATGGCATAATGAACAGCACCATGACTTTAGAGTCAGAAGATGTTTGTTCAAATGCCAACTCTATAATTCACCCACTGCATGACCTTAGACAAGTCACTTCCCTTCTTTAGGCCTCAGTTTCCCGAGCTCTAAAATGAGTCAGCTGGACTGTAGGATGTCTAAGGATGTACAAGGACGTCCTTGCAGTTCTAAATTCTGTCTTCCTCAGTCCTAGTTTCTTTCCATCAGACCTTGGTGGCGAATAGCTTTACCCATCTAGAAGGTCAGCACAGAGTGAGATCCCTCAAGGGAAGGGATGGAGAGGAACAGAAGGTCATGGCAGACACTCTATAACTACACATAATAGATTATTTAAAATTAATCTTATACCTCCCCCCAAAATGAAACTGAATGTTATATGATTATCATGACCAAATGACCCCAGCAATGAGAAAATGCACCTCCCTCCCTTGATTGTAGAGCTAGGGGTCTATAGGTATGGAACGTTGCATATATTTCCACACTCAGGTGGTGTGTTGGTTAATTTTTCTGCTTTTTTTCCTCTTTCTTTTTTATTCTTTGTTACAAGGTTATGGGGAGGGGCAGGAGAGAAGAGAGGGATATATTCATAAGTGGAGGTGATGTAAATACAAAAAATATCAATAAAATTAACTTTTAAAAAAGGTAAATTAAGTTGTAAAAGGGACACTTGTCCAGGTATGGGTTGGGTCCAATGGGCTCTGAGGTCCTTTGCCCCTCTGACATTCTCTGATTTTCCAGAACAAAATACAATGGTCTTAGTCCAGAAAAGTGCACGTCCACTAAATTTTTGCAAAACTTCCACCTACCTTTTCAGCCTTATTTTGTATTGCTTCCCTTCATGCACATTCCATTCCATCCAAACTGACCATTCTAGCTCCTACCTCCAAACATTTGCACAATCAGCCTTTCCCATGCCTGAAATGAAACATGTTGCGTCTCAGAATTCTCTTCCTTCAGGGCTCACCTCAGACACCACCTCTGGCAGGAAGACTTCCTTGACTTCCCCACCCCTTAGTGCTCTCTTTTCCTCTAATGATCTTATATTTACTCGTTGTATCAATGGTGAATCCCCTTCCCCACCAGTAAAATGTAAGTTCCTTGAGGGCAGAAGCTGCTTCGTTTTTCTCTTCTGTATCTGCAGCACCTCACATATGTAGTGGTCTTAGTAGGTAGGTGCTGAGTAACCTTTTGTGGAGTTGAAACCCAGAGTTTGTTAGGCGTCTTGCAACCTGACCATCTATCTCCTCATGTGTCAGGGTGTGGAGGGGAGCCTGGGTTCTACCAGGCTATGCCAACGGGGCACAGACTCTGGTCAGTGCTGCTTTGCATGACAGGCTATAAGTATGAGCCCAACCAGAGATAATGTGCCTGCCTCCAGAGGGACCCTCCCTCCTTACTAGACATGGGGACATGACATCCTCGGCCACAAGGATGGTCACCAGCTGATGGACTTTGTCAACCACAAGTAAAGGAGAATTGTCTACAAAGGCATAGAGGGATGGCATCTTGGTTGGTGGAGAGCTCTAGGGGGGCCCACCTGGAGATCTCAGACCCTTTTTGTATTGAAGAACTGGTGATACACAGAGTGATCACTTCACTGTCATTTCTTTTGCCTCCTCAATAGGTCTTCAGTGGCCACAGAAGATCAGGAAACAAGGTTTGTAGACGAAACTTGGGGTTTATTTCAGAGGTTCACAGCATGTTAGAGCTAGAAGGGACCTTAGAGATGTCAGAAGAGCATAGACGTAGAGCTAGAAGGGACCTTTGACCTGAAGTCAGAAAGACTTGAGTTCAAATCCAGCCTCAGATACTTACTAGAGGTATGGCTTGGCAAGTCACTTAACCTCAGTTTCCTCAAATGTAAAACGGGCATAATAACAGCACCTATCTCCCAAGGTTGTTGTGAAAATCAAGTGAGATATTTGTAAAGTGCTCTGCAAACCTTGAAATGCTATTTAAATGGTATTCTAGTCCAACTTCTCATTTTACAGTTAAGGAAAGTGTGAATGCTGGAGGTTAAGCAAATACCCGGGGACACACAGATAACAACAACAATAATAACAGTAATAATAATAACAACAACAACGACAACAGCTAGTATTTATATAGCACATAACCCCAAACTAAGGATGGAACTGAGGACATTTAGCCTAGAGAAGAGAAGACCTAGATGGGATGTGGTCACTCTTCAAGTATCTGAAGGACTGTCACATGTAAAGAAGGACTGAATTTTGCTTGGCCCCATTCAGCAGAATCAGGAGAAATTGGGAGATATTTAGAGGGGCAGGTTTAAGCTGGAAATAATGAAAAACTTCCTCACAGCATGAGCTGTACCAAAGTGGCATGTGTTACCTTAAGCGGTAGTGAGTTCCCCATCATTGAGGTCTTCGAGTGGAGGCTGGGTGATCTCTTGCTGGGGATGTTGTAAATCAATCAATCAACGAGCATTTATTAAGCACTTTCTGTGTGCCCGGCACCACGCTAAATGCTATACAATACAAAGGCAAAAACAGTCCCTACCCTCAAGGAGCTCGGGTTCTAATTGGGGAGACATCATGTAAATGATTATGTATATGCAATATAAGTACAGATTCGATGGAAAATAATCTCACAAGAAAGGCAGTAGGTACACCCTGGGCAGGGGTGGGGGTGGGGTGGGGTGGGGTGGGATGGGGTGGAGGGGAATTGGGGAAAGTCTCCTGCAGAAAGTGGGATTTGAGCTGTGTCTTCAAAGGAAGTTAAGAAAAGGGAAAGAGAGATAGTATTCAGGCATGCAAACAAACATTAAAAAGGGAGCTGGGACGTGGTGTTTGTGCTAGGAAGAACAAGTCGGCCGGTGTAGCTGGCTTGTAGATTGAGTGAAGAGGAGGCAAATGTTCTGGGAAAGTAGGAAGGGGCCAGGTTGGGAAGGGCTTTCAATGCCAAAGGACTTTCTACTTAATCCTGGAGATAACAGGGAGCCCCTGGGGCTTATTGGGAAGTGGTAGTGACATGTTCATACTTGTGCATTAAGAAAATCAGTTTAGCAGTTTGAGTTACAGATTTGTTGGAATGAGCAGAGGCTTGAATTAGGGGAACGAATTATAAGGCAATGATTCCAGCATAAAGTGATAAGGGCCTGTACTGAGGGTGTGGCAGTGTGAGTGGAGAGAGGGGAATGAATATGGGAGATGTGAAGGTAGAAATGACAAGACTCAGCAATTGGTTGGATATATGCAATAAGTGTAAGAGAGGAGTCAAGAATGACATCAGAGTTAGGAGCCTGGGTAAGACTGAGAAGATGGGAAGGTTTGGGGGGGAAAGCTCTATTTTGGACGTATTAATTTGAGCTGACTTTGGGACATCCAGTTCAAGATGTCCAAAAAATACTGAATGATGGAACTGACTAGCTTAAGAAAGAGACATCGGCTGGATATGTAGATCTAGGAGTCATGCGTAGAGATGATAATCGGAGATAGAGGAAAGATAGTGTAGAGGGAGAAGAGAAGATGGCCCAGGGCAGAGCCTTGGGAGGCAACCACAATTAGTGTGACCTGAATGAAGGTCAGCAAAGGAGACTAAGAAGTGGTCGCACAGATAAGAAGAGAACCAAGAAAGAACAGTCTTAGAGAGGGAAGACTACCCAGCAGGAGATGGATGATAAGCAGCAGTGTGGAAGGATGCAGAGAGAAGGGTGAGGATTGAGAAAAGGCCATTAGCCAGCAATTTCAAAACCATTAAGAACTCTGGAGAGAGCAATTTCAACTCAGTGATAAGGCTGGAAGCCAGACTTCAGGGGAGAAAAGGAGGTGGAGGCAACTAATGTAAATCACCTTCTAGAGCTCAGCAGAAAACCAGAGAGACTTTGAATGATGGTTAATGGGAATAATCAAATCAAGCAAGGGTTTTTGAAGGGGAGATGAAAGTGTGTTATAAAAGAGCGGGTAGACAGGGAAATTTTGAAGATTCGAGAGAGAAAGGGGGCAATAGTGAGGAGGGGCAATCTGCAAAGGAGGAGAGAAAGGCAGCATGGGATCAAGGGTACATATAGAGGGACTGGCCTTGGCAAGGAGAAATATCACTTCTTCCCCAGACAGGGGGGAAGGAGAAGATAGTAGAGGAAGAGATCTGAAAGATGTGAGATGAGGAGGGGAGAAGAGAAAACTCTTAGCCAATGTCCTAACATATTCAGTGAAATATGAATATAGGTCCTTAGCTGATGGGTTAGGGGAAGAGAGGAAGATGTGTGGAGGGCTCAAGGAAAGATGAAAAGGTTTGGAACAGCTGCTGTGGTGAGTGGGATAGTATGGTGAGTAGGGAGGTGTAAACAAAATAGTCTTGCTGCAGTAAGAGCCCAGTTGAGATTATATAACATAAATTTGTAGTGAATTCAGTCAGCATGATTTCATGATTTTCCCCTTGCCCCATTCAGCAGCACATGAATAGGAAATAAAGCAGTGGGTGGTGACAGCAATCCGAAATTAGAATTTGCAAGGCATGATTGGTGATAGGACAAAGGGGCAAGGGATTCAAGTGTGGAAGATAATGCAGATTTCAACTGAATCTCCAAGAAATCAAAATAGGGAAGGGACGAGAGTATATATCCAGTCCAGGGGTGATGGCCTGGGAAAGAACTGAGGGAAGAGAGCCTGGCGAGTACAATGAGAATGCAGAACAGGCTCAGGGGTCATATGGCAAGGGAAAAGATGAAATGATAAATAATTGTAATCAGAGAAGGGAATTTGGAAGTTCCTAAACATGGAAGAACAGCTGGTGGGTGATGGCAAGATCAAAGGTATGACTATTTCCATGTGTAGCTGCAGCAGAATAGGGGAGTAGGTCATGAGAACTAAGTAGATTAAGGAAATGGGAAGTTAGGTTCCATGAGGGAGTATTAATGTGTATGTTGAAGTCCCCTAGTATGAAAGCAGGAGTTTGGGTGAAGAGAAAAATTGTAAGCCAAGCAATTAACTTGTTAGGGGGAAGAAGAAAAGTATCCTAGACAGGGATATGCTGGAGCCAGCTCACACCAACACTTGAGAGCCAATTGCTAAATTTTCATAAATTTCATTTGAATTTTATAAATTTACATTTATACCTTGGAAATCAGCAAATGCTACAAATCAGGGCTTAAGATTTGTTGTTTTGTTGATTTCTATGCGTAAGAAAGTAATAAGGGAAATAGTAATGATGCATGGTTAAACTTTAAAATGTGTGATACGGACATTTTTTGTTGTTTCTGGAGAGCTGGTTGTTAAATAGTAACCAGTACACCGCAGGTCCTGGGGGTTAGTAGAGAACAGCCACCAGGATGTGGTTGGATGACAAATTTGAATATCATAGATCTCAAAGGAGAAGTTGCTTAGGTAGAGGAAAAGTCTGGAAGTAGCACGAAGAGCAAGAAGTATTATAACTCTCCTACTGTGACCAGTGAGGAGAGGAGAGAAGGAAAAGGATGAGTGAAGATGCCTTCTTTTATATCCATCATTGGCTTTCTTTTTTCTTTCTAAAATTAACCAAATCTATGTTTCTTCCTCTAGCATGTCATGAATCCAAGCTCCCAGACATGGAAGCAAAGAAGAAATCAAGTTACCAGTCGCTTCCTGTACACACCCTTCCTGGTGCCCACCAGAGCTCATCACCACCTCATTCTGAATACCATCCTACCAAGGGCACCACCTCCCATCTGTCTCAGATATCTCACATCCTCTACAGTTGCTTGAAAATGTTTTATTTTTTTAACAGCTCAGTATTGGCACTTTCCCAAACAGGATCACCCTCCCATCCCTTCTCCTTTCCCACTCCACAGCCCTCAAAGGGATGTGAGCAGAGAAGAAAGAAGTGGAGATAGAAGGGATCTGTCTTCATCTCCCATAGCCTTCACTCTGTACTCCTTATTCTGGTTACAATGCCAAATTAAGTGATATGTAAAAGGGCAGATCAGCACATCAAATCCTCTCATAGCTTGGTCCATGACCATTTCTTTTTAAGCACCATGTAGCCAGTACCCCAAGCACCAACTGACACTTTGGCTTTCCTCTCAGTACTTGGCCAAGTGCCCACCAATCTCTGACATGGACACTCCCCCCAAGATGTGGCTATACCCTGACAAGCTTCACTCACAAGATCACCTTGAGTTTCATAGTTTTCTCCTCTCAAGTGATATAACCAGATGGATTCAGCTCAGCATAGTCTTGGAGTCAGGAAGAACTAGGCTGAGTCCTGCCTCTGACACAAACTAGCTGTATGACCATGGTCAACTCACTTAATTTCTCGATGCTCCCAGGCAATGAATCCGTGCTGAACCAGACCCACCCAGCCTGTATGTAACCTGACCCTGATCACCTATTCTATAAGCCTCTTTCCAACAACTGTTACCTGAGGGGAGCAGAAGATACTGTTTAGCTCTGCTCTATGTGGAGCTCTGTTCTAATCATAATCCTGGATCTATTGCCTGGGTCACCTTGGACAAGACACTTCAACTCTCTGGGCCCTGGTTTCCTCATCTATAAAATGAGAAAGTTGCACTAAATGACCTAAAGTCCCTTCCAGCCCCAAACAATCTCATCCTGGAGAAAAAGAAGGGAGGAAGGGAGGAAGGAAGGAAGGAAGGAAGGAAGGAAGGAAGGAAGGAAAGGAAGGAAGGAAGGAAGAAAGGAAGGAAGGAAGAAGGAGGAAGGAAAGAAGAGAGAGAGAAGAGAGAGAGAGAAAGAAAGAAAGAAAGAAAGAAAGAAAGAAAGAAAGAAAGAAAGAAAGAAAGAAAGAAAGAAAGAAAGAAAGAAAAGAGAAAGAAAAGGAAAGAAGGAAAAAAAGAAAAGAAAGGATAAAAGAAAGAGCTAAAACAAAAAGCCTTGAACTGGTCCCAAAGAAGAGACTTGGGATCAGGATGCCACTTAAACCTCTCCCTTCTGTGAATGCCACTCCGATGGACAATCAATCACAAAAGGATACCTCTTACCATAAGAATAAACTGCCTCTCCTTTAATGTTCCCCTTAGTGAGAAACTCAGCTCTCCCTTGCACAAAGAACCTCCTCCAGGGGGGTGGCTGCCTGGAACCCAGCCCCAACACCTTGTGTCTACGAATTTCATAGTGTAAAGGAGAGGACAATACACTCAGAGTCAGAAGTGCTGAGTTCAAGCCTCTGCCGTTAACTCCCTGTATAACCTTAGACGAGTCCCTTGATCTCTTTTTGGCCTCAGTTTCCTTCTCTGTAAAATGAGGGAATTGGATGAGATGACATTCAAGATTCCTTCCCACTCTGTTCTGTGATTCTGACGGTCCCTTGGCCACCATCCCAGGACTGCAGATGTGACAGCCCATGACACTATACTATTGGATGTTCCCACATACTGGTCCTGTGGTTCAGAAGAACTTCCATTTTTCCAGCCAAGGACAAGATCTCTGAAGGGCTGTCACACAGAAGAAGGGGCCAACTTGTTCTGTTTGACTCCAGGGAGCAGAACTAGGACAAAAGAGTGACATGCCCGTGGGGAAGTGAATCTCAACTCAACCGTGAAGGAGAACTTTCTAACAACGAAAGCTGTCCACAATGATACAGTCGGCTTCCCAAGGTCACTGAAGGAAATCAGGCTGGTGAGAGGAAGGTAAGAGTAGATGAACTCTCAGTGGTCTTTCCCAAAAACCTGTGGTTCTCAGAAGCTTAGGAAAAACTCAAATGGAGACAGGAGAGGCAGGCAATCAGCAGACAACACCCTTTAAGTAATGGATGTGTGTAGTACTCTGGACTCTTTCTTGAGCAGCTCCCATGATCTAAGCTCCCGTTCCCATTACAGCTCTATTCCAAGGCCAATGAACCTGGGCCGTCTGCCTTTGCTACAAAGGATGGCAGTGCTAACTAAGGAAGTTTTTCTAAACTGACTACAGCCAAGGAGTTCTCTTGAGGAACAAGGAAGACTAAGCCCTGCGGAGGTTTCATGCCTAGATAGGACTAATGAGCTTCAAGAACGTATAAATATTTATCTCATCTTTTTTGAGAGTCCCACTTGCTCCATACTCATTGGAAAGGATGTGGGGCCCAGAAGGACCCAGATGGTTTGATGACCACGTCTCTTCATCAGAAAAGAAGTGTGAGGCCTGGGAGGGCCTTGGGATTATTGAAATCATCATGGGTTGATTGGGGCCCAAACCTAGGATTTCCTTTAACCACAACTGCTCTTCAAGCTCCAGGAATCCTACCTAAAGTCTCTAGATCAGCCTAGAACCCTCACATAAAGAGCTGTTTCCCTGTGCTGCTGCCAGCTTCCTCCAATAGCTCCTCACCTATCCCACCTGCAAGGACAGCACACCTTTTCAAAAAGGAGGGGATGGAGGGCTATCCCACAAATTCTCTGACTCCCATTGTTAGACAAAGGCAGCCCTTGGAAAAATGAAAACAAAATTATTAAGACATGACCCTTTTGCCCACCTCCCTACTTCTACACATGTTAAGATGGGCAAATGGTCTTTCCCTCTGCATCCTGTTCAAACACTCTGCCCTGAGTCTCAAACCCCGAGAGTCATCACTCATTGTCAAGGCAGTCAGCAACTTTGGAAACCACACAAGTTCATCCCAGCAAACTAGCATTGTGCAGTGGAACTGAGAGGCACCAGATCTGGGTAATAGCCCCATCTCTGCTACGGACTTGCTGGGTGGGTCGGGCAAGTAAAATAAGGAGGTTGGCTTTCACATCCCTTCCAGATGTAAGGATTCTTTGATTGTGAGCTCATGTGAGTTTGGGGATTTATTCACCTCTCAGAAGACAAAAACAAAAACTCATAGACATCGACTTTCACTCACAAAGCCCAGATTACTTGGTCCCCGGAACATTTTGTGGATTGGAAAGAGAAAGAACTGGGCTGAGTTAAATCTTACGGTTTTAAACATGTTTTTGACATTAGGACTTGCAGCCGCATGGGGTAGTTGGAAAACCTTGGACCAGAACCTAGTGGACTGAGGTCTACACTGTTCTACCACTAACAAGTTGTGTGACATTGTTACTTTCCCTCTCTGGGTCTCAGTCTCCTCCTTTATAAAATACAGACTGGAGCAGATAATTGCTAAGCCCTGCTCCCCCTAGCTCTGACAGTTTATTTGCTGAGGTCCCTTTCAGACTTGAGATCCCATATTTTGTATCCTAGGGTTTCTTTCAGCTCTGACAATCTGTTTTCCAAGGGCCCCCCCACCAGCTCTGACAATTTCATGTTCTAAGGGCCCTCCCAGCTCTGACATTATCTGTTCTGAGGGCCCTCCCAGCTCTGGCATTCTGTGTTCTAAGGGTCCCCCAGCTCTGACATTTCATGTTCTAAGGGCCCTCCCAGCTCTGACATTATCTGTTCTAAGGGCTCTTCCAGCTCTGACATTTCATGTTTTAAGGGCCCTCCCAGCTCTGACATTATCTGTTCTAAGGGCCCTCCCAGCTCTGACATTCTATGTCTGTTGTCTCTCCCAGCTCTCACATTCAATAGTTCTGATACTCATTCACTAGCCCTGTCTGTCATTCTCATTAAGTCCATCCGGTCCTCAAGAAACCATAACACTATCTGAAGGAATAAGTCCCAGAATGACTATCCAATTAAACAAAATGGTAGGTTTTGTTTAAACCAAGACACTTTTTTATGCCAGCTCTCTCCACCCAAACTGGAATGAAACCTAGGTTGGCAGTTACATTTTCCAAATCTTCCCTAAACAGGTTTCCTTTGTGGGTTCCAAAAATGAGATCGACATCAACATTCATTAAGGTTCTTGTGATCATGTGCCTAGATAAAAACATGGCCATGCCAGGTGACTCTGTCCAACCTTGTGACCACATGCTAAGAAAAAAATGCAAATGATTTCAGATTGAGAGAGCATTGTGTAGTAAATAGGATACTGGACTTGGAGTCCAGGAAACTAGAGTTCAAATTCCACCTCAGACCCTTACTAGCTGTGTGTCCTAGACATGTCATTTGACCTCTTTATGCCTCAGTTTCCTCATCTGTAAGATGAGTCAGGTTGGGCTCAATGGCTTTTAAGGTCCCCTCCATCTCTAACCCTATATGACCCTATGATCCAAGGTCTATAAGCAAAATGTCATTAAAGCAAGGAGGCTTCTGTAAGGTCTGTGTCAATGAAAATATCTATGTCTAACTTTTTAACCAGCTTCATGACAAATGGAAACTGGTAGATTCTGAAACCTTTCAGAAACAAAAGCAAGCTCCCCTCTGATGCCTTACCTTGCCATGGCTGCCAGTGACCTTGGGCTCTCAGAGGCTGGGCCCCCAGAACCCAAGCCCTGGTGAGTGCTATCACGCCAGAAAAGGCTCTGAGGGTTTAACCTGAATGGTCAATGGTTCAGCCTCACAGACTTGTCAAGAAGGAAGTGTTTTGGGGCAGCTAGGTGGAGCAGTGGATAGAGTACTGGCCCTGAAGTCAGGAGGACCTGAGTTCAAATGGGGCCTCAGACCAAACACTTGATTCTTACTAGCTGTGTGACCCTGGGCAAGTCACTTAACCCCAATTTCCTAAAAAAAAACAAGGAAGGAAACGTTTGAGAAACTGTAATGTGCTATGGAATCGTGATCCCCTACAGAGAAGAGGGAATCTTTTGCAGTCTTTTTCCTAAGAAAGTGAACTTGGGCTCAGAGACACCACCAAAATGCTGGCTACCCAGGGTGATTTGGGGTTTTTTGGCCACAGAAACTCCTGAAGACTGACTGCTATGGTAAAGAGGGGTTGAATTTCCTTCCATATAGAAAGCACCTACCCTCATGAAATCGCAGATCTCTGCAGTATTCAAGTCTAAGGAGAAAACCTGCCAGGCTATGGGGAAGCCTATTTCCTAGGCTCATGGGACTTAGAACTGGTCATGCAGTTAGAACATAGTCATGGAACATCTAGCCTGAAAGGGGCCTTGGAAGGCGTCCAGTCAAACCCTGTCCTTACAGTTGAGGAAGCTGATTCCCAGAGATGGTGAGTGAGCTGCCCAACCTCATACATGCCCAACAAGTACCAGCGCTCCGAATCTGGAGCTCTTTCCACTAGACCGCCCTGCTCTTCAGTGGCTGAAGGAGCGGGGTGTGGAGCGTCTGTATCTGTAATTCAGGCTGATTCGTATCACCATCCAGTACTGTCTGACGGGATCAACGAGAGTAATTCTGTTCTTGCGACATTCTGAATTTTTTATTCTAAGGAAACAACTCAAACATTCTCCGCTGTTCCAAGGCATCTCTCAGATTTGCCATCATCTGTTCTAAGATCCTTTCGAGTTCTGACATTATGTTCTCGGATCCCTCCCAGCTCTAACATTCTATGTTTGTTCTGAGGTCTCTCCTAGCTCTGACATTCCCTATTTTAAGACCTCTACAGCTACGATATCCTACATTCCAGGTCCTAAGATCCCTTGGAGCTCTGACATCCCCTGTTCTAACATTTCATATTCTAAGATCCCTCCCATCTCTGACATTCTGTGCTCTAAGGCCCTCCCAGCTCTGACATTATCTGTTCTAAGGGCTCTCCCAGATCTGATAATCTCTGTTCTAAGATCTCTCCCAGCTCTGACATTCCCTATTCTAAAGCCTTTTACAGCTATGACATTCTATATTCTAGGTCCTAAGATCCCTTCTAGCTCTGATATTGCCTGTTCTAACATGTCATATTTTAAGGTCCCTTCCAACTCTGACACTGTATGTTCTAAGGGCCCTCCCAGCTCTGACAAGCTATTGTCATGTTGCCGACAGACAAGGGTTTCCATAGTATAATATGATTTCATCAAACTTGGTGATTTTTAGCTGGGTGTATATTTCTTCTTTTTAAAGGGAAATACTTTTGAGGTAGGGTTTCATAGTACCATGGACGTTCAGAATTATTCCCCATGGACCCAAAGCCACCAACCTCAGGTGGCTCTTTGGATTGGGGGATAACCAGTTATATCACCCTATCCCAACAAGCTGCCCCTTCCTGTTGATAGGTCACTGCATGGAATTTAAATGTCAGTTATATAATGTATATACTGTATATCGGAAAGTCTAAATGTGTAAGGGAAGGCCTAAGCCTGTAATTTTTTAAAATGTATCTTACATAACAGTATCCATTTTTGTATCACTTCAATGATTATAAGCATTTTTTGCCTCCACAGCTCTATGAAATGAGGATTGCCAAGATCATTAGCCCCAAAGTAGTGAAGATCAGAGTTATAGTGATTTTTCCAGGCGCTTACAGATGGGTAAGTGGTCTAGCTGAGTTTCTAATCCTAGTTTTGTGAATTCTGGCTCTCTACTAGATGTAGCAAAATCAGAATTAATGAAGTAGAGCAAAGCTCTGCCACCAACCCCCTATGGGACCCTGGGCAATTCACTTCCTTTCTCTGGCCTCAGTTTCTTTATCTGTATAATGGGGAAGTTGGCCCAGATGACCTCTAAGGTCCCTTCCAGCACTAAATCTATAAGCCCATGATTCTCTCCACAATAACTCACAATGCTAGAGCCCTTTAAGGCTTACAAAGCATTTTCTTCACATGCGCACGCGCACACACACACACACACACACACACACACACACACACACAAAATGTGAGGTGGGTTGCACAAGTCTCATCATCCCCATTTGACAAATAAGGAAACAGAGGCCTAGAGAGGTAAGTGACATTTTAAAATGACCTCTGGGTTTTTATATAACCATGATCCAACCAAGTTAATCCAGGATTCCATATCTGACCAGAGTCTTAAGGAATAGGTTGTGGGAGAGATCAGAGCTGCCTTTCATGACAGTGACCTCAAGTATGGGGTGCACCTTAAACATCTTTAAACTTCTCCTTCACAAACAACAAATGAAAATGAACAAACACTTGAAAATATTAGCTCAGATTTCTTTAACACTCTGTGGTCTACAAAGCACTTTCCTCATAATTGTCTGCTTTACAAACAAGGAAACTGAGGCTGAGATGCCCACAGCCATTCAGTTAGGAAGTATATTTAAGAAGTTTCTCACTTGGTCAGATCAGCAGCCCATTTGTTGAGGTATTTAGGGACTATGCTGTTTTTTAGGTTAGAAGAGGAAGGCACAAGGTGACCCAAGGTGATTGCTTGGTTGGTCCATCATTCTCCAAGAGGACTACGTTAGAGTCAAGTTACGGTGTGTCTAATTGTGGCTGATCAGACCAATACAAGCTTGGAAGGCTCTCCCACAGAGGGTCGGGCACAAATAGTCTATGTGAACATTTGGGGTGGATTCTCTAAATTTGTGCATCTCACCTAAGGTGATGGGCTTGAGATCACAGAATCAAGAGAATACAAAGAAATTGAGAAGTCACTTAGTCCAACCTCCTTCATTTTGCAGATGAGAAAACTTGTCTAGATAGAAGTGTGGGGAGTTTGAGTGAGAACGAGGAAAGTTAAACAGGAGTAAAATATCTCTATTCCCACCACTTCCCCTTCCCCTAGCTTCCTTCTCCTTGACGCAGTTCTTCATTTCTTTGACCTCTGGTTGTACATTACTCCTTGTGCCTCCTTTTGTAGAAGTTAAGAAAGTCTTAATAAATATTGGCTGAATCCTCTAAGCAGTGCACTTAGAGGCTATAGGGCAGAGGGTGGCTTGGCTGTTGTATTTACTACTAAGCTGAACCCTTCCTCACCGTACACAAAATGAAGAAACAGCTCATCAGGCCTATGGGAAGCCTAGCTGGTTTTCAAGCACAGTCACAGCCTAGGCACAAGTCTCTACCCGGTAAGAGCAGACGTCAATGACAAGCCTAAGGTCTAGGAAGAAAGCTTTAGGAATGAGCCTCACAAACCCAAACGTATGAGATCAGCACCAAAATCTCTCTTCTTCTTATCATATCTTCCCCTTGAGCCCCATCCCAAGGTCTACTCAAACAGGAATGGTAATGCAGACTGCCATCACCACCCCAACCCAAGAGGTAAGCAGGATATGATAAAAAGCAGAAACTTCATTTTGGTGCTTAGCAGGGAGTTAGCCTCTTATCCCAAAGACCATAGACATCCCAATCCTCCTCTAGATAGAGAAGACCCAAGGCCTTAAGTCCCAGAGGCAGCTGGTGGTGAAGTTGAGACAGCGCTGGTCCGAAAGTCAGGAAGACCTAAGTCAAATCCAACTTCAGATACTTACTAGCTATGTGATTCCGGGCAAGTCACTTAACCTCGGTTTGACTCAGTTTCCTCAACTGTAAAATGGGCATAATAATAGTACCTTCCCCCCAAGGTTGTTATGAGGATCAAATCAGATCATATTTGTAAAGCATACTTATTGTGGTGCCTGGCACATAGTAAATGTTTAATAAATACATATTCCCTTCCCCTTCCCCCCACCCCATCTCAATCTTAGCCACTTCCAGGTCTGAAATGAGGTTGTGTTTGAAATGGAACATTGGATCTCTCAAGGAGCTGGAATTCAAGTAGAAGAGGATAGTTGAGCACAGACATTGGGTGGGAAGAATTAAATGTAGCTAAGAAATCTCAAATGAGAATGAAAAAAGCCTGATAAAAATGGAAAATAGCACCAACAACAACATAGTACAGTAAAGAGATGGTATGGCTTAATGGAGGGAAAGCACTGGACTTGATATCAGAAGACCTGGGTTCAAATCACTGCTCTGCCATCTACTCTATGGGTGAAGCTGGACAAGTCACTTCCCTCTGGCCCTCACTTTCCTCATCTGTAAAATAAAAGGGTGGAATTTGATCATCTCTGAAGTCCTTCTAAATATTATGATCCTACAGTATAGTAGGACTGTAACTGAAACATTTCACTGAATCATCTTCAAAAAGTTGAAATAATTCAATAGAGAAATATGGATAGGCTGAAATGGAAAATGAATGAATGAATGAATGAAAAAGCATTTATCGAGCACTTCTTACTAGATGCCAAATGCTGCACTAAACTCTGGGGATACAAACACAAAAAGCAAAACAGTCCCTGCCCTAAAGGTGCTTACATTTTAATAGAGGAGGACTACACAAATATAGGCAAGATACTTTAGGAAATCATAGGAATGAGGAGAAAAGTCAAAGGGCAATTGATCAACATGTTTCCAGAAAGGGAAGTGTTCATTTAAAAACTTCCCAGAGCTAGAGGTTCTAGAAAGCCAGAAAATGTGTGTGTGTGTGTGTGTGTGTGTGTGTGTGTGTGTGTGTGTGTGTGTTGAGGGAGGGAATAATAAGTATATGTGATCTGGAGCACATTGTGAAGACAGAAGGAGAACAGCATGATGGATCTGGCTTCAGCTAAATGTGGTGAGCTCTCATCCATCAGATAACACAGGGTTCCAAGGTAGGGGTTGGAGTTTTCATGAGGCTGAAGCTTCATAGCATGAAGATGGCCAAAGAAGGTTTGTTTGGGTCAACCTAGAAATGGTGAACCCTCGCCCACCAGGAGCACACACAAAAGGCATTCAGAAAATAACAAAAATGGGAAAAGGGTCGAAAGTGGAGGAAAAAGTCACGTATCTGGAAGGTGGAATAAGAAGGGGAGGCATCAGAACTTCTGGTGTCCCAGAACACACCAAAAAAAAGAGACAAGAATCTTATCACTATTTTTGAGGAAATAAGATACTCTAATAGATCTAGAATTTTATCAGCGTGGGCATTCATTAGTACATCAATCCATAAATCATAACATAAGATTATAGTTTCATAGGTTTGACCTGAGCCACAGGGACCTGGGGTGGCCCATGTTTAGAGATATATTTAGATACACATAATCTGATCTGGGATCTGGCCCACTCTGTCTCCAGGGAAACTGTGATTTCCACCTTTGGGCAGGGCAGGAAGGCTAGGCACTCACTCCTCTACTCTCCTATTTCCAAGAAACATGTCAGTCTAGAATTATATCTATCTATTCCATGTCTGATATTTGCAGTCTAGGGGCACTACGTTCTTTTCAGAGTTCAGGATAAAGCCTGTTCCCTTGGTTATTCAAAAAGGAAGAGTAATAGTTTACTCTTGGCCAGCTTAGCTTCCTCTCACCAAATGTTTATTACATATAAGACAATCACAGACAGCAAGCAACTATATTTACCTAAGCAAGCAGTAAAGCAGAAATAAGTTAGGGTATAGGTTAGGGTAGATGATAGAATACACATGAGAAAATGGGCTCTTCAACTCAAGAGCAAGAAAAAAATCATTTTTCAACCAGGGCAAGAACTGTCTCACTGGAGCAGTCTGCTCTTAGCCGTCGCTGGAGGTGCAAATGTTGGGAATCAAAGATCATGTTGGGGGTTGGGGGTGGGGTAACTTTCCACATATGCCTGCAGCTCCAAAAATTCTCATTAGGCATCCGAAAGTTTATGCCTTCTCTCTTACCCTGCTTCTCTGATTCCCTCCCTCTGAAGTCTTTCTGGCTTATATATGCCGTCTGCCATGTTATAGACTCAGAGGTCTTTCAGCCAGTCAGTAGTTACATCACCCTAGACATATGCAGTTGTCATAGGGCTGGCCTTCAGGGAACCAATTACCCCACTTGGGCATGGGTATCACAACAGGATCACAAACTTGAGTTGGCTGGAACCTCAGAGGCAGCTAAACGAACCCTTTCATTTTACAGATAAGAACTGGGGCCCAGCAAAGCTAAGGAACTTTTCTAGTGTTTCACAGGTAATAAGTAGCAGAACCAGGGTCTCTGAATCTCAAAATGCTAGAGCATCCACCCAACATGGTAGCCTTTCCCTAGTTCTTTTCTTTTTTTATTTAGTATTTTATTTTCCCCTAGTTACATGTAAAACCTGGTTCTTTTTATATTTGAGAGGCATCAGTGAAGCACTCAATCTGAACTGAATGCAAATGCTCATATATATAAATATACACGCAGCAAGTTACATACCAGCTTGTTGGATTGGGTCAAGGAAAAACCTTGACATCGTCACATGCTAAAATTGATAGAGAAGATTCCGGCAGCCAACTATGAGAACATTATAACCAAGCAAAAATATAAATAAGAAATGTTACGAACTTGAACAAATTGTTAACTCCAGGTAGATTTGAGAGAGAGAAAGGGGGAGGGAGGGAGAGCAGAGAGAGGGGGAAAGAGAGAGGGAGAAAAAGAGAGTTAGGAAGAATGAGAGAAAGAGAAAGATGAAGAAAGAGAAGGAGGGGGAGAGAGGGAGGGAAAAGAGAGAAAAAAGAGAGAGGGAGGGAGAAAGGGACAGAGACAGATGAAGAGGGAGGGGTAGAGACAGGAGATTCAGAGACTGAAAGACAGAGAGGGAGGGGGACAGGAGAGAGAGAGAGAGAGAGAGAGAGAGAGAGAGAGAGAGAGAGAGAGAGAGAGAATTTAATGAAAAAAGCAGGGAAATATACATTTCTCAAATACACATTGGAAGGCTCCCAAAAATCATATTCTTCAGTGCACAAGAAGTCCTAGATAAATTTAGACAGGAAGGAATCTTACATGTTATATTGTAGCTTTCTGAAATCAATCATTCACTGGATCCATGATCTCATTAGGGTGGCTAGGGCCTCTATCAGAGCAGATCATGCCCACGTGTGCCTACTCTTTCTGTGCAGTTCTTGTCTATACCCTTCACCATGGGTCTTCTATCTGCCCTGCTGCTGCACCCCTTCTCCCCACCTGGAGCAGCTACCCTCTAGACCTGATCTCCAGATTCCATACCTTCCCTCTCTCCCTCCAGTTGATCCATCCAGCTTTGGAACATGGCCCTAGGCCTTGGCTGCCCTAATTGATGAGTGAGTACAAACTCCCCTAGTCTGTTATATCTAACTGGTCCCAAACTCTATGTTACGGGGCAGCTAGGTGGACACTTAATTAGCTGTGTGACCCTGGGCAAGTCACTTAACCCCAATTGCCTAAGGAAAAAAACAACTCTGTGTTGCATAGTAACCAGTCATCCACCCAGCATCTTGCCACCACCCTGCCAAGTGCATACCCTCTCACCTCTTACTCTGGGCCTCTTATACCCATTGCTCTGAGCAGAGTATTAAATTAATATTACCATTGCTTCTGGAAAGGCCATGTCAGTCTACTACCCTATGGCCTCCCTAACTATCCCTATGACTCCCCAGACCAAAGATCCTTTCCCTGCCCACCACTTTTCTATATGTCTTGTCTTCCCCATTAAAGTATAAGCTCCTTGAGGACAGAGACTTTTTCACTTTTGTATTTGTATTCCCTATACCTGGCACAGAGGCTGGCACACAGTAGGCACTTAATAAATGCTTTCCCATGTATTTATCCCCCCTAAATCTTCCACAGAGGACCTAACCAACATGCTCAGGGCATTCCCTCTGCCCTCAGCACTCAGGCTGTTCATCTGTTTCCTTCACTCTCACTACATAACCGTCCTAGCACCTTTTCTGCTCAACCATGTCAGTCTTTGGTACCACTTCTCCCTCACAAGTCATCATTGGTAATAGACCGCAAACTGCTTGCACCCATCATTTGTCTTTTTAAAAATGTTTTATTGGTATTCCTTTGTTACATAATTGTCACCAATGATTCCTCATCTCCGACCCTAACAGAATCCTTCTCTGTTGAGTCGATCAAAACAGATCAACACATAGGCCACGTCTGAACATGTAAGCATCATTCTACATATCGGGCACAGAGAGGCAGGAGGCATGACCCCAGAAGCATCCGTCCTCCGGGGTCACCACTGGGCCTTCCATGGAGCAGAGCTCTGCAGTTTTCCTGTGTTGCTCCTCTTTACATTGTTATGGTCAGAATGTAAATCACTCTCCTTGTTCTGTTTACTCCGCTCCCCATCAGCTTGTACGAATTGAGCCAAGTCTCTCTGCACATCCTCAGCCTCTTCCATTTCTCATGATTCAATATCCCATTGCATTCACATACCACAGACAGCTGCTAGGTGGTGCAGTGGGTAGAGCGCCAGGCCTGGAGTCAGAAAGACTCATCTTCCCGAGTTTAAATCTGGCCTCAGACACTTATTAACTGTGTGACCCTGGGCAAATCACTTCACCCTGTTTGCCTCAGTTTCCTCATATTTAAAATGGTCTGGAGAAGGAAATGGCAAACCACTCCAGTATCTCTGCCAAGAAAACCCCAAAAGGGGTCACGAAGAGTCAGACACGACCGAAAAACGACTGAAAAGTCTCTCCATTGCCGCTGGGTCACCTGACGCTGTGGTTCGTCTGCGATCGTCTGTGATTCCACTAGAAAGAAACAACAATAACGTGAACAAAAGGCATTGGATTATATGGGAATTAGTAAACAATTTACCCAACAAGGAATGAGTTAATGAACAAATTGTAAAAATAATAACAAATTACTTAAATGGCAACATGACACATATAACCAAACTGATACTTAGTGGCAAAGTTATGGTACTAAATGCCTCGATTAATAAATTTTTAAAAGAGAAATTAAATTAATTGAATCCACATTTAAAGAAACTAGAAAAGACACAAACTAATAAACCAAAGGAAAGCAGAAGATAAGGAAATTTTACTCTAAGAAGAGAAATAAATAAAAAGAGACATACCCCTTATACAACATGACTCCTTGTCAGCTACATCACTCCCCCACCCAAGTCTCTGGCATTATTGGGTTAGTCATCTCTTTAAACCTATGGCTCAAGAACCCCCAATGATACTTATTTTTTTTTGAGACAAAGTCTATAACAGCAAATTCAAAGCAAAGACATTTAATTGAACAGACTAATAGGCAATAACATGAAATTGAATCGGATCTTAAACTTTTCCTCCATTCATTCTTAAGTACTTGCTGTCCATCCTCACTTATGATCCTACATCATTCCTAGAGCTAGAAGAGGCCCTAAAGTCTATCTAGTCCTCTCCTTTTACAGATGAAGAAACTGAGGCTCGTGGAGGTTAAGGGATTTGCCTATGTCTCATAACTAGGAAGTGTCAGAGATAAAATATAAATCCAGGTCTTCCTTAATCCAGGCCCAGCATTCTACCCATGACTCCACACAGGGGTGCTGGTCTCATTCTCAAGGAACCCTTCGAACTCCTCAGCACAGAAGGAAGGTGGTATATTAGCTACTCACTTGCAAGCTGGGCATATTCCCTATGACTTCAGGCCCCACTTCCTGACCTGCTCCCCTGCTCAGCACCAGACCTTCTCTCCAGACTCTGGTTACTTCCACTCTTGGTCCCATCTCGAGTTGCAGAACCCCTGGCCATCAATCAGTCACACCTGATCCTGGCCTGATCTGAGGTCTCAGCACCCAAGATTCATTCTCCTCAGTGAGATTTCTGCTATCTTTTTTCAAACTGGCTATGCTAAAATTTGCTCAGCTAACATATAGGCTTCTGAGGGGTACAACTATCAAAAGTAAGCATAGTATCTATTTTCTAGGCCTTCCCCTTAAATAGAAAACAAAAGGAACAACTAAAGTGACAAATAGAACCAAGTTTGGGTGGGGGTGTTTAACGACAAATTCTTTTTTTTAAATAATTAGCAAGTTTAATCTGAAAAAGGAGAAAAAAACTAAAATTACCAAAAATTAAAATGAGAAAGGGAAGATCATGATATAGACAAAATAAAATAAAACAAAACAAACCCAGAAACTATGTGAATAAACTTATTCAAAAAAAACATTTTATACAAATAAAATTAGATTTAAATAATTGGAGAAATAGTAATTGCTCATGGGTAGGCAGAGACAATATAATAAAAATGACAATTTTACCTAAACTAATTTACAGAACTGAACACAACCCTCCAGATACAGTGTGTTCAGAAAAGAGGATAGTGGAGCTGTCACTATCCTTATTAAATGCCCCCCACCCCTGCCAGCTCCAGAATATATTTGGAGATTTCTCTAAAAGGTTGCATTATTCCCAAGATAGGAAAACAGCCACATAAATTAAATCCATCACCAAGGCAGCTTCCCAAGTCTTAGCAAGATGGATCCCACCACCAGAAGGCATCAAAGGAGGACTCTGTTGGAGGCAAACATCATAAGATAGTACAAAATTTCCTTTCTAAATGTGGCATCTTCATAATGGAACCCAACACTTCCAATGTGGTCTGAACAAGGCAGAGAGCTTTTTAATTTTCTGGGTATGAGGCTTCTACTAATGGAGCCAATAATACTAATCACTCTTTTGGCCATCAAGATCATGTCATTGATTCACATTGAGCTTATGGTCTATTTATAAACCCCAGAGCTTTCTTTCACACAAACTGCTTGCCTAGCCATGCCTACTCCCACCCAATATGTGTACAGTTGATTTTTTGATCCCAAGAAAAAAAAACCTTTATATTGTCTCAGTTTAATTTACATTTATCCCAATTAAAATCTACTGGATTTGGCCTGTTCTTCTAACCCAAGCGTTCTTTATTTGGGGCACACAGACTGCTCCCCATCCAAGGAATCCATGGATAGATTTTAGGGGGGGGATGTCTGTGAATTTATTTTTCTAATGTTTTGATAATTGTTTTCCATGTGATTATTTTTCTTTGTAATCCCATTATTTCATTTCATGTATTTATAAACATTACTCTAAGAAGGGAACCATAGACTTTGCCAGCTTGTTAAAGGGTTCTATGACACAAAAAAGCTCAGAACCCCTATCCTGGCCTGTTAAAATCTTCTTAACTCCTGCTTCTGTCACCCCGCATGTTAGCTACCCTCACCATCAGTTGACATAATAGAAAAAACACTAGATCTGGAGTCCAAGGACCAGCATTGGAATTCAGGCTTTTTCAGTTACCACCTGTGTTAATTCTGTGACCCTCAATGTCCTTAGTAGCCTGTAAAATGAAGGTGTTGGGTTCAATGACCTCTAAAGTCCCTTCTAGCTCTAAATCTGTGACCCCAAGATCCTGCAATACTCACTTTCATTCAAATCACTGACAAAGAGGCTAAAAGACAAGAGCTGAGGATAGAGCCATGTCTCAGGCAAAGACCAGCACGAGGTGGTGCCCTAACTCTGACACTTACTAGACCCACAATCCTGAGCAAGTAACTTCACCCAGTTTTCTCATCTGTTAATAAGAAAAACAATCCCTTTGCTCTTCCTAGCTCCAATTAATACTGTGAGGAGGTGATTCAGAACAGTAAGATGGCACAGTGGATGCAGTGCTGGGCCTAGAGTCAGGAAGACCCGAGTCAGATATGACCTTAGACACTCACCAGCTGTGTGACCTTAGTCAAGTCACTTAACTTCTCTTTGCCTCAGTTTCCTGATCTGTAAAACAGAGATCGTAATAGCGCCTACCTCTCAGAGTTGTTGTGAGGATTATACGAGATAATAACTGTAAAATACTTGGCACAGTGCCCGACACATGATAAATGCTATGTAATACTAGTTATTATTATTTGTAAACCTTAAAGTGCAATCAAAATATGCATGGCTAATGACGAGGATGATGAGGATGATGGACATTGTCTGTGGGGACTGTTTAAACCCTGGATGAAGTGGAGGGTTTGTCTAGAGGAGCATAGGGAAATAAGATTGAAGAAGTAGGTGAGGAACAGATTGAAGAGGGCCTCAAATGCCAGGTTAAGGCATTTAGACTTTATCCTGTAAGAAAAGAGGTGCATTTGGGGGCAGGTAGGTGACACAGTGGATAGAGCACCAGCCCTGGAAGCAGGAAAATCTGAGTTCAAATCCAGCCTCAGACACTTACTAGCTATGTGACCCTGGGCAAGTCACTTAACCCCAATTGCCAGAAAGAAAGAAAAGGTGTGCCTTTGCAAGTTTTTGAGTTAGCAACTCCCAAGCCTGACTCTACAATTCTCCACGGACCCCAAGGAATATATTGAAAGAACAGAAAAAAAAATTGAAATGAAAACCAATTGTCCAAAACTAAATTACTTTTAATTCGACATAATTAAACATGTGTAATTACATATCATATGGTATTTTTCCTTCGCTACAACTCAATAGTCTTGTTTAACAGCGAATGAAACCTAATATATAATTATAATAACTCAGTCAAATATGACATATATATCCAATTAGTTCTTTAGGGTAGCTGGTATTCCCACAACCATCTCAGTCACTTAGAACTCTGGTTTTTTTACATGACTTCACACAGATTCATATCTCACGAGACCATCCTATCTGCTGGCAGCCACAGGCCTGTGGATGTGACAGAGGCAGCCTCTTCCAACAGTCTGACTAATCCTGCTGACTTTATTTGACCGTGAATTTTAGCAATCTCTCATGGCCCAAGCCTCGTTGATCTTGAAAAGAAACTCTCAGGGAAAACTCCTCTCAACTTTCCATTCTCTTCTTCATAACTGGGTCAGAGGTTAGAGCCAGGAAATGGAGTCTCCAGCTTGCTCTTTTAGTCTAAAGAATTGGCTCGTAGACCACACAGAACATCAGAGCTGGCACAGTTCCGAAAACCCAGGACAGAGACCATCCCAGCTGAAGGGGAGGTTAGGACACGGAATGTCAGGGATGTCAGAGCTGGAAGGGTCCTTGGAATATAGACAATCAGAGTTGGAAAGGACCTTAGAACATAGAACACTGAATGTTAGCACTGAGAGGAACTTCATTTTTCCGATGAGGAAACTGAGGACCGAAGAGATTGAGCCTCTTGATCTCTCTGAGGAGCAAAAAAAAAAATGAAGTTCCTTGCGCAGGACCCTGTGGTTCATAATAACCGGTAGAACCATGATTCAAACCCAGATGTCCTGATGTTTAAAATCCAGTGATATCTACAGTGCCAAGTGTGGAAACGGGAAGAAGGTAATTAGTGAACACAAGCAAGTTACTTAATCTCTCTGAGGTTAATAAAGGTTAACTGAGGTTAAGCCTCAGTTTTCTCATCAGGGATAATGCTCTACCTTCCAGGGTGGTTGTCAGGACCAAATGACATAATTAACCTCTAACAACTTAAAACTGCGCTAAGACTTTGGAAATACCCTGTACAGTATTTTAAATGTTTTGTCACCCTTAAAGTGGGAAGGGAACAAATCTTAATTAAGCACCTAATATGTGCCAGGCACCGTGCTAAGTGCTTTACAAATATTATCTCACTGATACAACCATCCTGGCTTGTAGGTGCTGTTAGTATCCCCTTTTTACAGTTGAGGAAACAGAGGCAAACAACTTAAGAGACTTGCCTAGGATCACATAGCTAGGAAGTATCTGGGGCTGGATTTGAACTTATGTCTTCCTGGCCCACCATACTATACGTTGTGCCGCCCAACTTCTCCAAATGGTATACAAATGTCCACTCGTGGGATTATGGATCCTGATCGGAGAAGATTTAGGATGCAGACAGGAAGGGTGCGGGAGGCGAAGTTGGTCGTCAGGGACCATTTTCCTCATTCTTCCCCCTCCATCATTTCAGGAGCTCCCATCACCTTCATACTCTACTCCTTCCCCTCCCTCCTCCTTCAAAAAAATGGTCAGGGAAAGAGGAAAGAAGGTAGAGAGGAAGGATGGAAATGAAACGAAAGGCAGCCAGCCACAGGTCAATGTGAAAGCCCCTAAGAAGCAATAGTCAGGACACCTTAGCTTCTACCACTGACTTATTGTGGACTTTGTGAAAGCCACTTTCCCCTGCCCATTTTCCTGCCTGTAATATTGGGAGGCGAGAGGAGGAGGCACCCAAAACAATCTCCAAACTAACAGTCAGCTTTCAGATTCTAAGCTCTATGTTTGAAGGTCCCTTCCAGCTCTAAGATTCTGTATTCCATTTTCTAAGATTCCCCTCCCCCCACCCAGGTCTAGCACTCTGTGCTCTAAGGTCCAGCTGTAATATTCAGTTTTCTGTGTTCTAACATCCCTTAGCTCTAGCACTCTGTGCTCTAAGGTCCAGCTCTAATATTCAGTGTTCTGTGTTCTAAGATCTCCCTAGCTCTAGCACTCTGTGCTCTAACATCCAGCTCTAACATTCAGTGTTCTATGTCCTAAGATTTTCCCCTAGATCTAGTATTCTATGTTCTAAGGTCCAGATCTAATATTCAATGTTCTACATTCTAAGATCCCCCTAGCTCTAGCATTCTCTGTTCCGTGGTCCAGCTCTGATAGTCTGTGTTCTATGTTCCAAGCTTCCCCCACTAACTCAACCATTCTATTTTCGGAGGTGTGAGTTGACACTTTAAAGCGACAAGCAGAAAGGGGGACTATGTTAATGTCACAGATGGGCCCCTGGGACAAGAAAGGCCAACGTTATTTCTAGCCCAGAGACTCTGTAGGTGATGACTGCGTTGTGCCCTGCCCCCTGCTCCAATCGCCCCACCCCTTCTCCCTGAGGAGCCAGCCAGGGTGACATTTCCCCCATGCCCTGTGACTAATTTAGGCAAAGGGAAGCTATTTCTAACCAGAGAAGGGGCTGGGGAACAGGTGCAGCTGCCACAAGACGCTCCCCGGCCCCCAGAAATGGCCCTGCCCTCCTGATTGGTCGGGAGTGGAAGGGGAGCCCCCCTTATCTCCTCCTCCCAGGGGGCCAAGTTGAAATTCCTGGAGCTATAAAATCAGGCTGGGTTTTCTCAATGGAGTAGTAAGGGGGGGCCGCAGAGCAGCCGAGGAGAAGGAGAGAAGGCCAAGAGGGGAGCCTAAAACTGAACCAGGGGTGGGGGTTTACCCTGGGAATCTGTTCTTTTGCTCAGATCGCCTCCCACTCCCCTGTCCTTGGCACCAGCCCAGCCCACCTCTGCCACCACTCCCCACCTACAGAGAGAACAGAAGATGAAGTACATCGTTGGCATTGGAGGGTGAGTTTGGCCAAAACCTGGGTTTTCCTCCTCAGGCATGCTCTGCTTCATGCTGTCCATGGCAATGGCTTAGTGAAATTCTTGGGGTGGGGGCGCAGAGAGGGAAGGAGAAAAGAAGAGAATGTTGGGAAGGCATCTGGGTCAGCTAGGGGCAGCACAGTCTGCCTCGCTTAGGAGGCCTGGGTTTTGAGTTCTGGCTCTGCCTTTTGCTCAGTGTGGGCCTTGAACAAATCCCTTTCACTCTCTGGGCCTCATTTTTTCTCATCTGTAAAATGAAAGGGTTCAACTAAAATCATAGATCTAGAACTAGAGAGGAGCCCAGAGATAATCTGGTCTAACCCCCTCACTTAGAAGGTTCCTTAGAAGGGAAGTGACTCTCCCAAGGTCACACAGGGAGTAGGTGGCAAAGGCAGGGTTCAAACCCAGCTTCCTCTGATTTCACATCTAGCATTCTTTCCACTGAGCCCCCCACCCACCCCCACCCAATGCCTCTAACCAGAGGCTATCTAATGTTCCTTCCAGCTCTAAAATTCAATGATCTTAAAAGCTGCGTGTTTTTGGATTAATCACTTTACTTCTCTGAGACTCGATATCATCATCTACATTAAGAGGATAATAGTAACTATATTGCCTTCAAAAGCACACAGGAATGTGCTTGAAAAAGCTTACAATGCTATAGAAATGTGAGCTGGAATTAAGGCTACCTATCAAAATGATGCCAGAGCTATCCATCAGGACCCTACAGAGAGACTTCATTCCAATTTATTAATCCCATTATGGAGGATATGTCTGGGTTGTTGTTTGAGGGGTTTTTCCCCCCACAAGTGAGGCTACCATGGCTGTGTGATGGATGCTCTGGAGTCTAGAAAATTACTGAGATTAGGTCTGGAGAGAATAGGTAAGAATAGGAGGGAGGGTCCTGTGGGATCAGAGGAGCTATTTTGGGGGGAAAGAAGAAAGGGTAGGAGGTGGGGTGGGGGCCCAGCTGAGGGATTAGAGGAGCTGCTCTGGGGAAGACTATGAAAGGTAACAGGTGGGGAAGGAGGGGGTGCCCAGGGACAAGGAAGGACAGATGGGGTGGTGCAGTCACCAGATGGAGCCACTCCCTGAGCTGGGGTTAAAGGAGGTGTCCCTTTGTCCTTTGTGGGACATAGGATTCAGTGCAGGGATTTAGGGGCAGCAGGAAGACAAGAAGCCATTAGATGGGTAAAGGCAGAGGGAAGGGAGCTAAAGGGAAAAGGCCCATGTGTCTGCCCACCCCCATCCCAGGACAGGGATCTTTCTCAGTGAGGCTTACTGGGGCTTGTTCCATCTGGATTTAGGGAAATCGAGGTGGAGTGTCCTGAAATCCTGAAGCCGAAGAAAGAGGAGAGAGAGGTGGGCAGAGAGTGATGAAATCCCAGACTCGGGGGAAGGGTGGGCTGAGACTGGCACAGCTGAATGAATGGGCTGTTGAGATGCTAAATCTATCCCTGCTCCCCAATCCTCTATGAAGCTCCCCGGGACAATCTGAAGGTTTTCTGTCCAGGACATCACCAACTAGCCTGCTGTCACCCCAGTCATTGTGCTAGAACTAGAGAGGGAAGGGAGGTAGCCTTAATTTTTTATTGCAGAATTCTAGAATCTCAGAAAGGGAAGGGGAAGGGTACTCAGAGGCAAGCGAGGTAGCTCAAGACCTGAATTCAAATCCTGCCTCAGATACTCTAGCTGTGTGACCTTGGGCATGTCTCTTAACCTCCCTCAGCCTCAGTTTCCTCATCTATAAAACAGAGATAATAGTGGCACTTACCTCCCAGGATTATTGTGAAGATCAAATGAGAGAATATTGTAAAACACTTTCACGCAGTGCCTGGTGACACAGTAGGCACTTCACAAATGCTTGTTTCCTCCTTTCCTTCTTGTCCATACTTGAAAAATTCTAGTAAGGTGGAAAGAGCCCTGGCTCTGGAGTCAGAAGACCTGACTGGGTCTGACACATTTTGTGGGACCTTGGGCAAATCACCTAACTTTCCTGGGCCTCATTTGTAAAATGGTAGATGGCTTCCAGGGCCTTTCCCACTCTAATTCTGCGATCCTATCACCTCTACGTATCTATAATATTCAATTAGCATTATTATTATTATTATTATTATTATTATTATTATTATTATTATTATTATTACATAGGGGCAGCTAGATGGCACAGAATAGCACTGGGACTACAGTCAGGAAGATCTGAGTTTAAATCCAGCCCTGGGATTATGGGACCCGAGTTTAAAATCCTTATGTTCCACTTGCTACCCAGGTGACCAAGAGCAAATCATTTCAATTCCCCAGGCTTCATTTTCCTCATCCATAAAATGAGGAGTCTGGAATAGATGACCTCTAAGGTCCCTTCTTACTCTAGCTCTTAGATCCCATGAAATCCTTTCTGGGAAAAAAGGCCTGCATTGAAAAAAACAAGAGAGAGAGAAGTAAGTGAAAACAAAACTCAGTTGTGTTTATATCTGAACAGCCATCTTTCCCATCCAGTTTGCATAACAGAATTGGAAACTGATTTTTTTTAAAGTGGGAATGTTGTTCTGAACATGTGAAGCCTTTAGCTTTTCTTAAACACTTGGCTCTAAAAAGATGGTATTCTGTTGTGTTAGCTAGCCTTTCATTTTCCCTTCTTTTTTTTTTAATTAAACTTAATATAAACTTAATTTATTAGACTTCATTGGTATAATGAGGTTCCAGGAGACAAACACAGATTTTTTTTACCAATGCAGATTAGCACCTGAGCTGCAGTTTGTAGCCTTATATAGTTGGTAGGGGTGGGGGTGGGGGGAGAATGCTAAAAAGTTAGGTGACTTGCTCAGGGTCACATAGCCAAGAAGGTCTCTCTACCTATCGCTATAAGCGCCCCTCATTTATTTTCTTTTAAATCTCATCATATTCTTGCATCAACATGTCCTCTCCCCTTCCTGAGGTCCCAGGCTGAACTCCTGTTGAACACCATGCAGCATAATTTTGAAAGAGAACACATTGTAAACTGGATGCACCACATGGCCATAAAGCTTTAGTAAAACAAAACAGAGGGAAATAAACTACTTGAGGTTGGGACCATTCCATTTCTGTCTGTTTATCCTCAGTGTCTGACATATAGTAGGAGCTTAATAGACCTTGAATGGATGAATGAAAGATTATAATCAGGGACTGTAGCGAATGGTCACTTCCTGGAAAGAAGCTGATGCCTATGACTGTCATCCAAGGATAAATTATACCAGGTGTCCTAAAAGTCTTGGTGCAGTTTGAAGCCACTTTAAGCTATTCAAGCTTAAGACTTGGGGTGCCCCATATGCCATGATTATCTGATTTTAGTCTCCTTTCCCTAGCATGACCAATGGAGGAAAAACCACACTGACTGACAGACTCATCAAAACATTACCAAACTGCTGTGTGATCCACCAGGATGACTTTTACAAGGTAATCATCTCAAGCCTAGACAGGGTCACCATGTCACTGAAAGAAAGTATATCCTTTAGCTCAAGAGAGTAGGAGAGCTCCTCTGGCCAGTACAGAAGAAGGGAGTGCAGGGGACCTCAGCTATTTGCAGTCATGTTAGAGTGTTCCAGCCTAGAACACTATCAGTATTCCAATCCAGAACAGCACCAATGTTCCAGTCTAGAACAATGCCAATGTTCCATCCTAGAATATCATTAGCATTAGTCATAGTAGTAGTAGTAGTAATAATAATAATAATAATAATAATTATACCAAGCATTATACCTCCCTTTAAGGTTTGTGGAGCCCTTTGCATGTGTTATTTCATTTGCCATCTTGTTAGTGTTCCAGACTAGGAGAATATTAGTTTCCTGCTTAGAATAAAGTTGACAATAGTCCACTGTTCTAGAACAATGTCAGTGTTCATATGCTAGTCTAGAACTGTGTTCCAGTCCAGAACCCAGATGCTCTAACTCCAAATCCAACACTTTTCCCATCATCCGTTGCAAGCCTACACCTGAACAGCAATCTCCCCTACAACACCTACAGTACAGGAGTTAGATTATAGCTTAGGCTGGATTCAAGCTGACAGGCCTATCTGATGGCAGCTTCCCATCTGTAGATACTCGAAGCAGTCTGGGACTTTAACATGTTAGGTCTTGAGGATGGTGTCTGGCTCCCTCCCTCCTTCACTATCCTAATTCACATTCCCCCCATCCCTCTGACCTCACACACACACACACACACACACACACACACACACACACACACACACTTCTCAGCCCATCGCAAGACAGGCTTTAGGAAAGAGCAACAGAGAAAGGAGAAAGAGGAAGGTCATGGGAGAGGGCCAGAGAACCTACAAGGGGGGAGGAGCAGTAGGTCTCCTATGGTCATAGTTCTTGTCATTTGTGGCTATAAGTAACTTTAGTATCTCACCTCATACCACACACACACACACACACACACACACACACACACACACACACACAGCTTTTTGTAGAATACTCAGCACCAGAAGACTTCTTTTTTCTTGGGGGCTGGGGAGGATAGTAGAGATACATGGCAATTGTGAACAAAATACTACTCAGTCATAGCTTCCCTTGAAGGTAACATTCTGCCCAAAAAAGGGTAGACACCCCTGACACAGACCTTGCCCTCCTTCAAACAAAACACCAAACCATTCTTACCTCTGAAATGACATCTCTTACTGCTTATACACACACACACACACACACACACTCTCTCTCTCTCTCTCTCTCTCTCTCTCTCTCTCTCTCTCTCTCTCTCCCTAAGGGCCTAGTTATACCTATGTTATTCCTATGAAAGGAGACTGTGCTCAGGCTTAATCACCTTCTCCAAAGGGCCTCAGGGCCTCCTGAATTCCCGTGATTCCTAGCTTTACCAATTCCACTAACCAATGGCAGAGTGTCAGTGGAACAAGTCCTGGGCCCCAAGCTCAGATGCCTAGGCATTAAACCCAAGAGCCCCAATGTCCTCCCAGGCCCTCACTAGCCTTTGGTCCTACCCATCACCCTGCCCTGCCCCAGATGCCAAGTATCTGAGGACTTACCATTATCAGAGTTCTTTGCCCTTCAATTGCTACCTGTCTGGCTCTCCACAAACCCTGCTATTTCTCCTCCTATTTTAGGGAGATGGAAGTGGGCTGACACATGTATAAATCAGGCAAACACCCAAAGGTGTAACCCTCAGGAGTATCTATCTTCTTCTCCCTTCTCCCCCCCTCCCTCCCATATATAATGTCTGGTGCCTGAAAAAATTCCGCTGATCAGTACTGTAGCTTCCCTGAAGTCCTATTGCCTTCAACAGTTTTGTCAAGGGACTGTCTGATGACAGTCAGAGTAGTAGTGTAGTGATGGAAAGAGAACAGATCCAGAGTTGAACCTGGGTTCAGATTCCAGCTGTGTTACTTTTACTAGCTGTGTGACCACAGAGAAATCCCTTCCCCTCTCTGGTTTCCATTTGTTCTTCACTGTAAAATGCGGGGGTTGCCCAGTAGAGTGTAAGCTCCTTGAGGGGCAGGGTTATCCCATCTTTGAGTTTGTGTGCCGAGGGCCCAAAATTCCCAGCACACATAAATGGTCGTTATTTAAAAATACAAGGGGGTTGGACTAGGTGCTCTTTCAAATCCCTTCCAGCTCTAAGTCTGATAATATGGTGGTCATCCCGAGATTTTTAGGGGACTAATAATTCTGAGTTTGCAGCAATGTTTTATTGCTCACTATATTTCAGCCACAAGATCAAATAGAAGTCGGGGAAGACGGCTTTAAGCAATGGGACGGTAAGGACAGTGTCTGCTCTAGGAAGTGTATCTTTTTTTTTCTGTCTTTTTTAATGTGTAGCAATGTTTCTAGCTAATGGTACACATTCTACATTTCTGTGTGCCCGTGCCTCCAGTGGCCTCCGCTTCTAGCCACCCTCTTTTGCCTTCCCAGTGTTGGAGTCTTTGGACATGGAGGCCATGCTGAGCACGGTCCTCGCGTGGCTGAACAACCCCATGAAGTTTGCCCGCACCCATGGGGTCGACATCCAACCCAACTCCCAGGAGTCCGGCTCCGATGACACCCACATCCTCATACTGGAAGGCTTCCTGCTCTACAGTTACAAGTAAGAGGCTAGGGCCATTCTCAGAACGCGTTCTCTTTCCATTCTCGACCAAGGTCTTTCTATTTCCCAAGTCATGCTGCAAGGACCTAGAACTCCCTCCAGCATGCTCGCTCAGATCACGATCCATCAGTACCTTAGCAGACAATGCTCGAGAACTCCTGTGGCCTCCCACAACCGACACCCGATGGCCATTCTTCCGGTTGGGTGATGAGCGCTCTACCCTTGGCTCAGCTAGGCTGGTACTCAGACAACAGGCCTCAAACCCATTCCAGCTTGGTGAGAGCCATTAGACCTTCACTGGCATAGCCTTGAGAATCCCCAGCTACCTGCACACAGGATATAATGATAAATGTTTATCAACTTCTGCTCTAAAAAAAATGCACACACAATGTAACTCTTAGTTTATTTTTCTCCTTCACTTTCTTAAGTCTTGACAATCAACAAAACAACAAACCAAGCCCTGGTTTATACAATTTGTTAGTTTTCCTTTTTAAGTTTTAAAATTTTTTTTTAATTTGTTGGTTTCTGAGCTCCAAATGCTCATACTAAAAATTTAACGATCAGCTCTCAGAGACACGGTTCAAGCTGGCTCCAGCACATCCTTGTCTGTAATGAAGAGGATGTGAGTGGAGCTGGAGGCCACGTGGTGCAGGGAAAAGAGTACTGGATTTGGAATGAGAGGCCCTGGGTTCAAATTTCACACCCCATCTGTGTGATCTTAGGCAAGTTACCTAACCTCTCTGGGTCTCAGTCCCTTTCTTGTAGAATGAGGAGGCTGAACTTGATGACCTGCCTTCCAACTATGACTATATGATCTGATTATGATGATAATATATTATTATTATATTATTTTCTTAGTATCATACTAAGAGTAGAACTTAAATGATTCTCTGTTCAATGAAGTAACATAGTACAGTGTAAAGTCAGAGGACCTGGGTTCAAATCTCATCTCTAAGGCTTACTGCTTGTATGACCTCGGGCAAGTCCCTTAATGTCCCTGGGCTCTTAGTTCCTTCTTCTGTAGAATAGGATTTTGCACTAGACAGCCTCTCTGCTCCCTTCTAGCTCTTCATCTATGGTCCTATCACTCTACGGTCTCCTCTGATGCCTCTTCCTAGCAGGGAAGTAACCCTGGGTTCAGGGAAGTTATGCCAGCAGAGGCCCAGACACCGCAGGGCCTTGTCTGACTCTTCATGACCACCTTTGGGGTTTTCCTAGTCAAAGCTACTGGAGAGGTTTGCCATTTGCTTCTCCAGATCATTTTACAGATGAGGAAACTGAGGCAAACAGGGTGAAGTGACTTGCCCGGAGGCACAGAGCTAGTGAATGTCTGTGGTCACATTTGAACTCAGGTCTTCCTGATTGCAGGCCCAGGGCTCTATACACTGTACCACCTAGCTGCCTACTACAAGGCCTCCCAAGCTAGAAAGGTTGGGACCTAGTCTGGTGATGGGCTGCTGTCTGAGGCTCAGCCTTGCTAAGTGGGGAAAGACTCATCAACCCAGAGAACTATTTGTTAAGACAGGGATGATGAGGAGGAGGATGCCATGAAGTACTAGCCCATAAAACCTTGACTAACCAGCAGCACTCTCATACCACCACAATGTCCACTTTGAAAGAACAAAAAACAAGCAGCTAGGTGACATAGTGGATAGAGCACCGGCCCTGGATTCAGGAGGACCTGAATTCAAGTCCGGCCTCAGACACATAACACTTACTAGCTGTGTGACCCTGGACAAGTCACTTAACCCCACGACCTATCCCAAAAAAAGAAAAATTTTAAAAAAGAACAAAAAACTACTCAATTTGTTTATTGAAAACTAAATCCCTCATCTCAACAACTCCCAGGAAATGCCTGACATAATATGGATCTGAGCCCACTCAATCCCTTCTTCAGGGGGAGGCCTCAAACTCTGATTGAAGAGGAGCCTGTGACCTTAATTAAGCAAGACCCCTTTCCTCTCTGGGCCTTCCTCATCTATAAAACAAGGGGTTTGGACTTGATATTACATCTGAGGGTCTCTTTCCATCTTTCTCTCTTTCCATCTCTGACATTCTATGAATTTATTTCCCATTTCTCCAAACCCTATAGAGGAATGCCTCAGGGGGCTGAAGTGATGCTGTCAGTAAAATCCTAGGGTCAAATGGAGTAGGGGAACCACTGGAGGCTATGCTCCCTCCCCACTGGGAATCCCCAGCTGATTCAGGGGGAGGGGCCTGGTGGGGTCATGTGCTTGAAGCTCTTTCAGGGAAGACTTCAAGACTTTCTAGTAGGGTCAGATAGGTGGCTCAGTGAATAGAGCACTAGCCCTAGAGTCAGGAGTTCAAATCCAACCTCAGACACTTACTTGCTGTAAGATTCTGGGCAAGTCACTTAACCCCTCCCTCTTCCCACCCCACCCCCCTCATTGCCTAAAAAAAAAAAAAAAAAAAAAAAAGACTTGTTGGTAGATTCCAATTATCTTCCAGGGGAGCCCTGACCTGTACCTATAACCTCACAACCACTATGGAGGTTCAGAACAATAAGACACCCTTTGATACCTTCAAAGACAACTTGGCCATGTTCACTATACCATCCTTTGCAAAAGAGAAAAGTAAATTGTTTCTGAGCAATTGTAAAAAAAAAAAATGAGGTTCCCAATTAGCCCTCGTTCAACCAGAAATTTCAGTTACAAGGGACATCTAATTCCCCAAACACATTCATTCAAGTTTGGTGAGGCTGCACCTTGAGTTTTGAATTTGAATTTTTCAAAGGGCTTTGGATGCTGTCACTGAAAGTTCACAATCTGTGAAGTAGGCAGACCCAAAGCTATTGCAAAGATGAAAAATGGAGACCCAAAGAAGTTAATCAATGTACCAAAAGTCACCCAAGAAGTCAGTGGCGGAACCCAGTTGCTCCAATGCTTGAATGGATCCCATCATCTCATCAAGATGTTTACTCTCCTCCATAAGGCAGATCCAGTCTGTCTCCAAATCTTTTCATCCTGTGTGACCCTTGTCCATGCCCTCCCACAGATCCTCCGGAGAGAATTATTCAATTTGCTAGAGGCCTTCCTTTGGTGGGTTTTGTATTCTTTTTTTTTAATGTTTTGTTAGATACAATCTAGTAACTAAAATATATGTACATATATAATTGCCTTAGATTTAAATTATTTTTTATTTCCTTTTTGGCTTAAATAAAAATGGTTCCTTTTGGTAAGTAATTCATAACTTAACTATTTTCTCCTATGGGGGGAAATCCACTCCCTCACCATAGGACTCATGTTCTAAGCTGCATCCCCATCACTGAGATGGGCAGTACCGAACCATTCACACTCCCTCACCCACATCCCATCACAATTACTGGCACATAGTAGAGGTCGGAGGTGCAGAAAAGAGCCAGTTCTCCCCCTGGAAGCTCCAGCTGGTGTCCTCAGCCTCATCAGCACCAAGCTGTGGCCACTAAAAATATTGGTCTAAACACCCCAAATCTTAAATAAGCAGAAAAATTTCCAGCCCGTCAAACCCAACTAGGGATTCAGAGGCAGTGCCATATAGGGAACAGAGCCTTGGATCTGAAGTCTGGGGTCAAAGCCTGACTCTGAAATGAGTGAGTCTACACAAGTCATTTAACCTTTAAGAGCTTCCTTTTCTCCATATGTCAAATATAGATCATCCCTGTTGCACCTTTTTTAGAGTTGTTGCCAGGATTAATTGAAATAATATATGCAAAGCACTTTATAAATTTAAAGGTGTTTTATAAAGACCTAGTGGTGGCCAAGTCTTTATACTGCCAGCCCAAATCCCAATCCCATAGAATGCCTGAGGGCCGGTGAAAGGCAAACTATCTTTGCAGTGATGGGCAATCATCATTAGAAACACTAACCATCCGTCTCTCTGTCTCCCCTGCTGCCCAGGCCCTTGTTGGACTTGTACAGTCGCCGTTACTTTTTGACTGTCCCATATGAGGAATGCAAGAGGAGAAGAAGGTAAACTGAGACCCCAGGCATTGGGCCAGTGAACAAACCTTGCCCGCTGCCTCCCACAGTCACCTGGGGGACTTAGGCACCTGGGGACAGAGGGGATGGGAGTAATGCAATCAATTTACAGCTGTCTTCAAGTATCTGAAAGACTGTAGTAGGGAAGATTAGCCTTGTTCTGCCAGGTCCCAAAAGACAGGACTAGGAGTGATGGCGAGAAGTCGCAGAGAGGTGTATTTGGGCTTGATATAAGGGAAACTGCCTCAGTTAGAATTAGAATTGTCCAAAAGTGAAATGGGCTTCCTGATAAGATAATGAGTTCCCCATCTCTTGAGGTCTTCAAGTGGTGGCTGAATGGGCACCAGTCAAGGATATTGTAGGAGGAGTCTGACTCAAGAACAGGTTGATTCTTTGATCCTATTCAAGCCAATCATGTGTGCAGCAAACATGTGTGAAGGCGCTGTGGACGAGGCCCTATGATCCATTAACCAATACATGTTGGGCACTGAGCAGCCAAGATGCTCACAATCTAACAGGTGAGGTAAGACACAACCAACTGATATAACCAACTTTCCACGGCGGAGGGGCAAAGGAGCACAGAGAGTGGGAGCTCAGGCAGAAGATACGGCAGCCTTCTCCTTGTCTTGCTCCAAGACATGAGACACACCTCCCTTATCCCATGTTCTCTGTGGTCAGAACCCCATGCAGTGGCCAAAGAGAAACTGAAAACAGAAAGTATGGCCAAGAACTTGTTGGTTAAGATGAGGCGTCTCTGTCTCTGGGCCAAAATGCTATGCCCCACATTGGAACAATTCTTGAACCTCAACCCAGGATTGACCTGTGTTGCCTGGAGACTAAGAGAGGAAAACACTGAGCAAGGGCAAATTCCCACCCACCTGACACTTTAGGGAATATGTGGGAAGGGAGCAAGGATTGGGAGGGAGAGGAGGAGGTTCCAAGGCCCACAGTGACAGCTGTGCTGTGAAAAAGATAAGAGTCTTGGCCTCAGAATCACAGGATCTCAGCATTGGAAGGGACTTCAGAAGTCATAAGATCTGGTTTAAAGATAGAAAGAAACTTATGAGATATCTACTCTAACCCCCCTCATTTTACAGATAAGGAAAATGAGGCCCAGTGAGATTAGGTGAATTGCCCAAAATCACATTGATAGTAGGTAGCAGAGCCAAGATCTGAATTTGGGTCCTCTGACACCAAATCCAGTATGCTTTCCATTGTCTTATCCAACCCATACCTTCTCTCTATAACATCCTCTAGGAGTCATTCAGCTTCAAGAGCCTTCAGTTCAGAACACAGCTCTCTATCACATACTAAGTGTGTCACATCCCTTAACTGCTCTAGGCCTCACTTTTCTCACCTTGATAATACTCACATACCCTACCATCATTCATTGTTGTCAGGAAAACATTCTGCAAACCAAACCTTCTGAGACCCAGGCAAGGGCTCATTCTGTCATCACCTCTAGGGCCCCTTTCAATGTTCATCACCCCATGCAGGTGGGATCTGGGTACCACAACCTCACTCTCCATCTCATTCCTCTCTACAGTACCCGCAACTATAAGGTCCCTGACCCTCCAGGTCTCTTTGATGGCCATGTCTGGCCCATGTACATGAAATACAGGCAGGAGATGGACAACAATGGTGTGGACGTAGGTGAGTAACAACCCTAAACCTCAGAAGCATTCTTTGTTTTGTCAAAGGCTTTAGAACTGGAAGAAACCTTAGAGTTCATTTAGCCCAATTCCTTTAGATGAAGAAACTAAGACCTAGATTAGGGATAGGATCTGCCCAAGATCACAGATGCGCTAAGAGGGCAAAGCTGGCCTAGGTTTCTTGACTTGAGGGCCAAATCATCGTTGGACTCAAAGTCAAGTGGGCTTTGGTGAACATAAGCAATGCATATCTTTACTACTCCCAGTTTGGACAAAGTCCAGCCCCCAAGCATAACTCTCTAAAACCTGAGAGTTAAAAGGGCCTTGAGGTCATTGGTTCAAGCCCCACCTCCTCCAAACCTCCAGGCAACCTGTCCCCATCATCCAAAAGGTGATTTAAGGATTTCTACGACTATTACTGGGTAAAGCCAACCATCTCCATCCTCCATAAATTCCTCTCCATGTCACATTAAAGCCCACCTGTTCCAGGAATAGCTACCAACCTGTCCTCTCAAACTCACACCAAGGATGTTGTCTCTCAGTCCAGCAACCTGCCTCATCATAGGCTTAGAGCTGGAAGAGACCTTAGAAGTCATGGAACCCAACCTCCTCATTTTATAAATAAGGAGTTGTGACCTGCCTAGAGTCCTAAGGCTAGTAAGTATCTGAAGTGAAATATGAACCCAAGACTTTTTGACTCCAAGTCCAGAACCTATCCACTAAAGCCTGCTACCTTAAACATACCTAGTAGATCTGAAGAGCCTTTCACTGTAAGAGACTAAGTTTAAAATCAACACAATGATCAGCCATGATTCTAAGGCACCAGTGATAAAGAATGCTACCCACGATTGACAGAAAAGGGCTGGACTCAGGGTGAAGAATGAGACACACATTTTTGTTCATGACTAATATAGGAATTCGCTTTGCTTGATTGCACTTAATTATTCTCCAAGAGTTTTGTTTTTCTTCCCCCACACACACAAACTGGGGGGAAGAAGTAGCAGCAAGAAAAAAAAATGTTTGACAGTTGGAAAAAAATTAATTTTAAAAAATAAGATTTAGAGGTGGAAAAGATATTAAAAAACACAGAATCCAGCACCCACATTTTATATTTGGACTTTACAAGACTCAGAGAGATTAAGTGAGTTTTCCCAAGGTCACAGAGTTAATAATTGGCAGAGTCTAAATTCAAACTTAGGCCTTCTGGTTCCAAATCCAGCATCCTTTCCATTATACTGTTCCCCTGAGGTCCCATGCTCAAAACTGTTTCTTTCTGATTCTAGTGCATCTGGATGGGCTGAAATCCAGAGATGAGCTTTGCCATCAAGTCCTAGAAGACATCCAGAATACACTCTTAAACTGCTCTTAATTTCTGGGGAGAGGGTGAGAAAGGGAGCCAGACCTGCCCTTCACTGGTTTGGCAGATCTTCATCATGCCAAAGGAACAACACACTGAACCAAGTCCAGGCCCAGGAGAGAGGCCTCCTCAGCCCCTGGGGAGCCAAACCTGATCTGAGACTACCTGGGAATCTCCTTCTGGAGAAGGATGGACAAAGCAAACAAGTAATCGCTTCTTTCCTTGGCCCAGCTGAAGAAAGGGCAATGCCTACCAGGGCCTCAGAGATGGAAAGGGTTTAAAGATCTCTTTTGTGATGGCCCACAAGCATTAAATACACATACCCGTTTTTCTATCTTTTGGTGCCAGCCGGTTCAGTTCCATTTGATAGACATTGACCAAGTGCCTCCTGTGTGCTGGGAGACTATGTACACCCACTGTCTCTGAATTCAGACTCCCAGGATCCTAGAGAATGTCAGAGGGCATCCAGTTCAACCCTTGTCTAAAGCATGAATCTGCTCTCGCTCCCCACCCCCCAGCCATAAAAATGCAGTAACCACCCACTCACTATCAGAGCTAGAAGGGCCTTTGGACCTAAGCTACACCTGCCAGGGCAGTGCAGTCCATTGTTGGATGGCTGATTGTTAGGAAGCCCTAACTTGTGTGGGGCTGAAATCAGCCTCCTCAAAGGATTATTTTAAAGCTGGAAATGACCTTGTGGCTCCCCCCAAAGCAATCCCCTCATATTGGTGCTGGCTTTTCCCTTAACGACCAAGCAGGAAAATCAGTTTCCTTGTCCCTCTACAAACCCTGAGGTGTTCTGAGGCTTACAAAGAAGACCTTTCCCCTCCTCGAGTTTGTGAGGTAGGCAATGCAAATATTTTTATCCCCATTTTATCCACAAGGCAATCAAGGGTCAGAGGGGTAAAACGCCTTACTAATGATCAGGTAGCTAGTAATAAAAATAAACTGACTTTTATATTGTACTTAAAGTACTACAAAGTCAAGTGAGAAGTATCTAGGAGGCACACTGAATAGAGCACTGGACCTGAAGTCAAGAAGATGTGAATTCAAATCTAGCCACAGACATTTAGAGGCCAAATGATCCTGAGCAAGTCACTTAAGCTCCATTTCCTCATCTGTAAAATCAAATAATAATTTCAGTCATTTCCAACTCTTTGTGACCCCATCTGGTTTTTTTTTCTCTTTTCTGGCAGAGATACTAGAGTGGTTTGCCATCTCCTTCTCCAGATTATTTTATAGATAAGGAAACTGAGTTAAGTGACTTGCCCAGGGTCACTGATGAGTGTCTGAGGCTAGATTTGAACCCAGGAAGATTCATCTTCCAGACCCAGCACTTTGTCCACTATGCCATCAAATTTATTTTATCTTTTTTACATGTGAGAAAACTGGGGCTTAGAAGTTAAGTGACTTTCCCCAAAGTCACACAACTAGCAAGGAATGGTGTTTGGACTTGAATCCAGGAGTCCTGAATGCTATGAAACCAGTGCATTTTCCACTGGGCTGACCTTGACCTATCGTGTCCCAGTAAATCCAGAAATCCCAGTGAGAATAAAAATGCCACCTCCCCAAGATGGAAGAGGGGAAGAATCCAAGTGACCTCTTCTTAGTAACATTCTCTACCCCACCCTTCCTCACCATCTTCTGTCCATTCAGACTGCTCCACAGTAGGGACAGTGGTGATGACCCTTAGGAATCAGACAGTCTAGAATTCTTGGGAACCTGGAAGCTACTTTGTAGGACCTGGGGCCTAAGAGCACACAGGTACCCTGGACAGCAGTAACTTCACCGGACTTTGCCTGGGGTTAAATGAAAGAGTAAGAAAGAAAACCAGGCCTTGAAAGCCCAGGTCAAGATTAACCTGTTTATAGGAAAAGACAGAACGTATCCATTAAATGCTCCTCTACAGTAGATTGTGGTACTCAAATATAACCAAGAACTTGTCTATAATAATGCCTTTTGTTCATATCCAACCTGCTTATGGGGTAAAGAAACAAACCAGGGATCCTGGAAAACATCGTACAGTCAGATGAGCCAAGAGCCAGGCCTAAAAGGCCTTGTGAGTGACAGTTCATGAAATAGCAGAAAAAGTGGTGAAATTGGAACTAGCAATCAGTCGGTCAGGACACATTTATTAAGTTCCTACTATGCTCCAGGCACTGTTTGAAGCACTAGGGATACCAAAAAAAAAAAAAAGGCAAAAGACAATCCCTGCTCTAATCCATTGCCAAGGCTTGTTAATTTCACCTTTGCAACATCTCTTTGAATACGTTGCCTTCTGCCCTCTGACACTGCCACCATCTTGGTACTTGTCTTTATCACTTCATCCCTGGACTATTACAATAGTCTGCTGTGGGGTCTGCTTGCCTCAAGTCTCCCCAACTCCAATCCATCCTCCATTCAGCTGTGAAAGCGAATTTCCTAAAGTCCCGGGTCTGACCATGTCACACATACACACACACACACACACACACTAAACTACAGTGGCTTCCTATCACCTCCAGGATCAAATACAAAATCGTCTGTTTGGTGTCCAAAGTCCTTTCAGAGAAAACTGGGGGAATCAAGGGATTGGAGGTCATGACGTGGACAAAGAATAGGGCTTGGTAAGGGAAAGCTGAGGGAGAGATGGAAAGCCAATAGATTACGGTCAGAGAAAGAGAATTAGAAATGCTCAAACATGGAGATGGTGTATTTGAGGGTGATGGCAAGATCTAGGGCATATCACCTAGGTATGCACCAATCTACCATAACACTAGTAAACATCCCCCTGTTTACCCATAAGGAGCTCACTGTGTCCTGTGCCCAGGCCTCACCCTGAAGGTGGGGGACCCCCCAACCCCCACCAGGACCACAAAATCACAACCTTACAGAGTTGGAAAGTACCTCAGCAGGCATCTTGACCATTACATGCACATAAAAGAATCCTCACTACACCATATCTAAGCAATCATCCAGGATTTGCTTTAAGACCTCCATGGAGGGGAAAGCCTCAACCTCCTGAGACAGCCCATTCCACTATGGCATATTTCTAATTGTTAAGAAGTTTTGTTGGTTATTTTTTTTTGCCAAACTTAAATCTTTTTTTTTTTGGCAACTCCTCCCCAAGTGCTCAAAGTTCTGCCCTCTAGGGCCAAACAGAACAGATCTAATCTCTCTCCCACCATAAATCTTTCAATTTTATCAAGTATTTTCAGACTGTAAACTGCATGAGGCCAGAGTGATCATGCCCTGCCCCCCACACCACAGCTTTCTCTTTTCTAGGTTAAACATCCCAAGGAACTTTGTTTCCTTCAACCCATCTTCAAATATTGTGATTTTGAGTTCTTTCACCATCCTGGTTACAGTCCTCTCCATGCTTTTCATCTTATCAGTTTTCTTCCAAATACATGATGCCCAGAACTGAATAAAATACTCCAGATATGGTCTGCCTGAGGTTAAGTCTGATATCTGTATTCCAGGAAGTTATGCTTCTCTTAATGAAGCCAAAGATGGCATTAGCTTTTTTTTGGCTGCCATCCCATACTGTGGTAAGCTACTCATTGAACCTGCAACCCCCTAAAATGCCATGCATTTTTCAGATAACTATGTAACCGTACTTCCTCCAATACTCTCTAGCCCCAAAAGCCATCCAGGGAGTATTCTGAATTAAAGACAATATCCCTCCATTTCAGTTCTTCTCTGTTGATCATGGGCTCTTGAAGGCCAATCCAAGAGGAGCTCCAGGCCCACTAGGCCCAACCAAGGCACTGTCTGTTGTCTGAGGACCAACCCACATAAGAGTGAAGAGGATGATCACCAGAAGACAGGCCACCTGGTGAAGCAAGTTTTTGGCAGAGCAATTCATGAATATAGTTGATTAAAGCATGGGGGAATAGATGTCTCTGTTGAAGGAATCAGATAGAATAAGGTCACATAACTGCAATTCTAGGCTCTGATCATATGGTATTACTGTGACTTCACACATGGTGGGTAATCATCAGTTCATTTTAATTTATTAACTGCCTATTAAGCTTCATTAGAGCAGGTAGGGGGCACAGTGGATAGAGTGCTGGGCTTGGAGTCAGGAAGATCTGAGTTCAAATCCAGCCTTAGGCACCTACTAGATGTGTTACTCTGGGCAACTCATTTAACCTGTTTACCTCAGTTGTCTTATCTGTCAAATGAGCTAGAGAAAGAAATCGCAAACCATTCCAGTGTCTTTGCCAAGAAAACCCCAAATGGGGCCAAGAAGAGCCAGCGATGACTCAACAACCACAGCTATGCTTCACTGTGGCAGGCTAGGGAGATAAGAAGATTGGATAAGCCCTGCTCCCCTAATCTCAAACAGCTTACAGTCTAGTGGAAGGATAAGACACAAAGAGATGACTGCTGTCTTTCTTTCACACTTCAAGTGTCCAGGCCAAAGAAATGCCTTGCCAGATGGCCAGAGAGAAGCTAATGCATTCTCTCCCCTTTCCATCTTTCATCACTTCCCATCTGTCAGCAGTGGGTCATGTAGCCTGTCTTCAACCCTTGTCAGTTTGGCAAAACATGTTGGCATAGCCTTTGAGAGCCAAGGGTCACCTCCACGCTGAGGGGCCACATTGGAGAAAGGTCATAGAACACAAATAGCTATAGAACAAAATTATAAATACTTTAAAATGTCAACAACAAAAAGCGTCTTATGTGAGATTTGTGATCCCATGACCCGGGAGAGAAATATTGTTACTGATTGGATGGTTAAGTAAGAACACAGAATTTAAAGTTAGAGTGGTCCCTAGAAATTAAATACAACCTCTTCATTTTTACAGATGAGGAAACTGAGGTCTGAAGAAGGAAAATGGTATATCTAGTCACACAGCAAGCTCATCCAGAATTTGAACCCAAGTCTTGTGACTCGCAATCCAGTGCAGCATGGTGTAAGGGAAAAAAAAAACAAAACACTAACCCCAGAATCAGAAAACTTGGGTTTGATTTAGAATGAAATCCTAGTTCTGTCCCTTACTCTGTGTATGACCTTCATGTCTCTGGCTCTCATCTGTAAAATGAGGGGGTTGAACCTTCACCCACCACACAACAACTGTGCACTCCAAGTGGTAACCTAGTGATGGACTCTCAAATTGTCTAAGGTCAAATGTAGAGAGGATCATCTAACTGGTTATCAGGTGATGACATTTTTGGCCCAGCAACAAATTGCAAAAGCTATCTATCTACTAGAGCACGGAAGAGCTGCTAGCCATGTGGAGGCAATGAATAAAATGCTGAATCTGGAATTAGGACTACTCTGGTTCAAATCCTGCCTTCCACATTCCCTAGCTGTCCCTTAAATTCTCTCAGACTCCACTTCTTCATATAGCAAGTCATTCAGCAAAGCCTTTATGTGCTACTATGTGCCAAGCACTGAGCTAGGTGCTAGAGATACAGATAGAAAAGTGAGATTGTCCTAGTTCTCAAAGAATTTTTATGGGGGGTGAGAGTGGGGTGGTAGGGATAATCAGACACATTAAGAATAGTTGTATTTATGTAGCATTTTAAGATTCACAAAGTCCTTTGCAAATATTATTTCATTTTACCCTCACAATAATCCTGGGAGGTAAGTGCTATCTTTATCCTCATTTTCCAGATGAGGAAACTGAGGCACAGAAAAAAAAAAGGGCAAGCATCTTGTTCAGCATCACCCAGCTGGTTTCTAAGACTGGATTTGGATTCTGACCTTTCTGGTTCAGCACTTTATCCATTTTACCTTCTAACTGCCTAGGAGTTCACAGATGAGTAAATACAGGTTATATGCAAAGTAAAGAGTAATATATATTATATATTATTACATAAGTCTATATTATATATATGAATGGTAATATGTAATACATACAAAAGTAAATAGGGGGCATTAACAATTGGGGAATCATGAAAAGTCTCTTGAAGTAGCTGGTGGAATCTTTATGGGAGCTGGGAGTTCCAAGATGTGTAGGGTGAGGACAGAAAGGATTACAGGGGATAGCCAGAGCAAGGCAGAGGGAGAAGACAGGATGTCACTTATTATTATTGGTGTTGCTCAGTCATTCAGTCACATCCAACTCTTTGTGACCCCTGTATGGGGTTTTCTTGGCAAAGGTACTGGTGTGGTTTGCCATTTCCATCTCCAGTGGAGTAAGGCAAACAAAGATTAACTGACTTACCCAGGGGCACACAGCTAGTGTGTGTGTGAGGTAGGATTTGAATTCAGGTCTTCCTGACTCCAGGCCCAGAGCAACTTAGCAGAAATAACATAAGGGCAGCTAGGTTGCACAGAGGATAGAGCACCAGCCATGGATTCAGGAGGACCCAAGTTCAAATCCAGCCTCAGACACATAACACTTACTAGCTGTGTGACCTTGGGCAAGTCACTTAACCCCATTGCCTAGCCAAAAAAAAAAAAGGAAAGAATGTAAAATGCTTTGCAAACCTTCCAGCACCATATGTCAGTTGTTATTATTAATGATAATAGCATTAGTATTAACAATGGGAGCCCTTAATTAGAATTCGATAGGTAGAGAGTAAGGAGAAAGTACACATAGTAAACAATGTGAAGAAAAGAGGGATGGGAGAATGTTGTAAACAAGGAAGAGGGAAGGTGAGTAGGCCAACTGGACTTCATCAAAGGGACTGTGGAGCATGGGGAAGGAAGGGTCTGCTACACATAAGGCCAAGGAGGGTGGAGGGGAGAAGAGAAGGCCAGGCATTTGGTGAAATCAAAAGGTGACAGTAAGAACTTTGAAAGATCTGAGGACTCCACCCAAAGTGATTACCAACCACACTTTTAGAGAATCATTTATGAGCAATGGAGAGGTGAAGAATGCCAGGTGCAGAATGATATGTACATCTTTGGACATGACAAAATGGGTATTTGTTTAACTGGACTGCACATATTTGGCACAAAGGATTAGCCTTTTTTTTTCCAATTTGGGTAGGGAGAGAGGGGAATTAGTCATTGGTTAGCCAAAAAGAAAGCAAAGAGGATCAATTGAAGCATTTTTCAAATGCACAGTAGAAAACAGAAGAAAGGTCAGGAAGAATCACAGACAAGCAGGATAGCTTTGAAAGTTACAATGTTTGAATTTATCATATACTTATGTAACTCAGGCTGGTCTGGGCATGCCCAGTTCAGGCAACATGGAGGCCTGTATCCTCTACCTTATGGTGGAGAGTAGCCTCCTGTGATTGGCTGCCTGCATCTTTAAAACAGGCAAGGCTAAGCTAATTGATCTTTTTCAGCTGTTATTTCTGACAGTCTTCCTGCTACTCTCCTATTGGCTGCATCCAGAGGGTGCAGACCCCATTTCACCCTCAGTGAAGATGCCATGAACTGAACAGTGAGAAGGGAAGGGTGTTTCTTTATCTGCCCCCTCTCTTGTACTTTCCTCGGGCTCTGAGAACCGGACTGCGAGGTGTTTGTCCGGGTTCTGTGTTGTTTGTCCTCAATTCCAGGTGCACAAGTGACTCCCACAGCACCCGGTAGTTGGAGCCATGATGACCTCAGAGACAGCCCAGCATGAAATTCCTGAGAAGCCCAGGGTGCCTGGTACTTGAGGATGGAGGAGACTTTGAACTTGAAATTGGAACTGAACTAAATCATGAACCTAAAGCCCTTTCCCTCCCCAGAGAATGAGGCATGCAAAGGGAGGATTATGCCTCCCGCATGTTGAGGGAATAAATTCGCGAAATAAGTATTGCGGAAAACTATCTTTACATGTAATTGGAAAAAATAAAATACTATTAAGTGGAAAAGTAAATGTATGATAAAATGTTTAAAAAAAGAAAAACGAATCTGTTAGTGGTGAAATAGCAAGTGTGCAGGTGAGCACCCGCCCTGCACTTGGGGAACCACCATCAGTGGGGGCTAGAACCAACAGCAGAGAGACTAGATACCCCCAATCCCTTAAGGACACCACAAACTGGGAGGTAAGGAGGGAAGGGTGCAAGAGAATAAAATCTAATCTGCAGCCACTACCCTTAAAAAGAGAAGCAAGCTGGACCTAACAAATGTTCAATTTCATGTCTCTTTTTTCTGTTCTACTATGCGTGTTGAAATGCTCAATTTTATTTGGTGTTTGTTGGGTTTCTTTTTTCCTTTTTAAAAAGAAGTCACTATAAAAAGAGATGCCCTGGAATAGAGTTGGTTTACATTATCCAGAAGCTCTCAATAGCTCACCATTGCCTACCAAGTTAAGTGCCAACTTCTCAACCATCATTTAAGACTCTCCCCAGTGAGGTGCCACTGTGTTTTTCCAGTTGTATCTTATATCACCACCCCGTGTAGTCTGTTCTTCATCACAACTAAACAACTGGCCTGTCATTTCTTAATCTCATCCTGCCCTTTCCCTCCTCCCTCACTGACCCTTTACTCACACCATTCCCTCTTGCAAGAACTGCCTTCTTCTCATTGTTCTGTCTTCCAAAAAAAAAAAGGTGCTTTATAAACTTTATAATGCCATACATATGCAAATTATTATTCCTTCCTTTCTCAAGCATTTACTAAGCATTTACTGTATGCATGGCCCTGTCATTGCTGCTAAAGAAGATACAAAAATGAATAAGAGAGTCCTGACCTCAAGGAGGTTACAATCTAGCAGGGAAAGATAAAATAGAGATACCAAAAATTTTCATACAAGTTAGAATATAATAGAAGTACAGAGTGCTGTAAAATAATTCACACTTACATAGAACTTTAATGTTTACCCAAAAAGCCTAATGAGCAATCACTATAAATGTGGAGGGGGGGAAGAGGATGGGGGAAGGGAAGGAGAGAGGGAGAATTTCCTGAAAGAGAGAACATTGGACCTGGGCCTTGAAAGATGAGTATGATCAAAGTTATCAATAATCATATGAAAACATGCTCTAAATCACTAGTGATTAAAGAAATTAAAATTAAAACAACTCTGAGATACCCACGTCACACCTTTCAGATGGGCAATGTTGAAAGGAAAATTGTTCCTTTAAGCTTTTACCCTGATGAACAAGGACAAACAGAATTAATGGAATTTATTATAAGTACATCAAGGTAGCAACAGGTTGACAGGCTGATCACTGAAGATCAGCAATGGTTTCATGGTGGGGCCAGCTTCTACAGGGAACTTTCATAATGTGAGAAAGACAACTTAGATGTCAGCAAAAGAGGTTGGGCCCTTGCATCTCAGTTTCTCCCCAAGGTAGCAAGGTACGTGACAGCTTCCAGGTAGGAATAACAACACAGTCACAGGCAGGGGTGCACAACAAAGAACAGGTAATACAAAAAGCTGCAAACTCGGTGTTACCTTTCCCAATAGAGCCTCACCCAACACTGATTGACAAACAGGGCTGAGAAAAATGGGTCACTAAGTCAACCTAATTTTCAATAGCTAAAGTGAATGAAAAGGAAAATGATAAATGCTAGAGGGGGTGTGGAAAATTAGGGGCACTAATGCACTGTTAGTAGAGTTCTGAACTGGTCCAATCATTCAGGAGAACAATTTGGAACTCTGCCCAAAGGATTATAAAGCTATACATACCCTTTCACCCATCAATACCACTGGGCCTGTATCCCAAAGAGATTTTTTTTTAAAAAAGGTACCTATATACACAAAAATATTTATAGTAGCTCTTTTGTGGTGGCAAAGAATTGGAAATTGAGGGGATGTCCATCAATTGGAGAATGGCTGAACGAGTTGAGATATATGATTGTGGTAGAATATTATTGTGCTGTACTAAATGACAAGGGGGAGTGGTTTCAGAAAAATGTGGGAAGACTTGTATGAACTGATATAAAGTGAAGTGAGCAGAACAAGGAGACCATTATACACAGTAAGAGCAATATTGTATGATGATCAGCTGTGAATGACTTAGCTACTCTGATCAACACAATTATCCAAGACAACTAAAAAGGACCCATGATGAAAAATGCTAACCACCTCCAGAGAGAAAACTGATGAACTCTGAGTGCAGATTGAAGTATACTTTTATCACTTGCTTTATTTTTCTTGCTTTTTTTGCAATAAGTATAATATGGAAATTATTTGCATGACTTCACAGGTATAATTGATATCATAATTCTTGCCCTCTCAATGGATGGGTGAAGAGGCTAGAGGGAGGGAGAGAACTTGGAACTTAAAAATGTTAAATGAACGTTAAAGATAAATGAATGAGTAAATAAATAAAGAGAAAGATGAGAAATATCAAGAGGTAGACAGAGGCAGAGGGGGAGATATTCTGAGGCTGAGCTTTTAAAGGTATAGATATGGGAAAGGGCCATTTGGACAGAGATTAAACTATATGAAAGGAATTCATATGAGCTCAAACTAGAAATATTGAATGATAGTTCCAAGTGATCCCAATCCCAGGGACTTCAAAGACGAATTCCCTGGAACTGGTAGGGGAAAAAGGAAGAGTTAAATTCCACTTTCTCCTTGTCCCTAGCTCCACTCTCTGGTAACATAAATTCTGGGAAGTTCCTTCCCCTAGCAGCTGTGCCCACCACCCCAGCACCAGAGAAATTTCCCTGGCCAACTGGGGAGAAGTCATCTGACCCAGCTTGGACTAGTCAGATGTGGCCAAGAAGGCCCACCTCCCCTCTCCTGACATTGCCTTTTCCAGAGACCATCCTTTTCCCCAAGGCACGGAAAAATGTAAAGTTAAGCCACCTCTAGACCCAGGAATAGAATAGAACAGAACAGAGACATGGAGGCCAGGGAGTGACAGGGACAAAGACAGGGCCAATACCAATAATGCCAAAAAGCCAATAGGGAAAAGTTAGGACTCACTTCTCATCCCTCACTACACACACACTCCCAAAAGGCACAGGTTCAAACCCCCAAGTTTGGGGCAAGCCAACTGATAGAAGGACCTGATTGCAAGATGTTCTGCACATAATAGTTGCTTAATAAATGCTTCTCAAATACATGAAATCAGATCATCTATTGTGTCCAAGTGACCCTGGAGAAATCATGATCTTCCCTGATCCTTGGTTTAATTATCAGTTAAATGATATTCAATCCTGCCCCTCCAAGGTTGATGGAATATGATGATACTAAATAACAATTGTTATAATAATTCATATTCCTATAGCAATTAAAGGTTTACATCACTTTTAATATGGGCCCAGGGAGGTCTGGGAAGGCAAAAATTATTTCATCTTATAGCCAAGGAAACAGAGGCTCAGAGAGGTTAAACACTTTGCCTGAAGACAGGTGACTAGTAAGTGGGAGAGCCAGGATGCAAACCCAGTCTTCAAACTTCAGACTCAGTACTTTCTACACTCCAACTCACTTAATCCTCTAATAACCCTGCAAAGTAGTTAGTCCAAGTACTATTATCCCCACTTTACAGATGAACAAACTAAGACTTAGAGAGGCTTATGAGAGCTAGAGTGAGCACTTGAAGGCAGGTCCTCTGACTGAATCTAGAGACATTTCCAACAGGTCCTGCTGCCTGATGATAAAGGGGGGATGTAACCATAGTAAGATCATTTCCTAGAATAATCTGAAGGCTCCAAATGCCCATTATCCGTCTTAGCCCATACAGAAGCCTCCTCCCCCTGAAACTCTGCCCATCTGTCTCTGATCATCTTCCCCATGATTCAATTAATGAATGAAAAAGGGCCATGCCTTGAAAGCTTTGCAATCACCCCCATTCATCAATGAGCTAATTTTCTATTCTCAGGCAGGCTAACCTTGCTAGCTCTAACCCTGTGCCAATTCATTGTCAACCATATGTGCACCTCCCTTATAGAATCCTGAAGCCATGTACAAGCATGAATGGAATGAATCAATGAATGAAATCCCTCTTCATGAGATTTATGACTGTCTAGTTCAATATATCTAATGTTTCCCCAGTTGCTCCACCTTTAAGGGAAGTGGGGACTGTGAAATCTTGGACAAAAAGAAGTCTGGTAAAATGTTAAGATCACTGAATTTGGAGTTAGAGGACCTGAGACACAATCCGTATTCTACCACTTACTACCTATATGAACGTAGGCAAGCTGCCTCCTCTTTGGGGGCCTCAGTTTCTCTATCTGTAAAAGCAGTAAGGGGGACCTACACGGTCCAAGGTGCCTTCCAGCTCTAAACCTGAAGGAACTTCAGAGAAGATCTAGTCCATTCCCACCCCACATCTTTCCTACAACACCTCCAACAAATGAGTGGTTCCGGCTTCCAGGGATAGGGAGCTCACCATGTTCAGAAGCAGCGCATGACACTGTAGGTAGGTCCGCTGGTTAAGAAGTTTCTCCTTACAGAGAGCAGAAATCTCTGCCCATCACTCCCGAATTCTTCCTCCCGAAGCCAAGTAGAACAAGTTTAATCCCTCTTTCTGCACGCCAGCCCTTCCGACACTTGGAGAATGTAATAGCGTCTTCCTCACTGCCCCACCCCATACATCTTCTCTATCATCAAGTCAAACATCCCCAGTTTGTCCAAAAAGTCCTTATAATAACACAATCTCTTATAATAACACCCTTACCATCCTAGTCACCTCCTCTGGACATCTGCTCCTCTCTGCCCAGACCAGCACCTTCCACACTAGACCTGAGCCCTGGATCTCCATGCCCACATCTTGCTGAAGTCATGCCCCAGTCCAGGGGAACTTAATTTACTAATTTACTCATCTTTGGAGCTCCCACCCTAGGGCCCAACTCAGTTGATTGGTAACTAAGTGCGAACTTATCTAATTAGTCCACTGTATCTATTAACTGGCCCTAAATTCCAGACCATGCTCCAGTTCCACATCCTATCCACCCATGTGGCCATCCACCCAGACCATCTCACTATGTGCCTGCTGCCCACCTCCTATCACCACCCTCCTTTCTACCTCCCCAGATTAAAACTGCCCTCTCAAAAATAAATAATTAATTAAATAAAATAAAATAAAAACTGCCTTCTCTGGTCACCTTTCTCTCTGTTAGAGGCCTTTCCAGGTGTCATGCCTCCTTCTGCCCCCACCCCACCCCCATGCTTCCCTCTGAAATTGTTTTCCATTTACACTATGTGAATGAATGAGTGAAGAAGCATTTATTAAGCACCTACTAAAACTGTGCTAAGCACTTTTTATCTGTTTGATCCTATGAAATAGATGCTATTATTATGCCCATTTTATAGAGGAAGAAACTGAGGCATCAGAGGATAAGTGATTCGCCTAGAGTTACACAGCTAGTAAGTGTCTGAGGCCATATTTGAACTCAGGTCTTCTTAACCCTAGACATAGATGCACAGATAGACAGACAGACAGACAGATGGACGGGCAGGCAAGCAGATGGGTGGACGAGCAAAGACGCGGATCAGTGGGCAGCCAGACAGACAGATGGATGGACAGATTTTGTATATATATAATTGTTTGTACGTTGTCTCTCCCACTAGAGTGTGAGCTCCATGCAGGCAAGGACTGCATTTCTGCCTTTCTCTGTGTCCTTAGGCTTTTGCATGTGTCTGGCATATAATAAGTGCTAAAAACAAGTTGATTGATTCTCCTTAATGTAGTGTGTTCTCCTATTAGAATGAGGTCAGGGAAGGCTTCTTTTGTAACTTTTGTCTCCCCAGTGCTTAGCACAATGTCTAGTGGTAGTAAATGCTTAATAAATGCCTTTTCATTCATTCATTCATTCATTGTCAACATCCTACTTAAAATGCAGCCCCTCAAAGTAGATCTAACAGTCCAGCTATGGTCTGACCAGGGCAAAGGACAGCAGGACTATTGCCTACCTCTTTCTGAATACTATACTTCCTTAGGAGAGCTGCAGCAAACTGTATCTATCAGAAGTTGTATTGGATTTAGAGTCAGGAGAGGCTTGGGTTTGAATTCTAGTAATAAAAAATAATAATAACTATATGTGTTTAGTGCTGTGGTTTAAAAAGCACTTTACAAATATTACCTCATTTGATCCTCACAATAACCCCTATTCTCATCCCCATTTACAGAAGAGGAAACTAAGGCAGACAGAGGTGAAGTCACTTGCCCAGGGTCACAAAGCTAAGTGTCTTGAGGACAAGATTTGAACTTGGACCTTCCTGACTCCAGGTCCAATGCTCTCTCTCTACTATACCACTAGCTGCTGAACGTGTCCTTATACAGTGAGCTTTTTATGTGGCCAAGTGTAAGACTTTTGTACTTAACCCTGCTGGATTTCATTTTATTAGTGCCAGCCTATCATTTCTGCCTGTCAAAATCTTTTCCTATCCCAATTAGTATCTCCACATCTCAGCTCTCTCTCCTCATATGCTTGAAGCCCTCTGGCAAGGGGGGGAGGGGTGGGGGTGGGGGGCAAGGAGCACCCAAATGGCTATTGAGAGAGGGGAGGAGGGATTGGAAGGGATGGTGAAAGAAACTTAAGTGGTGTGAAAACAAAAGATATCGATTAAAAATTTTTAAAGCAGGGCAGCTAGGTGGTGCAGTGAATAGAGCATCAGCCCTGTTGTCAAGAGGACCTGAGTTCAAATACAGCCTTGGACATTTACTAGCTGTGTGATTCTGGGCAAGGCATTTAACCCTGATTGCCTAAAAAAAAAAATGAAAGAGTTGTGCCAGACTTTCTCTAAGATCCCTTACAGCTCTGGCATTCTTTTGACTATGATCTAGAGATCTTTCCAGCTCTAAAAGCTTATAATAGTAAGTCCTGCTACTTCTTTCCCTGGCCACAATTATTTCTCAGTCTGAATTCTTCTAGTTCTTAGAGAGCAGACCTTTTACTCATTCATTCATTCAGATAAAATTTACTAAGCTCCTACTGTGTGCAGAGCACCATGATAGGTAAAAGGTGAGGAGAATGAAGAAGATGTAACCCCATTCCCCCTTGTACCATTTCATTGCTGCCCCATAGGTCTCAGTCATATTGTCTGAGTGCCTATCACACAGAAGGGTCTCAGTACCTATGAGTGGTTTATTGGCTGAGTAAATGATTGCAAAAAGGACAAGATGGGAAAGGCAGAGAATGGGAAGGTGAACCCAGAGGAGATTTCTGGATGTCTCATGACCTCCTCCCCAAGAGGCATATGTGATATCCCGTGGCTGACACCTTCCCATGCCAAGTCAGTACCAACCCCAGGCACTTGGCAGGCAAAGAGGCTAGGCTCTGGGGCTAAAGAACATTTAACCTTCTCCTTCCCTCGGCTCTTAAGCCCCAAGAGTGGCCCCTGCTTCCCTCCCTGGTTCTGAGCTGGGCCCAAAGTTCTGGTGTGTTGGGGAGTTAGTGGGGTTTCCCCCATACAGTTCAGGGAAACAGGGTCTCTCGCTTTTATCATCCTGATCTCAGTCATTCCCTTCTCCTTTTGGAGGAAAACAATCCCAAGACCCCAATCGTCTTTGACTTCTGAATCGGTCCCACTGGAGCCAGGTCTGGGAAAAGACACGAGAGGCCGGAGGCTCCACCATGCATGAAATAAGGAAGGAGTGTTGGTCTGGGAGATTGAAGATCCAAGAGACCCAAGCCCTAATTCTGACTTTGCCCCTAATTCCCTGTCTGCCCTTGGGTAAAGTCAGTTTTCCTCTACAGACCAGTTTCTCTATTTCTGAAATGGGAATAAATATTACCTTAGCCCACAATTGCACAGTAATGGTTTGAAGACTAAATGGCCAGGAGCAACTAGGTTGTGCAGTGGATAGAGCACCAGTCCGGAGTCAGGAGGACCTGAGTTCAAGTCTGACCTCAGACATGTAACACTTACTAGCTGTGTGACTATGGGCAAATCATTTAACCCTAATTGCCTCACCAGAAAAAAAAAAAGACTAAATGGAAGAATAAATGGGAGGGTGCTTTGGAATACTATATAAATATAATTTTTTTAATAAACCAAAAGAGACCTTCCAGGCTCTTTTTCATGAACCCTACCCAAGATATCATCTTGTCTTCTTTTTCTAGGCCTAATCCAACTCTTCAGAAAGTTACTGGGTATAGGGAAAGAGAGGAAAAAATTTCCAATATAGACCCATATAAATGCACTTATGTTCATCTTATTCCCCTTTCCACCTTCTCATTTCCAAACACATCCTCTGCAGACCAGCTGCTATACATGTCAAGCTCCTCTCAATCCATTTCCCCATCATCAGCATTTACTCTGAGCAACGTGACACCCAAATCCCCCCAGCCCCCACCCAAGGGCCACAGTGATTCCTTCTCCCTCCCCGTACCCAGAAAGGCAGCCCAATCATCAGGCACCACCTGGCTGCTCTTAACTGGAAAGAGGAGGGGGGCAGGGGGGGAGTATAGCTATTAAGAATGTGAAAATCAATGAACATATTCACTTATACCAGGAGAAAAGCAAGGTGTCCACATCCTCCCTAAGGGATCTACCTTCCTGTTCATAGGATAGAGCTATTCTTGATTTATCCTACCCCTGCCCCAAAAAGTTCTCATCTATCTCTTATTGCTACCATACTACCTAGATATCTCAGGATTTGGAGGTGGAGTGGACCTTAAAGCTGGCCAGTCTCCCATTTTAAAGATGAGGAAATTAAGCCCCAGAGAGAGGAAAGGACCTTTCCAAAGTCACAGGTATAGCAAGCAGGAAAGTCTGGATGCAAATCTAGGTCCACTGATTCCAAATACAATGTTTTTCCCACTACACCATGATACCCATGATACCCAGAAACCCAAAGTAAATCATCTAATGACTAGCCAAACAGACCCCAATTCATGACAAAGAGGGGGCCATTCTCCTACAAGTAGGCAGAAGGAAATGGGGGAATTTCTTAGGCTCCCAAAGCCATCAAACTTGGAGTCTCCCACCAGTAACTCGACTGCCTGGTTCTGCCCTTAAATCTACCACGGAATTTCACCTTAATTACTACCTCCCCCAAATAACATAGCCACCCTCCAAAAAAGGGACCAACTGACAACAGCTTCCACCCCTCCCCATGATGGGACCAACTGGAAATAGCGCCCTAAGGAGAAGGGCTGACAGACTCAGGGGTTGAGGAACCTGGGACAGGACCATATTCCTGACCTCCTCAGCCCCTACCATTTGCTACCATGAAAACCAATGATCTTAATCCTCCCCCAAGGGAACAGTCAGTGGTCAGGCCAATACGGGGGGACAGCAAGAGGGTCCTCACATAAAATAGGCATGCACAAGATCATCTGAGCAGCTCCGGATGGTCAAGACAGTGGGGAAAAGGCCTTGATCCCCCTCTTTCAATTTCCTCCCCTTTCCCCTTTCTCACCCCCTTATCAAACGGCGCTGGTGGGAAGTCAGAGGGGCTCACTGCCCTGCAATGAGCTGCCCCAGGACATTTTAATACCATTAAGGATCTGTGTGTCCAAGGGCCCTTTAATGGTGTATCTTGTTTCTCCACATTTCTTCTTCCAACTGTTTTTTACACCTTGAGGGAGGGGGGCAGGGGAAGATTGGTTCTGGTACTTACTTTTCTTTTTTGTCTCACAACATGGGATTTAAAGGTCTCAGGGGCTGAAGAAGACTTTCTGGGTCCTCGGCTCAGGCTTTATGGAAGCTGCCAGCCAGCCCGGGAACAGGCTTACCCAGAGTTATTAATAGTACTACCTGGTGACCCAAGCCTTCCTGCCCAACTTTGGGCAAAACTGAAGCAGCTGTTGGTTTACCACGGGCCCCTCCTCGAATTATTTCCCTCCCAGCATTGCATGCCTGGGGAGACAATTACCTTGCCCTCTGCCCCACAAGGGGAGGAGACATGGACTTGGACCTCTACGTAGCCCTCTCTATAAAGGTTTGGAGTCCTAGGCTTTCACAGTTGAAAAGAGACCTTAATCCAAGCCCCATAATTTTACAGAGGAAGAAAGTGAAACCACTGAGGGAAAGTACTTCACCCAAGTCACACAGTGAATTTGCAGCACCACACAGGTCTCCCAGGTCTTTCCACTAAAGAATTGCATCCCTGATTGACTGACGGTCCAAGGAAATAGCCAACACTAACTTTGTGAAAATGCCTGAAAAGCCACAAGGCAGGAAGCCCCGTGAAAAATGAGATCTTTCTCCCACCACCCAAATATACAACATTCTCTGCAATCCTGTCTTGTTGGATTTGCATGGAAATTGAAGGAGAGAAACATCAGTATTCGGTACATGACCAATCGCCATCCAGTATACCTCTCTTTAAAATGCTGGCCAGCTCCTCCCACTATCAGCTGGGGTGTGCTCAAGGAAGGCAAACTCACTTTTAGCTTTCAGGCAAATGGGAAAGAGGTGGGAAGGTAAACCTGGCTCTGGAAAAAGGAAAAATTATTATAGGAGGTGCCATAATACTAGAGCAGTGATTTGGGGCTTTTCAAGGAGACGCTAGGGGGCGGTCTTCCCTTTCTACTATCTGGGTAGATGAGGCTGTCTACAATGTAGCAAGTGAAACAGTTCAGTCCCGCGGCAGCAGCCTGGTTCGTCACCAAGGAGGTGGAGATCCCAGTGAGGCTGCCACCCAGGGGGGTGGTCTGGGCTAGACCAGGGGTCACCTCCTTGATTCCCTGCTAGAACAGCCAGGGCTTTGAGCTGACCCCTCTCTCCATGGGTCTCAGACTGAGTTCCAGAGAGGCAGTGGGATACAATGGGAAGATGGAATCATAAAACCTGAGACTGAATCTCAGCGCTACCTGTGCAATCTTAGGCAAGTCATTCTCTAAGCCTCATTTCCTTATGGCAAAAAGAGGGAGGCTGAGCTAAATAACCTCTGAGATTCAGCTCTAAATCTGTGATCCCACAATTCAAAACTGGAGACATTCCAAAGGTGGATGCTCCTACTCTCCTCCATATTTCATCCTGGGATACTCCCTGGCTGGGTATGGAGGGGAAAGAAGGCATATGTTAAACCACACCACCCCTATTTTCCACAGGACCTTGAGGTTAGAATTTGTAACCAACCACTCATGTATATGTATGGTGTTTTGTACTTTCCAAAATGCTGTCATGTCTGAGCCTCCCAACACTTTGGGGCCTGTTTCCTCCTCTATAAAATGGAGGGATTAGACCTCCCATCTGGAACATACCAACGAGGTGCCCATGTCCAGTTCTACAAACTCCCTGGAGAAGCAAATGTATGCAACTCAAGGCTGCCACTTGGTGGTTATGTTCTGTAATCAACCTCCACAGACCCGAGAAAAGAGACCTGAGAAGGAGGGATGTCCCACCAGCCAACCCTGTAGTTTCAGAACTTGAGACAAAGTGAGTCAAACTGAAAAGTTAGGGCTTCTGTGAGCTCACCCAAAGGGTACCCCTCCAGCATCATCATTAGCAGCTCCCCAGCTCAGCCACCCTGATTCCCTCACTGTTTCCCGAGCGTTATGACATAAGTAGCACTAATACTTTTGTGACCTTGGGCAAGCAACAATCTCACTGGGCCTGTTTCTTCATCCATAAAATTAGGGAACTGGTCCCTTCCAGCTTTAAATCTATGATTCCTTCCAGGACCCTGTCTTTAATCACACTGCCTAGCCGCAACACCACCAAATCTAAATATCATTCAATATACAAGGTCAGCCAACGATGAAACCTACTTTGGCCACCCCAGCCCAGCAATCACTCCTCTCTCTCCTCTGAATTCTCATAGAAAATGAGTCTACACTACCCATTCATTTGGCACTCCCTACAAACAATCTTGTATGATGAGTGTTCTTTCCATGCATTTCTGTCTCCCCCAACTAGAATGTGAGTTCCAGAGGGCAGGCACTACATCCATGTCATTCATTGATGTATCTTTCACAGATGCCTGCACACTGTAAGCATCAGTAAATATTTGTTTAGAGATAAGTCAATATTATAGTCTCTAAAATCATTCCCCATATACATCACACCACAAGATCCAAAACTTTCTTACGTTCTAGAGAGGGCCTAGTTTGGCACTGATCTAGATGGAGGGAATCCGTCCAAATATCTCAGTCAATGAACTGTACCCATTCAGGTACTTAAACCTTCAAAATTTTATTACATTATGGTATCAATTCATATCCAGTCTCATCCAAGTCACCTAAAGGAAAACCTAGCAATAGCATATCGAGGTGACAATCTAAAAAGGTGGGGAGGGGGAGAGGAAACAGGGAGGAATGTTTGTGTTGCTTTGTTTTGTTTTGAGGAATGATCTTAAGCAAGAACATTGAATTTTCCAAGGGACAAAATATAGGTGGGTGATTCTAACAAGCAATTATAATATAATCACATTATTTCTGATGGTGAAAATATGGCTATTTGTACACAAATCTGAGAAAGGGCACTATACTAAAAGACCAGAGAACTGGGTTCTACTGTGAACAAACTTTCTCTCTAGGCCTGTATCCTCCTCTATAAAAAGAGAGGTTTGGTCTAAATGACCTAAGCTACCTTCCAGTTCTGACATTATATATTCTAAAAAGGTTCTTTTCTAGTTCTAACAGTCTGTGATTCTTCCTTCTCATGGATACAAAATAGTATTAAGATTTCCCTATTCTCAGGGATCTCTACAAAAACTCCTTATGCAATGAAAACCTCCTGTATCAGTGGTTCAGGAGGTCCACAAGGTCAAAACTTTTCACAATACTGAGATGCTTTAATTTCCAATCAGTAAATATTGACAGGCATAACCCATTTAAACAAAAGCTCTTGGGAAGACAGGGGAGTCCTTGATAATTTTTAATAGTGTAAATAAAGGGATTTCAGTTTCTACTCTTTCCCCCAGCTTTTCCTCCAAAAGCAATAGTAATGAGCAGTGAAACAATCAACAGGGAAGGAAGCAAAGACTCTAATTAACCTACAAAATAACTGGTCCCTAGCTAATTAAAAATTGAAAGTTTTTTTAAAAAAAATAAAGCCTGCCTAGAGGGGATGAGGTAAAAGAGCTACACTAATGGTGTAACTAATGGTTGGTGGAGCTGTGAACTGGTCCATCCATTCTGGAGAGCAATTTGGAATTATGCCCAAAGGGGTATAAAACTGTGCCTACCTTTGACTCAGAAATACCACTGCTAGGTCTGCATCCAAAAAGATCAAAGGGAAAGGAACCACATGTACAAAAATATTTATAGCAGCTCTTTTTCCGGTGTCAAAGAATTGAAAATTGAGGAAATGTCCATCTATTGGGAAATGGCTTAATAGGTTATGGTATATGATTGGGATGGAATACTACTGTGCTATAAAAAATGATGAAGGGGATGGTTTCAGCAAAACCTGGGAAGACTTATATGAACTGATGCAAAGTAAAGAAAGCAGAACCAGAAGATCATTGTACACAATAATAGCAATGTTAACAATAATCAACTGTGACCTTTGACCCAGCAATAGCACTTCTAGGTCTGTATCCCAAAGAAATCATAACAATGGAAAAAGGACCCACATGCACAAGAATATTTATAGTATCTCTTTTTGTGGTGGCAAAGAATTGGAAATTGAGGCAATGCCCATCAGTTGGGGAATGGCTGAGCAAGTTGTGGTATGTGAATGTAATGGAATACTATTGTGCTACAAGAAATGATGAGCAGGCAGACTTCAGAAAAACCTGGAAAGACTTGTATGGACTGATGCTGAGTGAAGTGAGCAGAACCAGGAGAACGCTGTACACAGTAACAGCCACATTGTGTGATGACTGACTTTGAAAGACTTAGCCCTTCTCAGCAACACAAGCATCTAAGACATCTCCAAAGGTCTCATGATAGAAAATGCTATCCACATCCAAAGAAAGAACTATGCAGTTTGAATGCAGATTGAAGCATGCTATTTGCTTTTTTTTTTTAATTCTGTTCTGTTTTCTCTTTCTGGTGGTTCCTCCTATTGGTTCTAATTCTTCCTTATAACGTCACTAATGTGAAATTATATTTAATAGGAATGTAAAAAATAATAATCAACTGTGATAGACTTAGCTACTCTGATCAATATAATTCACAATTCCAAAGAAACCATGATGAAAAATGCTACCCACCTCCAGAGAGAGAATTGATAAATTCAGAATGTAGATTGAATCATATTTTTTTCCACTTTTTCTTGCAACATAGCTAACATGGAAATGTTTTATATGACTTCATACGTATAATAGGTATCATATTGCTTCCCTTCTCAGTGGGAGGGGAAAGGCTAGAGGAAGGGAGAGAATTTAGAACTCAAAATTTAAAAAAAATAAATATTAAGAAATAAACATAATTTTTAAAAAATTAAACCTGCCTAGGCCGATTAAGCTTTCTTCCTACAATCCAGAGAATGAACCAGAGTACAGCCCAGGGATCCAAGAAATATAAAAGTTTTATTTCCTTTCAGTTTGTGACATATTGCATATGCGTGTGCATTACAGGCACTCAGGAACATGCATACACAATAGCTATAGACCAGAGCACACTATAGAGTCCCAAGTTACATATATTTATGGGAATAACAAAGCATAGGAAGAGGGTAAGAGGTATTAAGTCTTGACCAGGCAGGAACCATACACCAAGGTGGGGGGTGGGGGGTAGAGCCCGCTCCCCTAGAACCAGATCCCCTGCCCTCCCGCTCTCCAGGAAGCTTTAGACACTATGAGCACATTTGTCTCTTCTAGGTAGAACATAAGCTCCTGGAGGGCAAGAATGAATTCATTTTTGTCTTTATGTCCCCAGCACCTAGCAGAATGCCTTACACATACCAATCCCTTAATAAATAGTTTTTTAAATGAATGATGGTAGGTACCTTTACCATCACTAGTGCTTCAGGGTCCTGGATCACCACTATTGTGATTCTTGGGCCCTTCTAACTATCCCTCTATAAACAGCTAAACAGAAACTCCCCTCTCCTCCCCACCAATTTAATCCTAGGGACAAGGGTGTTTCTGACACTTCATACCATCATACTATAGCCTCCATTCCTAACTCCAGTATCCTAAAAGTATGCCCAACCACTCTCTAGACTAAGAAAAGACTGTCTAGGTATCTTTTACTTTAGGTCAACTTGTTTTACAGATTTCCAAACTTTAAGAATTAGGTAACATTGGGCACTAATTCATTTTACAAAACCTACAGCCTCAAACTTTTTTTTTTCAGGCCAGCATATATAATTTGTTAGAAGACGACATCTGGTGGCCAGGTATGGAATTATTGCCTATTATATAACCTAAATTACCCAACCCAAGAAGTAAGACCAGAATTGGGATCCCCATGAAAAAATTATCATGATCTGAGAAAAGGCTGATAGTGAAAAGAAGTGAAACAAGATATGCTAGAATTAGAAACATCCATGATGTCATAAATCTGATCGCCATACGAACTCACTATTCATGAAAAAGTATTTGATTCAGTCTATTAGGGGAGCATATCTCCAATTCTATAATGAAAACCCGCAGGAAAACTGAATTCTCTTCACAGCCAGCTCAATAGAATACCATCTAGATATTCCATAAAGGGACTCCTGGATTAGGTGAGCTACTCTTTGAGGGGATGAGTTTATAAGTGTGCTTTCCTGTGTATTCCCATGCTCTGAGGGCATTGCTAAGCACCACTATTGATTCAATATCTGACATGATCTGTAAAGCCTGCCTAGGGCTCTGATTGACCTGGCCTGTCATAGGTTCAGCAAGTTACCCTGAAGGGCTCTCTACATTATATGGATCTGTTTCCTCAAGTGAAAAATGAAGGTTGAGGGGCAGCTAGGTGGCGCAGTGGATACAGCACCAGCCCTGGATTCAGGAGGACTTGAGTTCAAATCTGACCTCAAACACATAACACTTACTAGCTGTGTGACCCTGGGCAATTTACTTAACCCCATTGCCTAGCCAAAAAAAAAAAAAATGAGAAGATTGGACTAAATGACCCCTGAGGTCCCTATGAGGTCCCATGAGGTCCCTTCTAACTCTATATCCAGGATCCCATGAACAACTTATGCTTTTTAAAACATCCTTTCCCTTTCCTATGGACATGTCACAACTGTTCTGGACCTGTTTCTAAAGCGGCAAAATGAGGGCAGCTCAGGCGTCAAACACAAGGCCCAGCCACATTATAGCCCGAAACACTCAGGCCTGAACCACATTAAAATGTCATTGGGAAATATTTAACAAAATAAATAAAAATACAACAGAACATAAATAATGTTAACATGTTGTTTTCTAAGTCAATATGCAGCCCTAAGAGATTCTTATTTATGGTTTAGTAGCCCCATTTCTATTTGAGTTTGACCCCAATGGATTAAATGACTCTTTCTGGTTTTAACCCTTTTTAATATGACCTACAAGATGGTAGGCTCCATAAGGGCAGGAAGGAACCACCTAATTTTCTTTCTGTCTCTCGGCACCTAGTGGATACAGGACTCTACATATAGTAGGTACTTAAATGTGAGTTGGGTTGAATTTGCTGAATCCTACCATTTACTGCCCATCCAGGAGCTCAAGGAAGGCGGAAGTCTCCAAACCCAAAAAGCTTGACTCAATTCAAAAAAGGGGCATCAAGTATAAGGTACTATGTACTAGGTGCTGAGGAGAAAAGCAAGATAATAACAATTCATATTGCTATGGCACTCTTAAGTTTTGCAAAGCACTTTTCCCCCAACAATTCTGAGGTAGGTAGTGCAAGTGTAATTACAGATGGAAAAAACCAGTCCTGAAAAATAGAACACTGTCCTTGCCCTCAAGTAGCCTGCCTGGGAGCAACTGAAAATGGCCTAAAGGCTTTTTAGAAATCTGGCTTCAAAAAATACAGGGTATCCCAAAAGCCTTAGTGCAGTGTTACGCCCAAGTAGATTAAAACTGCACTAAGACTTCTGGGACACCCTGTGCAGTAGAACTGCCAGCAGCAAGAGAGAAAGGCAGGAAGAGTGGGCAGACTGGCCTGGGAAATGAAAATAAGGAACCAGCCCAGCTCTTCTCTAAACATTCTAGGTGATAATGAGTCTGAAACATTGTCACAGATGGCACTGGGCTTTGCTGCAGCCATAAACCAAAGAAAAATGTTTCGGTACCCACATATAGGGTAACAAATAACCCTGGCCAGTAAGCCAATGGCCAGGAGGCCCCAAGAGTAAGAAGGGTACCAGGACAGCCACTAGGCCTGGGCTACCATTCACTGCGGGACAGAGTCTGAATGGTCTGTGTTTAATATCAACTGTGCTTTTACACAGGAGTAATATTTCTCTCATTTAGTGCATTTACACAGAAAAGGCTAGAAGAGCATTTGCTAAATTTTCAAAAATACATATATATTCCAACTGTGTCTAACTTTGGGAGGATATCCTATTTTATTCTCATGCAGTTCCACATTTTCATCATGGCTTACAGCTACAAGTGTAGCCTGTGCCTCTGCAAGTCTTAGCTAACAGTGGTATCTTCTCAAATAAGGTCAGTTCAAGACACGAGGGCCCTCTTCAGAATTTTTCTAGGTGCATAAAACAGACACTGTTCATGTTATTCTCCGCAGGTCCACCAGAGTGAGGCTCCTCCAGAAGACAATCAGCTGTCTGTCCAGTGGCATAAGTAACATCTGTATTTTTTTTGTTTTACCAGGCAAGGGGGTTGTGATGACAACAGCAGTGCCCCTCAAGCCTAGTGTATCCCTCAGTTGCATGAATTATGGGAAACATCTTCAGTCCTGAGGCAGAATAAAGGAAGTTGCTGTTTTTCAAATTCACCCAATCCAAACTGTGACTAAGCTAAGGGTAAGCAGCAATGTTGCAGAACTGATATCACTCAGTACATTTCTTATTTCACGCTGACGTTCCATTTTGGCCAATCCCTGCCTCCTGTCCTTCTGATTCAGAAAAAACTCAGAGCCTCCTAGGGAGGGTAAATAAAAGGAACGTCAGCACTGTCTGACTCTTGGCTAGGGCGCCCTTACACAAGTAGGGATATAGGAGAGCAGCCAATCCCAGATCCTCTGTCTTCATCCAAGTTATCAATCACAGTTTCCCTCTGCCTCAGAGGGCTGTTGGACATTTGGTCCGACTCTCTTCCCTCTGTTGGCACTCCTCTTCACCAGCCTGGAGAACCACTAACGCACACTGCAGTCCCCATCCTGCAGTTTCTCTTGCTCCATGGCATACACCAGGTCCTGAACAAACCTCATTTCTGATGCCACCTGTTTAGCCAGGGCCTCAAAGCGGTTCTCCAGGCGGCTGAAGCGGCGTTTCAGCCCATTAGCCCCCAGCAGAGCTCCCTTGGCCTCTTCTTGGGCCTGCCGTTTCAGGGCCTCGGTCTTGTGCAGCTCCTGACGAAGCAGCCGTAGGTCCTGGCCAATGCTCTCGTTCTCCTCCTTATACCAGGCCTCCTTCTCCTCATAGATAGAAGTCAGGACCTCAATGTCCTCACGGAACAGCTTCTTGCTTCGCCCCAGCTCCCGCAGGCCCTCTTCAGCTGCTGCCACCTCCTCCAGAACCTTAGAAAAACGCTCAAAGTTGATGTATGTGTTGTTCGGGGGCATGCTGGAGTGGGATTTGATGGTGTACTCCTTGAGGCGGGTTGTCTTCAGTCTCCGACGCTCTGGCTTCTTGCCACTGTCCTCATTCCGCACGTTCCTTCTCTTAATCACCTGCATGGGGTAAGAGAGTAGTTGGGTGCACAAGGACTTCTTTAGGGCAGAGTGGCCTGCACGGAGGGCTGGGGAATGCTCTATACTAATGACAAGTTTGGGCACTGAGGGAGGAATGCTATGAAATTCTTTCAGTACGAGTTGAACATGAGGGGAAAACTATCCAGGAAAAAAAACTTTCAAACAAGCCTACTAGGGCTGTGTAGGAAAGAAGTAGGACTTCAGGATTTCCCCAAGTTCCTTTTCAAGAAGCTACAAGACAAACAACACCATCCTCGGACATGGTCAGTTTCTGTTATCTACTGGCCCTCCCCAATGGCTGCCCCTCAGCAGACTACAGGTTGCAAAGTCCCCAAAACACCCTGAAATGGAAATAGACCGCTCTAATCCTATGAACAAAGCTAGGGTGGGACAATTGAAAGAAGTCAAGCTCGGGTCAAAGTGAGGCCACTGAGTCAGTCCATGAGAATGCTCTGCCAAATACCAGCACAGTGCCCTGTGAACACAAGGGCAAAGCAGCCTAAACTCTACCCACCTTAATCCACGAATGCTCCAGGCTCTGCTCAATGGTCATCCTTTTCCTGGAATAATACCACCTTACAGTTAGATAGCATTTACAATCTGATTTCAACCTGAAACCATGCTAGGTAAGTATGATATGTATTACCCCCATCTGACAAACAGAAAAAGTGAGGCACCGAAAGACAGGCTGAAGCAACAGGCCAGGGGCAGGGAGAGAGAGTAATATTTCAAGTCAGCAGTTAGAAGGAAAGAGAACTTTGTCAACATCAGATTTAAACACCAAAATGGAATACAGAAAGATGGGTAAATGATGGTATAAGCATTTGGCTTTGATGTTCATTATCAAGTTGTGATTTGTTTGTTTGTTTGTTTTAATGTTGTGCCTGAAATTCTCATTGGCTTGAAAATAGTAAATAACACCCATTACTCCCTTAGGCCAATCATAGGATAGCTCAAGGGACAAATCAGGAACCAAAAATGACAGACGTAAAGTGGGGAGGGGAAGAAGAATAATATCTAATAGCTCTGCACTGTGTATATATGTTTAAAACTGAATATCCCATCATCTCTCAGGTACAGCTCAATTCTTATATATTTAAGTTTATATATATCATATCGTCGAATAAAGATTTAATTAAATGGAAAAGAAAAGAAGGAAGGAGAACTTAGACTCATTCATGATCCACCACCTCTAGAATCTAGATTTGGAAGGGATACCCATTCAAAGCCCCATTAACCAGTAAGCAGGCCCAGAGAAGATAAATGACTTTGCCAAAGTTACCTCTCCATGAGCAGCAGCGCTAGGATTCAACCCAAGCAAGGTCATCCCACCCCACCACAGGTACCACCCATTTATAGTCCTATCCATCCCAAGGCCCCAGAACCTCATACTTGGGGTCTTTGACGAGCAGCCGACGGATGAAGTCTTTGGCCAGCTCACTGGTATTACTGAAATACTCTTCATCAAAGTCATAGTTCACAGCTGAAATGTTGGTGAGAGTCTCCTGCTTGGTTTCACCCAAGAATGGTGATGCTCCGCTCAAACTAGACAGAATATACATACATCTCGTCAAAGAGAGCTCTCCAAACCCCAGAGCCCCCACCAGCCCAAAGCCCAAGGTACCCCGATGCCTGCATCATGTAAACAAAGCCCAGAAGTCACAGGAATCAAAACCATGAGGACAAAGTCCTTGCTCTTTCACTTGGCAGGATAGATAACAGCTCTGGGTTTAAACAGTACCTCTTCCCCAAATACTGTGCTGCCGACTCTAGGAAACATGAGGTATATCCCAAGAGTTACCTCAGTTCTCCAAAACCAAACAGCCACTTGGTTTTCCCCATTTTGTAAGTGAGGGAAGTGTGCTCCACCCTCCTGTTTAAAAAGTCAGGAAACTACTGAGCTTTCTGGCACTCACAGTGCTGACCACAGAGCCCGACGCGGTATAACAAAGAGCCAGCCAGGCGACACGAGCAAGACAACCCGAATGAGCATCACAAGCTCGATTCTCTTCTACCTGTCATTGCTCTGTAATTACTTTATATGTGCAAGTCTTGCCTTCCCCATCTGTGGGAAGGATCTGAGGCCAAGAACCACAGCTCCTCTTTCGCTGTCTATCACAACATCCATTACAGGGCAAAGCGTTTTCTGTATGCTCAAAAACTGCTTGTTGGAGAATGAGCTGACATGCCATCAACATCCTCTCCTAACCAGAGACATCGGCAAGAAGAATTAAATATGAAAACACTCACAGAATGTATGTGATCACTCCAATGCTCCTGAGAGAAAGGAAAGAGAAGAAAGAAATCTGGTCACTATGGAATGTTATTCTATAACTCCAGTGAGCTACTAAAAAGAGAAAATGAGGCACACAGAAGGGGCAAAGCCCATGCTTTTTCTTTAGCACAGCTCTATCCAGAGCTTCTCTGGACACAAAGAGTGGCAATCCTACTCTGGATTGGCCATTATCAAGACAAAAGTTTGAAAGCAGAAAAGACTACAGAAAGGAGGCTTTTGGAAGACAGCAAGGATATTACATTGATAAACCTCACTAGAACTCCTAGGATTTCTGAAATGTAAGTGGAGACCAGGAGACATAGGCAAGTATGCCTTTGTCCCACTTGGCCAAAAACCGTCCCCTCCATTGACCTCAATTTTACCTCCTTGTAAAATGAGGAAATTGGATCATATCTACTCTATGATGCCTCCTCATTGCTAATGCCGCAGGTTCATATACCCATTTGCCTAAAAATCATCTCCACACTCTGAGGACCAAAGCAGAGCTCAGAAGGTGAGGTAACGCCACAAAGCATCCACTAGTCACTAGTCTCAGACTGGGAAGGCCAAAAGACAGCTCCCCTTATAGTGAAGTGAATACAGGCTCCTTCTGTGAAACATGATGTATCCTGAGGCATCTTTAAATCAGGGAGACTAGGGGCAGCTAGGTGGTGCAGTGGATAGAGCTCCAGCCTTGGAATCAGGAGGACCCGAGTTCAAATCCAGCCTCAGACATACAAAGCTGTATGACCCTGGGCAAGTCACTTAACTGGGACTGCCTTACCAAAAAGAAAAAAAAATCAAGGATACTAGCTAGGGAAAGGAAGAAGGAGGGAGAAGGGAACCAAAAGGTCAATGGCAGGCCCAAATCCCACCCTTACCACCAGGTTTGAATGTTTCAAGTGAAGGAAGAAGTCATGGGAACAAGTCAGTCTGTTTGACTGCCTTGGCCTTGAGCTTCATAAGGCTGTTAGAGGTAGGGACTAGTCTGATCATCCCTATTCCTTTAAGAGATGTATGCAAAGGGGAATGAGAAACACTGCATAAAGAACAGCTGTCTCGCCTCTCTATACTAAGGGACACTTTAATTCCAGATGTATCTCCATTGGGAAACTGAGTCCTAACCAAACCGCTAGGGAGTTAAAGGCTATCAGGGAAGCCCAGCGCATCGCCTCGTCTCACTCACCACATGTCCGCCTCCAAACCTAGTGGCTCATAGTTCACAATCTCAGGAGCTTTAGGAGGAATAGGAAGAGAAGCTGGATCAGTCCTACTTTGTAAAAGATCAACTCTAGTACATGCAACAAGGTAAAGTCAATCTGGGCACCGGTTTGGGACACAACTTAGGCACTTGAGGTTCTATGTGCCCAAAGGAGAGGAAAATGTAACAAACAGGGAAATAGGTGATTGCGATCCGGAAGGGGAGAACAGAAATTCTTTATAGTGAGGAAAGCCAAGCATCCTTAGACTTGAAGAGACGCTGCAGCCAGTACTCTTAGCCTCTCCCTCTGCCAGAAAAAGCAACTTAATCAACTGGCAGTGCTTAAATGTTCAACACAGTCCTCTTCCCAGAGCTCTGGGCCCTGGCACCTCCATCATCTCCATAGGATGGCCGCTTACCTACAAACTCCGGGGTTCCAAAAATATTCTTGAACTCATTCCCTGCCTCAATTTTGTGGGCAATGCCGAAATCAATTAGCTTGATTCGAGGGTTGGGCACATTCTTATCCAGAAGCATGATGTTCTCCGGCTGTAAGAAAGGGAAGAAAATCAGGCTTTGTGGGGTTTAAGAACAAATCTGGTGCAACAATTATTGTCAAATACACTCCAAATCAGAAAGAAACATAAGCTTATGACAGAAAGCCATTTAACCCTCCCAGACTTGGACCAAGCACTTACAGGAAGCTGTCTCTGAAAACGAAAAACTCAATCTGAACAGCACTACAAAAACTAACAAACTAGAGAGGCCCAAAGCCCAAGATAAAAAGAAAAATAGGAGCTTAAATACCCAGACCAAAAAACCCCCATAAATTAACTCCTCTCCATAAAAGGAAATAAGGAAGGGGTTGAAGAAGCAAGAATATCAAGTAAAGCATAATTTCTAGAACTGTCCAGAATTCTGAAGGCCAGAAACAAGAGGATCATATGATTACAGTCTTCAGTGTTTAGACCGTAGAGGCCATCAAGTTCAATCCATTCCTTTTACAAATGAGGAAACTGAGACTAAGAGAGGTTAAGTGACTTACCCAAGGTCACACAGCTTGTAAGTGCAGAGGCAGTATTCAAACCAAGGTCTTCCTTACACCAAGTTTAAGAAAGAACAGACTGGCCAGAGAAAGCTGTTCTCTATCCCTTAAAAAGTCCAAGGAAAGATAAGGCAGGAAAGCAAGGCTCACCTTTAAGTCAAAGTGGGCAATCCGCTTGGAGTGCAGGTAATGGACACCATCCAGGATCTGCTTAAGGAACTGGGTTGCCTCCTCCTCGGTTAGGGACTCCTTTTCAGCCAAGAAATCAAAGAGCTCACCCCCAGAAACCAGCTCCAAGATCAGCACTACATCTGTCTTGTTCTCAAAGATGTCATGGAGGGTAATGATGTTAGGGTGCTGGATCTCCCGAAGAATGTCCACCTCCCTTTCTATCTCCTCCCGGCTCACCCCCCGACGACTAGAGGACAATCGACGCTTCTTGATGAACTTGGCGGCGTACTCCAGCCCATTGCTTTTCTGACGGCATTTCCGCACAATTGCAAACTGACCACTGTACAGAGTTCAGGGAAGAAGCAAGATAAGGGAAAACGTGAAGGGAGAGAGAGAAAAAGAGAAAAGCTCTTAGAAAAGCAAAGGCTCCCTTCTTTACTCCTCCCATATGCCCACTGGGGGAGGAGGCTTGTGTTCAAACTCCAGAAATGTTTCTCCCACAGCGCTGGACAAAGCACGTCAGACACCTACAGATAGCTGGTATTCTTCTAGACACATACTCTCCAGTAAGATGTGGAAGGCTACTAACTCTAGGAAAGAATAAGGACAGCAGCTGCCAGAACTAAGAATATAGGCCTATGGTAGAATAACTCAGTTGTGGGAAAAGGGCTTGAGTAAGCCATTTGGGGGTTGGCTCCCGAAAACAGTGATCCTCTAGGATCACATCCACATCTCCTCATACTCAGAACTCATAAACATATTCATACACTGTCAGATTTCCTTTGGGTTGTATATATAGAAAGCTGGACATTGTCCCTTTAACCTCCTAATTGGTAGATATGAGACAATATGTCCAGAAAGTAGAAAGAAAGGCAGTTGGATAGCTTTTAAGGTAAGAAAATGGGTAATAAAAAAACTATACAAATCAAAAAACATAAAGCAGAAGTCATAAAAGTGTAGGAGGGCAAAGTACTCCTTAGTCAGGCCCTAATCTACCTACCCACTCTTACCTCACTTCCTTGAAAAAACTCTCCCCAGCTTTATACTGCCCTTACCAACAGCAACTACCCACTCAGTCAAGCCTTTCTCATCACTACACTGAGGACACTATGCTCATTCCAGACTCCTAGCCTTTGCTCCTCCTCAACCCCCACAAGGAATGCCCACCCACCCTTCCAACTCTCCAAAGCCTACCCATTCTTTAAGGCCTCGATCAAATCCCACCTCCTCCATTCTCTTTCCCCTCTCCAAACTCCTATTTTCCTGAGAGTTGGTACCACACAAATTCTCATTAATTTCTATTAATTATTTCATTTAAGTTTTGTCTTTCCAGTTACACTTTAAAAACAAACCCCATGAAGCCAGCCAGCAAGTATCTAGCAACCATAAGGTCCAGCACCACACCTTACAATTCTTCTATATCCCCAACAAAAAAGCACAATGCTGAGTTCATGGAAGGGTTCAATATATATTGAATGATTTCTCAGTTAAGCGAGAAATCCAAAGGATCAGGCAGCATGTTGTTTTAAGTAATAAGAATACTGAACTTATAGTCATGAAACTTGGGTTCAAATCTTAGTTCTAAAAAAATGTAATGATAGGCAAGTCACTTTATTTTTCCAAGCTTCAGTCTTCTCATCTATAAAATACAGATTTCACAGTACCTACTTTCCAAGGCTATTGTAAGGAAGGTGTAGGAACCTGAAAGTCCTACTTAATGCAAGCTGTTGTTATAAGAAGTACCTTGTTACTTTCATCCTACTAACCTACAAGCCTCATCTTGAGGGAATTCCAAAAGCAGAGTATGATTTAAAGGAACAAAGAGGCCCATGTGGTCAGAAGAAACTCTTTTCAGCAGAACACACACACAATACACAGTTATTTACATTTTTCTCTGGTGACATCATCTGATTGGCCTATAGGCGGCACTAGGAGAGATGCCTGAACAAAACTCACCATATAAGGTTTGAGGCTCCGTGGGAGAGTTGAGCCCTTAGGACTAACCAAATACATAGACTTACAGGAAATCATCTACTTTCTTTGATCAGGGGATTTAAACTTTTCTCGAAAAAAACCAAAACAGAGGGGATTGGTAAGAATGGAGCAAGGAACTCAACTCCTTTATTCAAACTTCTAGAAGCCTCAGGGGAGCCCTTCCTTACCACCATCCCTCCAGTCTTTCTATGAAAAAGGATAAAAGGTAACATTAACCTGTTAACCTGCCTCCCTGAATGAGGAGGTGAAGAAAGCAGAAGTCCACTTTAAATGTTTGCAAAGGATTGTATGGCTAGCTGTCTCCTGTAATCAGCCTCTCTCCCAGCCCCACACACTTACCTGCCCAATTCCTCGCCCATCTCATAGTGGTCTTCCACATCCTCTTGCCTAAAGGTGGACATGGCTGCAGGCCAGTCCTGTCACCACGCTCTCGACTCCAAAAGGATGCCCAACTGCTGCAGTTGGATGACAAGAAGATGCCGGCGAAAGTCCCCCAGAGCAGGCCTGGAAAAGACAGGAGGGTTCAAGGGAAAGCAAAGGGGCTGCAGCACGAGGCAGTGGCCTAGAGAAGGACAAACCTTCCAGGAGTTAGGAGCCTAAAGGGGTTGGCCTAAAGGGGGCTGGGCATGCTATAAGGCCCTCACCCCGACCCTCCCTGACTCCCAAGGAGATCACACACTCACACACACACACACACACACACACACACACACACACACACACACACACACACACACACACACATACACACACGCCCGAACAGTCCCCTCCATGACCAATCCTCGCCCCCTTTTGGCCCAAGGTGGGTCCCTTAACCTCTCCCTGACACCCCGAGGCCAAGGACATCCTCCCACCCATACCACCCACCCAACTCCTTCCCAGCTCTCTGTGTTCCCTCCCAGGCCTGGGGAGGCCTCCCGCCCCCGGCTCAGCTTCGAGCCCTGCGCCCCGCCGAGGCTCCCGAGCCCTCATTCCCCCCCGAGACCCTCAAAGAGTGACCCCCGCAGGGACCTCCCACAAACTATACAACGGTCCCCGCACTGCCTTCCCCGGCCCGCAGGCCATCCCCAACCTCCTACCTCGGGATCCCCAGAACCTCTACCCCGGAATCCCGTCAAGGCTCTAAGAATGGAAGGCGAGTCTGAAGCCAGCTCCGGCGCTTACCTCAGCAGCCAGTCAGCGCCGCCGCAGCATTCCGACGTACTCTGTCGTCACCGCGCCGGCCCCCATTGGCCTATCATCAGCCCCTCTCTTCAACGTCATCGCGCTCTGGCGTCCCCCGTCCACAGCGCACTGTCATTCTCTACCCCTCCCTCCCCTGCCAACCAGGGCCGAGGAACTTCTCGGGGAAAGCCCCGCCCACAAGCACCCGGGGGCTCAGAGGTTGGTCCTCGAGATGCTTGCCCACTAGAGGGCGGAGGGAGAGAAGGGCGGGACAAGACCGGCCAGAAGAGAAGCCGATTGGCTGTTCCAGGTGCAAGTGAGAGAGGGGAAGAGAGGAAGAAAGACTAGTTTCCGGTTCCTAATTCTCCTTCGAAGTGCCGCCCCAGGGCTTTGGTTCCCAAAGTTGAGGTTTCTTTCTCCTTCATTCGTTAAATATTTGTACATTTCCACTGTGCAGGCCCGTACAGTTATTGTTCTGCGTAATACAGAACTTGCATTTCTCTAAGTGCTTTGAGGCTTAAAAAGATTTTATAAAGAATTAGAAAACTAAGATCGTGAAATCCCGGAAGGCAGGGGATCGCCAATGCTTAGTTAAGCCCAGGGCCTGGTACATAGCAGGCGCCTAGTGCCTGTTGACTTTGAAAAGCTTTTTCCTCACCACCCTGAGGACCAGGATAGAGAACTGACTTTCCTGAGGCCAGTAAAATGCAGTGATTTGGACCCAGGTGAAATTCCCAAGCGTACCAACCCACAAGTTTAGATCTAGAGCTGAAAAGGAACTCGGAGGCCATCTCATCCAAGTTTTACAGGTGAGGAAATAAATTCGGGGAGATTGTGACTTACCCAGATCCCAGAGGCAGGATCTGAAGCCTAGTTCTGGCACCGTCAGAACTATGGGCAGCTAGATGGTGCTGTGGATAGAGCACTTGGCCTGGAGGGAGACCTGAGTTCAAATTCCCTAGCTGTGTGACCCTGTTTGCCTCAGTTTCCTCTTCTGTAAAATGAACTGGAGGAGGAAACGGCAAACCATTCCAGGATCTTTGCCAAGTCAGACACAACTCAACAATCTGATACCATCGCACTGCAGCCTTAAAGGGAGTTAGCTCAGTCCAAATAAATTGCAGGTATAAAATGTATATGCAACTGTAATAAAGGGTCCTAAAGACAACTAAAGCATCAGCACTGGCAGCTAATGCCAGAGAAAATCAGGGAGATGTCATTGAGATCAGTCTGATACAATCAACAAGGAAGACGTTCAAAGCATTGAAGTGATCAAGGCATAAAATTTAAAATATTTAAGTCCCTGCCCCTTAATGAGTTTATACTTTATGGAGACATGCACATAATTAGGTGTGAAGCACAACCTATACAATTTGAGGGGTGGGGATCCTAGCAACTTAGGGACTCAGGAATGGCTTTGTGCAGCTACCACCACTTAGTCTAGAAGAAAACCAGAGATTTTTATATATGGGAAACAGCCAAGGCAAACACCCAACTACTGGTGGTGTCAGGTAAGATACCCAACTTGGACAGACCACAAAACATAGGGAATGTTTAAAGTTGGAAAGGTTGGTTGGTTGCTTCTTTGGATCAGACTTTAAAAGCTACACAAAAGCTCATAGTTGTGCCTAAAAGATAAGTGGCTGATAGAATTCAGGGAAATCAAAGTTACTTAAGTTCAGGTGAGAGGTAGTGAGCAGGATGGTCATGTGAAATTATCATGGAGATACCACATGGAGACATCAACTACTCACATCTCGTCGAGGCATAATTTCAGGTTGTCAACCACAAGGCAGCCTTCAGACTCAAAATACATGTACCCCACACACGTTTCCCCTCCCCCCCAATATAGGTTGATAGTATATAGGCTATCTAAAGACTTGCAGAGCTAAGTAACTACCCAAATTAAATCGGATTAAGTCACAGAAATTCAAAGTATCTATAGCATTGTGAGCTTTCAAACACTAACAAATATTAAATTTTTTTTGAAATTTTTTTCAAATGAATTTTTATTGAGGACAGAGCTGGGCTTGTAAAGTAAGTTTCTTTTTCATGAAGCTAAATCATACATGGGTACAATGGGCTAAAAATTTTTAGCAAACCTTGTCTCTGAAAGCTGAGTAAAAAGTCATTCAGAGAACAGTGCCCAAGCCAAGTCTAAATAAGCTTGAACAACTGAGGCATTCTATATCCCAGCTTTTTCTCAGGAGGGATATTTCATGGTAGAGCTGTCCCTTCTTTTGCAGCCAGGTTGATTTTCTGGCTGAACACATCCCCTTTAGAAACGCTATTCCCCATCCAAGCCACCCTCAGCACTTCAGAAAGGGGATGCAAGGATCTCTAGCGACCATTCTACAGACTTAAGACAATTCTCCACAACTAGCTAATATTCCAGTGAATTAGGTGCTTAGAGGCTTATCCAGGCCACAATTTCAAATTGCAGCAAGGAAAGCTAAGTACTGTTAACATTACAGGAGAATGCTTCATGGAAGTAGAATGTACAACCTGTGCAGGGAAGTAAAACCTGAACTGATCATATTTTTGATGGTTTCACACAAACAGAACCAAATGGGGCATATAACAACAGATGCCAGGGATGGACAAATTACTTTAGCAACCAAAAAAAAAACCCCATTCATAATCACAAGCATTTAATGCAGTTATTTCTGCAATACTTAGTAAGTTAACCAAATGTCAAGTTTATATGGTCCAAGATCCTTGCCAAATGAGTGTTGAAATCCTAAAGCAGGAAGAAAGCACTTGGTAATTAACTGAATCCCAAATTAACTTGCTGAGGAACCACATGAAGAATGGCACCCAGAGGAAAAAAATAAGCCCATACTTGGAATGAATCACTTCAACACTGTTATTGATATTCATCACCATATCAAATTTATTATTCCAATGGCACTAATACATCTGTAGATGTTCATGATGACAATCACACTGCACAAAATTTTCTTGCCTTCTAGTTTCTGGCCAACTAGAAAATATCTCCTTAACTTTCCCCTCACCCTTCCTGAAGATCCACTACAGGCCATTTACCCAAGCAAAACCTCTTAATGCCTTCATTTGCAATTTGGGGGGCACTGTGTTTCCCTTTGAAAAACAAAAAAAAATGTTAGATACCTATCCCAACCCACCCCCCCTGGCCAAATATACCCTGCAAAGAGGATTTTTTCTGCCTCTTTGAAGACTTGAATAAATATGGAAACAGGCAACTCAAGTTGCATCAAGTGGAAATGTTTCAAGTTATGGCACCGAGTGGGCCCCAAATGTGTCATGTGCAACACAGAAACCTATAAGGCTGAATATCAATGTGTTTTGAAAGTCTCAAGTTGCTATGAACTGATTAAGTATATGCAAAGAGATGTCACTGCAGTTTTAACAATTTGCTGCATTGGTGTTATGCTAGAGTCCAACAGGAGTTTGAACTGATGTTGGAAAGAGCTTTTACAATTTGTCCAGGAAGTTGTCCAGAGCCGGGATACCTTCCTTCAGCCCTTTACGTTTGCGGGTCTCTGCCACAACCTGGCAAGGGCGGCTAGTGTTGTCAAAGGGGTCTCCAGGCAGGATCTGCCAATGGTCAAATACACACTGAGGGAAGGCTTGGCCACCTGTATTAGACCTCAAGTCAGCTGTGAAGCCTAGAAGAGAAGGGGAAGGATGAGAAAGGCAAAGCTTAGAACTGAAACTAAGTACCAACTTAACATCACCTCAAACATAAAAATGACCAATCTGTAGCACTGCAAATATCTCCCCCACTGAAAAAAAAAAAAAGTTCTTAAAATGAGTTTTCATTACAACTCAACAAACCAAGGTTGTTTGTAAATCCTTATATACTTTTTACAAAGCATCAAAACTCATTTGATCCTCAACCACCATTTTTCATTCTAAGAGATGAGGAAAATGAGTTCCACACCAAGTCAGTGAATTAGTGACAGAACCTAAGGCCCAAAACACTAGTTTCCCAAACCAACTGGCATTAATACCAACATATCCTCTTTACTGAAAGGTCTTTTACTATAGAATTTAATACTTACCAAAAGATTCATTGACAGGCAGATAGGCTTTCACAACAAACATAGGGGTGCCAGCAACCTGGGACTCCTCAAACACATGCCCTCGCTTCCTGTTCAGGACACCATAAATGCCTCCAACCACTTGTTCTGGACACTAAACAAATTTTTAAAAAATTAACACTAAGTGACAGGGTGGCAAAGATAAGGTCTGACCAACCCAGAGCTTTTTTGTTTCCCCAAGAGGTCTCATGTAGCATAACTTATTTCCTACCTGAATCTCCACAAGATAGATGGGTTCCATAAGACGGGGCTGAGCAGTCAACACACAGGCATACAGGCAGCGCCGGGCTGTGGGGATGATTTGGCCACCACCCCGGTGAATGGCATCAGCATGCAGAGTCACATCATGTACATCAAAACGCACTGCCCGCATGTTCTCTTCACACAGTGCTCCCTGAATGGAAAAAAAATTATAAATATACATAACCATGGTCCTTCTATGCAGAGTATATTGACCTTTAGTAATTTATCTGCTTTAGAACCTCAGCTGTCACCAAATAAACTCTTTCCACTGACCCCTTCCCTCTTCTCTCTGATCTAAAAGAAGTAAAGACGAATAACCAGCATGTAAGTACCCCAATATTAATTTTAAGGCTATCTACCTCCTTGGTAGCCCACTGGAATCCAGCTACCACGCTGTCCTTGATCTCGTTAAGGTATTGTACTCCCTTGGTGATATCTGTGAGAACATTGGGCCCAGTTCCATCAGGGCCAAAGCACCAGATCTTACGAGCCTCAGTCACATCCCACTCATACTTCTCAGCCAGGTACCGAGCCCTTTGCTTGAGCTCCTGACGGGCAGAAACTTCGCCTTTGTCAATATCTTCAGCCAGGCCATCAGGGAAGGGCCGGGCCTTCATGTACAGCCTGTTGTGCTTATTGGGAGATTTGGAAAGGCAGAGAACGTTTGACTCCTCACTGACTGTCTCACGGTAGGAGACAACAGGGTCCGATTTCTGCACAGGAAAAAAAATATGGGGTCAGTTAATTAAACTGAAAGCAGTCAAGTTAATCTAACATTTTTTAAAAAAGCAGAAGGCACCTAAGAATGTACAAAATATTTCCATATACATAAAAAGAATCTAAAGTGACTGGAGAGCTGTGACAAGTCTTTTATGGTGGATTAAATCACTTAATATTCCTTTTAACAATCATCAGTTCCTGTAACTCTCAAGTTCACTTGGGCCACCTGGTCTAAACAGAAAATGGATGGTCACACTCCTTACTTCCCTACTTTAACATTAAACAAAGACACGGGGTTTTACCTTGATGGGAATGCATGCATGATCTTCTTCAAGATCTTTCAGGCAGATCTCCAGATGCAACTCCCCTGCACCAGCAATAATATGTTCCCCAGATTCCTCAATGATACACTGAAAAAAGAGATCCAACATATAACAAGGAATTTGAACTATTTTAGCACAGATGTCTCATTTGTTAAAGATGGGACACCAAAGCAGTTATAAGAGAAAACATTCCTCTGGCCCTTGTCTCCTTCAGGTACTTCAGATAAGCTACCAGGAGACCTCAGGTAAGCAAAGATAACGCTGAAATTTCCTAAAATACAAGGAAATTCCCTTTGATTTTTAAATTGGGGGCAAATCAGGACAAATTTGCATTTCAAAGCAACCTACCTGGACCATAGGGTCAGACTTGGCCAGCCGCTTCAGTCCTTCCACTAGTTTGGGCAGGTCAGCTGGGTTCTTGGCTTCAACAGCTACTCTCACCACAGGGCTAACACTAAACTTCATCACCCTCATGTTGTGGGCATGCTCAAAGGTAGTAATGGTACCCGTCTTCACAAGAAACTGATCCACACCAACCAGACCAACAATGTTACCACAAGGCACATCTTCAATGGGTTCGACATATCGGCCCATCATGAGAATTGTCCTGAGGAAAAATTGTCAAGTCATGAACTACTACTACTACTATCATTCCTAGTAGTAAATTTTATTCTAATCTAAAAAGGGGCTGACTTGCCTGCGGGTTAAGAATGGGGTTTTTTTGTACACTTTAAGTTTTATTGTATTTAAAAATGTAATAACCAACAGGCAATAGTTTTGCCAACCCCTGGTCTAGAATATAACTACTGTGCAAAATGAAGCTCATCTAGGGAAGAGAGGAAATATAAGGGAAGCACCTACAGCCCATGTCTCTCAGCTTGCTTGACTTGATTTTGAGTAGTTCATGAAGTGAGATGGCAGTTATCCTTTTTTATGCTGGTCCCTGGCAGCCAATACGTGGCTACAAATGTAAAGTTGAGTTTAGAATAAAGTTATAAGGATGGTTCTGCATCTTAAAAGGGTTTCAGATCCAAGTCAAAGAAGAATTTTAACAAGTTACTCTTATTAAACAACATACTCTTGGTACAGCTCTAATCCTAGCTTTTGTTTCATCACTGAGCAGCTCAAAATTGTGTTAGCCATGGTGACTTTATTAATCACATCCAAGACAAAAAACCTTGTGGCCAGCGTGTCAAGCGTGTGACATCAAAAAAAAGCTCGACTCAGGTTACTGAGACAATCTCAAACACTTCTGTTTCTTATTCCTTAGAAGATAGAAGGGATAAACATCTGACCTCTGAATTGGCTTCAGGTAGAGATCTTCCTTCTTCCCAGGGGTATAATTGGGTCCCATAATTCTGACCTTTAGGCCGGTAGAAACAAGACCAGAAAATACACGGCCAAAAGCATAGAATCTGCCTTTGTCCGAAGTTGGCACCATTTTAGAGATGTACATCATCAGGGGACCTTTGGGGTCACAGCTTTTAATACCTGAGAAGAAAAGTAACGACAGACATAAATGGCTTCAACATAGTCAAACTCCATGATGATATAACAACTTCCTGGAGATGAATTTGGGAAAACTTAATCAGTATTTTGGCTGCTATTCACAAGTTGAACTTGCTTAGTTAGCATTTTTTAAGCCTACATGCCAAGTCAGAGTTAACAGTACAGGCTGGACCTTTCCTATCTGCAACACCTAAGTAATATTCAGTTAGTCCAGCAAAATGAAAAAAGTCACTTATCAGGAAGTAGACAGCAGAATGAGCAACCTAGCTGGGTTGGCCCTTGTTGGAACAAGCTTGGGTAACAAAGATTTCTGCCTGTGACTAAAAAAAAAAAAGAAAAAGAAAGAAAAGGAAACCATACCCATAGCAGCCTCATCATCAGGGGGACCCTCATATAACAGTTCACAGCGGTATTTCTGAGCAGTTACAGGGGAAGGCAGGTGGATGGTTATCATCTGGAGAAGTGCGTCTCCAGCAGGCAGCCAACGTCTCATCACAGCCTACACAGGACCAAGAAAACAGGTTGCAATTTCAACCAGAGGACACTTCTAAACTCTGGCTTCAAAGATGTCATAGGTCCATCCTCCTCACCTTCAGAAGTGGTTTTCCCTCTTTGTCTTTATCCTCGCTGTCCAATTTGATGTCAAGTTTTTCAATCAGTTTTGCAGTCTCCTCTTTCTTAAAGGTCATAATTGCATCAAATACCTAAGGCAGAAAAACAAATTCACTTAGTCAAAAAATAAGAAAACCTACTGGTTCAAAAGTTTCAAGCCCATCTACAGACCAGAAACAGTCCATCAATGACACATTTAGGCAAGGTCTACGCCTGGCAAAGATGTAGTTTATAAAGTAGGTCAGATTTAAAAGACAAAATGTTTTTCCACTTCCAGATATGTAAAGATAATTCTCTCCCTTAAATTTCTCAAGCTAATTTTTTATTTTCCCCAGAAAAAAATTAAGAACTGACTGTTCTACAAAAGTCACATATGCCTATATTGACAGATTAACAATTGCTTCTCAGAGGTTAGGTTTCTTCATGAGACATCAGGTCAAAGTGAAGAAAAATTCCATCATCATGAACATCTTAACAATCAAGTTAAGAAACACTTAGGAGAACAAGTCAATATTCATCATGTCCTTTACCTTGAAGATTGGATCTAAGATGAGTTGGCAGAAGGTTCTAGGCAACTTCTTTCCATCAGGGCTAGTAGCAGATTTGCTAAACTTCCCATTGGCAGGATCAAAATACCTAGATTTAAAAAAAAAAAAGCCAAAACATACTCAACCTTACTACAAAGAAGGTATACTAAGTAGTCTTCCTGTACTCAAAACAGGTCAAATCAGGTCCACTTCTAGATTACTTGACAGAAATCTCACTTCTAAGTCCACTCACCGGTCACCCCATAATTTTTTCATCATGTCTTCTACTTTCTTGGCCCGTTCGGCTGGTCCCAGCTGACCTTCACCTTTGGCAGCAAATTTTGCCACATACATCTCTGCAAACTGCTTCAGAGTAAAAGCCCAACCATGAAGCCCAGAGCCAAACCCAACAGTACCAAGGACTGGGTCAATCTGAAAGGTTAAAGATAAGTACGTCAGATCTAGTTACCTAAGGGTGTGTGGCCAAAAGAACTCAAATACAAGTTTATCAAATATAACAGTCTAAGCTAAGCTCAATTCCCAGGAATTTCAATGAACTCAGTACATGTACATATACATACACACACAAAAAAAAGCCCACAACACTATACAAAAATGTCCCAAATGACAAATCTAAGTGAAGATTTAGTTACAATTTAGGTGACCAGACTTGGGTAACTTTCATACTAACAGCTCATCTGATTCTCTAAACTGTGAAGTATATATTTCAAATATCACTATTTCAAAGTGACACTATGAAACAAGTTTGCAAGGAGATCTCTTTATATTTTTAAGTCTTATATAATTCCAAAATTTCTCTAGAGTTATCTAATATGACAATCAGATTTGTTTGTAAAGGTGAATTCATGATCAAAAGACCCATCTGACTGTAGTATTCAACAAATATGCTCAAGGAATGTTATGTAAGTCCATGTTACCATTCCAGAAAGGCTAGTTATTCCCAAAGTAGTTATTAAAGGCAAATTATACTGTGGCAAGGGGCACTATTACCCTAGTCCATAATCCCACTAAAAGCTTCCAAAGCTAGGAAAAGCTGGTCTTGTTAGTTTGAAAAAGAACCTTTGTTTATAACACTCAGCTCTCCTACAAGGAGGATGCTAACCTATCCCCCCATTATATTGCCATACATGGAATGGTTTTTTAATTGCCAATTCTGTACCAGAGACCTCAATTTGTTTATCTTGTAGCCCTTAAACCTTCATACCAGATCAAACTCGATTATCCCAATATTGACCTTCCACCAAAAAATTAGACAAGCTATTCCCGTACTATGAGATGCGATAGCTAAGTGGTGAGTGGATAGAGCACTGGCCCTGGTATCAGGAGGACCTGAGTTCAAATCCAGCCTCAGACACTTGACACTAGCTGTGTGGCCCTGGGCAAGTAAGTCACTTAACCCCACTGCCTTGCCAAAAAAAAAAAAGAAAATGTTGACTTCAAAAATCACTTCAGCAATTATATTTTCAGCTATGATAGATTATGGCCCATAAGATGACAACAGAAGAAATCAATCTTAAGGTGTTTTAACAAATCTTAGAGGATAGTCACTCTCAACAATTAGTCCATAAATTTTTGGCCTGACCACACTGGAAATCTTTTCCTAAGACTCACCATGATGTTTCCCATTGGGCCACTCTCTCCCTCTCCATAGGTGGAAATGATAACATTCACGTTCTCTACAATTCGCTGAAACGTCTGATACAGTTCCTCTGGCTCCAGCTGCAGCTCAAGTAGGGCTCGGTCCATCTTGTTCATCATCAGTACAGGCTTGATTCTCTCAGCAATGGCCTGGCGAAGTACAGTCTCAGTCTGAACACACACACCTGAAGAAAGTAAATTGTTCTTAGTGGTCAACCCCCTAGCCCCAAGTAATCTGGAATAGAAAATACCCTCTCTTCCTAGTCAACTGCTCCTGAGCTGAAGGCAGACTTACCTGATACACAGTCAACTACAACCAAGGCACCATCAGTAACACGGAGTGCAGCTGTTACTTCTGACGAGAAGTCAACGTGCCCAGGTGAGTCAATGAGGTTGATAAGGAAGCCAGAACCATCTTTGCTCTGCTTGATGAAGTTCAAATCATTTTCTGACAGCTCGTAGAAGAGGGAGATGGCACTGAAGAGACAAAAAAAACACCAGACAAGAAATCAAGTTTGGACCCATCGGTGTTATGCAATCAGTGTGCAAAGGGATCTTCACAAATTTAAATTCAATAGGAATATTTTATAAGGTTTAGCCATACTAAAAATGTAATTTAAGATGTTCATATATCTCTAAAGGTTCTTCATTTACGTGCCAAAATTCTGACAAGGACCAACATCAATTGCCAGGACAATGACCAACGTAGCACTTTATGAAACATAAGTGCTGCCTGTAAGCCTTATTTCCCTTAGAAATTTGAATGTGTGCCTTTCCCTTTTCCCACCCCCCCTCCTGATGACAGATCACTTAGTCACCTAATGGTTTTACTTTCCATTAGGATAAGCACTATTTTTTTTTGGAAGAAGTTTTCAAAACTTCTTAAGTCTCAGAGCTGCTTTACACTCAAAAAAAATTCAAAGACCTTTTGTTTATGTGGGTTATGTTTAGTGTAGTAGAAATTAAAAGTCTTAGAAGCTTTATCTCAGACCCCCTGCAAAAGGTCTCAGACACCACTACCCCTACTCTGCTTTGAGAATCGTTCTCCAATGGATGAGGTCTCAACCAAGTCAGTTTTGATCTGAAGCTACTTAGCCAGATCACTGAACATCCTTATAAACTCCTCAACACCTCAATACCAAGGTAATACAATTTAAAAGCTGTGTTGATAGTTGTGCTAAACCTGAGAATACAAATATAAGCAGTGAGACAAGAGGAATAATAATAATGGAAATAATACATAGAAAGAAAAATTTTTTAAAGTGAGGAAAAGGCATGCCTATGAATCACCAGAATGGTAACATCAGAATGCCACCTACACGAACCACGGAAGACTTACGTAGACTTAATAGTGATACAGCGTTCCTGTTCGTCTTTTCTCGTGTCAGTGAACCGGGTCTCACCAGCACGGGCTGAAGCAATAATACCAGCTTTGCAAACCAAGGAATCTGTCAAGGTTGACTTGCCATGATCCACATGAGCTATTACAGACATGTTTCTGATATTGGCCTTTTTGTCCATGATGGCCCGGATCTGGTCTACTGTGAAGTTCACCTAGGAAGCCAAGTAAAACAATCAGGGGAAGTCTTACACGTTCTTCCCAGAACCAGGCAGGATCATGGCCAATTCAGCCAGAAATCGATGGTGTTGGCACAATACGGGTCATCTGCTCTCGGGCCCTGGAAGGCCGGCAGATATGGCTAAGGCCCCACTAGCAGTCTGACTCGTGGTTTTCTTCCAGGCTCCCTGTACTCCCTGCCCTTGCTCACCCCTTCGCCTCCACCGCAGGGCTCTCGCCCAGACAACTGAGGCTGCCCTCACTTTTTTCCTAAATGGCCAAATCTTCCTCTTTACGGATGTCCAAGGTCACGCGAAAGGCCTGGGCGCCTCCGCCGTGGGTGGCGGCTGGCGCGGATCGAGGTGCCAGCAGCTCCCCCTCATCCCCGCACACAGCCCCGGGGGGCTAACGCGAGCGCCCGTCCTCCCTTCCGGGGCTCTGCTTCCCCGCCGGGCGCGGCCCCACTGCAGTACCGCCCGCGGCCAGTGCCGAACGGGGGGCCGAGCCCGGACCGGCGCCTCCCTTCCCCCCTCCCCGCACGGCTCCCTCCCCCTTCCCTCTCTCTCGCTGCCACATCACCCGGCTCCAATCCAACGAACTCCCCCTGGAAGCGCCCGCCCGCCCAAAGCGAGAGGACCGAGCCCAAGGTCCGAGCCGGAGAAAGGGGGAGGGCGGCTGGGAAGGGGCGCCGCGCGCCCCCGCGCGAGGCCCAGAAGAGGAGGCTAGGCGGGCGCGCGTGCCCGGAACCGCCGGCTGCCGCATCTCCCCGAAATGGCGGCAGCGGAGGCAGCAGCGGCGGCCTCCTCCTCCTCTCCCCCGTCTCCCTTCCCCGGGCTTCCTCAGCCCGCTTCGCCAGTTCTCCCAGCCCAGCAGCGGCTCCCCTCGCCCCGCAAGGGTCCCAGCACAGCCTCGATCCCCAAAGCGGGCGGCGGCCCTCACCATGGTGGCGGATGGCGATGGATTCTCCGGCTCGCGATCCGACTGGGGTGAGTCGCGCCGAGAATGGCGGCGGCGACGACGGAAGAGGACGCTGACGTCAACGCCCCGTACTTTTATAGCCCGACGCCGGTTGCAAGGTCAGCTGACTCTTGCGAGGGAGGCGGGAAGAAGCGACGTAATGCACATGCGCCAGAGGTCCTTTAACCCTTAAGGTGCTCACGAAGTTGCAATACCACGTATTTAAATGGGGCAGTGTAGTTAATAAGCTTGGAAGGCCAAGTTGTCTGGTTCCTTATGATACAGTGCTATAGAACTTTAAGATTTACAAAGGCTTTTTTCCCCCATCAGCTTCATTGTGAGGAACGTACTATACCCACCTTACAGATGAAGAAACCGAGCAACATTCCCTTAGCATTGACAGCATTTTTGAGGCCTGTTAGAGCATTGTATAGTTGCAAGCTGTCAATATCAAAGAATTTTGATACATAAAGCAAAACTTTCCACCAAAGTCTTCAATGGGCTATATAGGTGACCCTAGAGCTATGCCAAAAGGGAGGGGAGGAACTGAGTAAGGGAAATGAGTGTTTATTAAATGCCTGCAAAATGCCAAGCAGTAAGCTATGCACTTTACAAGTATTATCTCATCAAGTAGGATTCATCATGTCCCTGTCACATCACATATGTCCCTTTTGCATTTCAGAGGTTCTTCAGAGTTGGACTTCGGAAAGGTAGAAAGAGTAGGGAAGCAAGGTTGCCTATCCTGGCATCCCTGGGTAGAGTCTGTCTATAAGCACCACAGTAATAAAGGTTGGGAGAGGGAAGGGATGTCTAGGATAGCAAGGGAGCAGGGATGACTCTGTCTTTGGCATCTGTGATCAGGGCACAAAAATCAGAAAGAGGACAGAACTTTCTACCACCCTCCCCCTTCCTAAAACCTAACCTCTATTCCCCTCCATGTCAATGACAGGGTCCCTTGGGTGGCAGGGTGAGGGTAGAGTAATTTGTTATCCAAAAAGGTACTAGAGGGGAAGGTGATCATAGTTTAATACCACGTCTCCCATATGGAAAGAAGGCTCTTCTTTTCAGCTAGGTTCATAGACCCAAGGGATTGACCACCAGGTGATAAATTTTTTTCAGTCATGCCAATTCTTAAAGACCTATACAAAGATATGGAAGGCTTCTAAATGTTAGCTAAGAGGACAAAGTGGAAAAATAAACAAGGATTATTTAATCTGTTCTCTATGAAGTAGAGAGGGGAAGTGAATTGTTCATGCCACAAGCTCAGAGGAAGAGCTAAGCCAATAAACAGATGTCTTGACAAGCAGAAAACCAATTTTTAACTGTCTTACTCTTCATATAGGCAACACGGCACAGTGGGTAGACAGCTGGCCTCAAAGCCAGTAAAGAAGGATTCAAATACCACACGTACAAGTCTTGTAACCCTCAGCAAGTCACTTCATCCGGCTATATGGATTGGCACCTCTGCAGGACTAGAAGTTGCTTCAAAGGTGCCAAATTGCATTGGTAGAGAAAGCACCTCCCCTAGTAGCTTCCTATTCCAATGAAATTACAGGTATAGTCCTTATCCTATTTCTATATAGGGCCTACTCTATTCTGATGCCAAAGAATAGTGAGAAATATAACAATTAACATCCAGCGGAACATTTTACTGATGAGCTCTGTCCTCATCACTGTGGACATCCCCTCAGATGCATATTGTAAATCATTCATTCCTGTCCATCTCATGTGACTCTCATCCATGAACATTTTTCATGTACGTGAAATATTAGGGGTAATTGGAGAATGGGGTAGGAAGAGTTACTTCTCAGGATAGGATCATGAATCACAGTGAGCTTTATACTTCATATATCTCTACATCTCGATTCATCTGAGAGTGCTGACCCCTGAACTTATCTTAATAACCACGCTTATCTGCTGAGACCATATAAGCATTATAGGATTTCAGAGTTGGAAGGGACCAGAGAGGGCCTAGAGCTATATGAAAAGGAATCTCCTCTATAAATTCCCTGACAAGTGGTCATTATAAGAAAGTCCTTCCTTATATAGCTAGCCTACATCTGTTCTACAATTCTTATCTTGAGTATTACAGGAAAAGCCCTCAACTAAAATCTTCCATTAAAGAAACTTCCAAGCTCCCCCAAATCAGCTGGTGCCTCTCAGGCAATGGAAGAGCTGTGGCTTTCCTAACTCACAGGCATCAGAGATATGAATCTGTATGTCGAATTCAATCTATAAACATTGTTTAGTGTGATATACAAGATTACACTAGGCACCAAGAGAAATGCTAGGCTTAGATAAAATACAGTCTCCCATTGGACTTACCCCTCCATTCAAAGGTCAATAAACATGTATTAAGTACCAGGCACTATACTGAGCTAAGTGCTAGAGATACAAATAAAAAGGAAAAAGCTAATAGCTGGACACAAACACTGATGACTATAATACATATTACTTGATGTATGTGTTACAGCAAAGTTTTATGGAAGGTCCAAGGTCAGTACTTGCTCTCTCATCTTCTGATTCTTTTTCATTGTTAGGTCATTTCAGTCGTGTCTGACTCTTCAAGACCCTTACAGAAACAAATAACAATATAAGCTTAAAGCAAACCACACCACCATACCCCCTTCATTCACCCTGTCTTTGGGAGATGCCTTTATCTCAGAGGGAAACCAGACCTCCTGCCTAGGATTTAAAGAAAGGAACATTCATAGTACACAGACTGAGAATATTTAGCCTGGAGGGGAAAAAAAGTAAGGGAAATTAAATAATTGTACATTTGAGGACCCTATCAATCAATCCCTAAGCATTCATTCAGAGCCTGCTATGTGCCTGGCACTCTTAGGCATCTGGATGTAAGGACACAAAAGTGAGAAAGTCTCTACCTTAAAGGAGCTGACATTTCTACTAGAGGAAGCAGGATGACTGTCTCTCTCCCCAGAGGGTAAAACCAGGTAGAACAGGGAAGCAGATTTCATCTCAATATTAAAACAAATAAACAAACAAACAAAAAAAACCCCACTCCTTCCTAACAATTAGAGCCAACCAAACATGCAAAGGGCTGCCTCAGAAAACCAAAAAGTATTTATTAAGTTCCTACTATGTGCCAGGCACTGTGTTAAGCACTAGGGATACAAAGAGAGGCAAAAGACAGTCTCTGCCCTCAAGGAGCTCATAATCTAATTGGAGAGATAACAAATATGTAAAAACAAACTACATACAGAATAAACAGGAAACAAAAGAAGGAAGGCACTAGAATTAAGAGAGGCTGGGAAAGGATTTTTATAAAAGGTGGTATTGTAGCTGGGACTTGAAGGAAGTCAAAGAAGCCTAGAGATGGACAGGAGGAGAGAGAAAATTCCAGGCATGGGGGACGACCAAAGAACAACATATGTGTTAAGGGAGTAAGGTGTAAGAAAGACTGGAGGGGCAGCTAGGTGGTACAGTGGATAGAGCACCGGCCCTGGAGTCAGGAGGACCTGAGTCCAAATTTTGACTCCATCACTTGATACTTATTAGCTATGTGACCCTCGGCAAGTCGCTTAACCCCATTGTCCAGGAAAAAAAAAACTGGAAAGATAGAAGGGGCTAGGTTATTAAGGGCTTTGAATGCCAAATGGAGGATTTTGTAACTGGTAATGGGGATGATTTGGAGCCCCTGCAGTTGGGGGGGGCAGAGGGGAAAGGGAGGGAAGGGGAGTATTGTGGTCAGTCTTTCGATTTAGGAAAAGCACTTTAGTGGCTAAATGGCGGATGGACTGGAGGGAAGAGAGGCTTGAGGCAAGCAGACCCATCAGCAGCTAGTCCAAGTGTGCAGTGATGAGGGCCTGCAATGACCGTGACCATGTCAGAGGAGAGAAGGGAAATATATGAGAGGTGTTGTAGTGGTGAAATCAATAAGCCTTGGCAAAAGGACACAGCATGGCTACTTGTCAGGCATCCCAGTGGAAGGAAAGCTGGGCTTGGATTCAGGAGAAATGTGGATTCAAATTCCACCACCAATATTGTGTGGCCATAAGCGAGCTAGTTAATTGAGCGCTGAAAAGTTTAGATTAAGGCACAGTTCCTGTTAGGTGGAGTGGGCAGAGTGCTGGGCTTGGAATCAGGAAGACTCATCTTCCTGTGTTCAAATCTAGCCTCAGACACTTACTATCTTTGAGACCTGGGCAAGTCACTTAACCCTGTTTGCCTCAGTTTCCTCATTTGTAAAACGAGCTAGAGAAGGACATGGCAAACCACCTTTTCCAAGAAAACCCCAAATGGGGTCACTTGCACTACTAAATAAATCACAACAACCTGCTGTCGAAGAGCTCACAGCGCAGGGCCTTCTAAAGTTGCTCCCTCTCTGAAATTCTAGGGTGGAAAGGCCAAGTGCATGGGGCAGCTAGGTGGCCCAGTGGATAGAGTACTGGCCCTGAAGTCAGGAGCACCTCAGTTCAGATCCAGCCTCAGACCAAATGCTTTGACCCTTACTAGCTGTGTGACCCTGGGCAAGTCACTTAACCCCAACTGCCTAAAAAAAAAAAAAGGCCAAGTGCAGCAGGGGCTGTGCCAAGGTCAGCTTCTCCCAGAGATTCTTAGAACCAGGAGCCTGGGTTCTAGCAGCAAACCCAGTTGCTGCCTGATGTCTATCAACCCTGAAATAATCTAGGCTCCAGGTCACCCCTCACCTCCTAGGCCACTGGACTTTAGCCTTTATGGAGCTTTTCCGCATTCATTCAGAGAAGGGACCAGAGGTCAGTGCATTAAGCAACCCTGACCTGGAGAGGGTGGGGGGAGGGGGGCGGCCCGGGAGGAGAGGCGCAAAGCCTCTGCAGGGAGCCTCAGGTGCGCGTGCGCCCAATGCTGCGGAGCGGGAGGACGCTCCGGGGCGACCCCTGTCGGCGAGCATCGTGCACTGCGCCCTCCGGCCCTGACACTCGCACGGGCTCTCTGCCCTCCGCTGCCTGGGCTCTCCCAGGCCGCGGGCGGAGGTCGTTGGGAGCCCAGTACTGCTGCTTCAGCTACTAATAAAAACAGCTGACACTTCTCTAGGGTATCCTGGTTTGCAAAGTAAATCTGTTATCTTTTGAGACTCGTCCCCCCCCCCCAAAGGGAGGATCTTAGAGCAGAAGTTATTTCAGAGTCTCTCTGGTCCAACCTGCTTATTATACAGAGCCGTAAACTGAGATCCGGGGAAGACAAGGGGCGTAGGGAGGAAAGAGGCAGGGTTGAACTCAGAACCTCTGACTTTGGAGTCAGTGCACTTTGAACTGTTGAAACCTTGGTACCATAAGCATCATTAGTCTCATTTCACAGGTGAGGCAACTAAGATACAGTGGACTTGTCCATAGTCACACACCTAGAAAATGTTAGAAGGATAGTTCAAACTGGGACTTCCTGCTCCAAGTAGCTGGCTACTTGACCATACTGACCTTATTTAAAAAAAGAAAGAAAAAAACAACTATGTGGCACAGTGGATAGAGCACCAGGCCTGGACTCAGAAGGACCTGAGTTCAAATGTGGCCTCAGACACTTACCAGCTATGTGACCCTGGCCAAGTCACTTAACTCAATTGCCTTTAAAAAAAAAAGTGGAATGCAGAGAATAATATGGTGGTGTGACCTAGGAATGATTTGTAGAATTGTGGAATCTCAAAGTTGGAAGGGACCTTTGAAGTCGCCTAGTACAACCCATACCTGAACAAGAATCTCCCCAAGCAAAATCCCCAGGAAGTCACTCATAGCCTGGGGCATTGTAGAAATTACTTAATTTAGAAATATTTTATTTTTAAAAAACCATCCTGTAATTTTACTCTTTAAAAACTTTGAGAAGTTTGGCTATGGTGTATCTCCCTCCTGGAACTTAAGCTCCTTGAGGGCAAAAACTGTTTCTTTTTTTTTTTTGTCTTTGTAGTGAACAAATCGTAGCTCAGTGCTTTGCACACAGTAGGTGCTTAATATGTTTCTTGAATTGAATAAATGGTTATTTTTCAAAAATATTATTGATATCTTTGTTTTTATATCAACTTCATTTATATATGTGTATATTATATATACATATATAATGCATATACATAAACATGTACATCCTTCCCACTAAGCCACCTATTATAGCATAGAATAAAAAAGAAACGGTGTGGGGGCAGTTTCACAAAACACATCAACCAATATGCAATATTTTTCACCCATAGTCCCCCACCTCCTCAAAGAAAGGAAGGAGGGGTGTTTTCTCTCTCCTCTTTGGGGGTCAAGTTTGATTATTCTAATTATACAACATTTCTGTTTCTTTTGTTATTGTTCTTACCATTTACAGTGTGATAGTCGTTGTGAATATTGTATTCTTCATTCTGTTTATTTAACGTCAATTTCTACGTCTTCCTAGGTTTCTCAGAATGCATTTGATAAGCTCTAACTAGGTCAAGAAACTGAGTGGCCTGTGTATATTTCAATTTAACATTGCTAGCTAAACAAATTATATTCATCAACAAATAAGCATTTATTAAGCACTTATTTTATGTCAGACACTGTGCTAAGGGGATTCAAAGAAAACTCAAAAAACAGTCCCTGCCCCTAAGAAGCTGACATTCTGATTCAGGAGGCAATATATACATATATAGGTATATGTGACCATAAGACATGCAAAAATAGATAGGAGGGGAAAGCACTGGTTGCTGGGGAACCGGGAAAGTCCTCCTCCAGAAGATGGCGCTTGAGCTGAATCTTGAAGAAAGCCAAGAATTCTTTCAGGCCAAGGTGAAAAGAGAAAGCACTCCAGGCGTGGGGAACAGCCAGTGGAAAGGATTGGAGACAGGAGATAGAGCATTGTGTGAGAGAACCAGCAAGCAGGCCAATATAGTTGGACCATCCAGTGTGTGGAGGGAAATAATGAGGAAGACAATTGGAAGGAAGGAAAAGCCCAGGCTAGGAAGAGCGCTACCTGCCCAAGAGAAGTGTTCATATTTATTCTAGATATCATGGGAACTACTGGAGTTTATTGAGTAAGGGCGTGACATGGTCAGACCTACAGTTTAGGAAAATCATGTACTCATCTGGGTGAGGGATGGATTGGGGTAGGGAGAGACTTGAGGTCGGAAGACCAAACAGGAGACCATTGCAATAATCCAGGTGTGACTTGATAAAGTCCTTTGCCAGGGTTGTGGTTGTGTGCAAGGAGAGAGAACAAGAGATGTTATGGACACAGATTAGAAGATATGGCAATTGCTTGAATATATATGGGATGAGAGTAAGTAGTCAAAGATGGCACCAAGGTCGTGAATCTGGCTGAATGAATGAAAGGATGGTGTTGCTGTCTATGGCAATGGGGAAGTTTGGAAGAAGGGAGAATTTTGGCCAAAAGATAATGAGCTCTATTTTGGATAGTTAAGTTTGAGATGTCTGGAAGACGTGTGGTTCAAAATGTCTAATGAGCAGTTTGTGATATGGGACTAGAGCTGAGGAGAGAGAGACTATGGCTGGATATATAAAGCTGTGAGTCTTTTTTGGCATAGAGATAATAATTGAACTGGTGGGAGCTGATGGAGTCATCGAGCAAGATATTATAAAGAGAAAAGAGAAGAGGGCCCAAGAGAGAGCTTTAGGATTAATGGGGGTGACACAGATGAAGATCCAGCAAAGGAGACTGAAGAGGTAGATTGGGACTTGGGTCCTAGGTGCCCCACTGACCAACCTTTTGGGGGTTTATTATTATTGTTATTATTATTAAATGAATAAATATCAACAAATATGACCATTTCAATATACAAAGAACAGTAAAGAGGATTGTATATGAAACTAAACTTTTTTTTTTAGTGTGCATTAGATTTAACATAATAACAAAACTACCTTCCTTGTCTGTATCTCTTTCTGAACTTCCTTCTGGTTTTTTCTGTGTATTTTTTTTCCATTATTTTATTAGCACTCTTTTCTTTTTCTTTTTGCATTCCTACCACTACCCACCAATTCTTCCCCACAACTGTCTTGACTCTTAAGTGAAATGCTCCTGTGTAACAAATAAGTCTGTCTAATCAGATGAAACAAATTCACCCATTGGCCGTGTCTGAAAATGTACTTCTAATTCTGTGCCTCTCTGACATTCATCATTTCTCTGATGAGAGATGAGAAGAATCTTCTGGAGTCACAAGATTGGTCAAGATATTGATCAAAGTTCTTAATTCTTTCACAGCTGTTTTCCTTTACATTATTGTAGTCCTGTATAAAATGTTTTCCTCCAGCAGTCCTTTCTTTTGGCTTCGATATGATTACCACGTTAAGAAGATAAAGGCCTCTCTGCCCCTATGATGAAGTGTTGCTCCTAGCACTGCTGATGTCTTCTCACTTTGTCTTGGCTATTTGTTGCTTCATTAACACCACATTTATAATTAATTAATAATTTGTTATGGTTTACTGATTCACCACCAATCCTCCACCTGAATGTAGAATACCTTAAAACTTGTCATTTAAAAAACAAATAAGGCGGTAGAATTAATTTAATTCAATACAATAAACATTTCTTAAGAGTCTGCTACATGGAAGCAGCAGTCTGTAGTGACTCCTGGACTTGGAATCATGAAAAGCTGGACTTCAGTCTAACAATGACTGGCTATGTGACCTTGGACAGGTCACTTCATCTCTGTTCCTGGAGCAACTCTTTAGAGTGTTTCAAAGGCGTGGAAGAGTTGTCTGCTGTCATAGGGGGTCTTCCTAGGTGTCAGGGACAAGCTTTTTTGGCACAGCCCCAATCCTCAAGAAGTAAGTACATGTGTTCAAGTAAATACAAAGTAATCTGAAGAGGGAGAGAGCGCTGACATGATCTGGAAGAATTAGGAAAGCTTTCCTATAGAAGGCAGCACTTGGAGCTAAGCCTTGAAGGAAGTTAAAGATTCTGAGAGTAGATGAGAAAGATGGACACTTAAGGCATGAGGATCAATAGTGAAGCAGTCTAGTTCGGTCACTGGAGTAGCCTATGTAGTGTTTGAAGGAAAGCAGTATGAAATTCCCGTGGAAAAGTAAGTTGGAGCCTGATTGTGGAAAGTCTTAACATTTTTGCATTTTATCCTGGTAGCAATGGGAGCCAGTGAAGGTTTTTGAGCAAAGGAGTGACCTGCTAGAAATGTGAGAGAAGAAAGGAGGCAACAGGAAAGGCCAGAGCCAAGGGCACTCTACCTGGAATGATATCTTGGGACCTTGGTGCAAAGGAAATAGTACTTTCCAGAAAATCTGGATTCAAATCCTGGCTCCATCTATTCCTGCTTGTGGAAACTTGGCAAGGTGTTGACCTTGGCCTCCCTAGGCCTCAGGGGAGGTTGAACTAGATCGTTTCCAAGATCCCTTTCAGTCAGTTAGTCAATAAGCATTTATTAAGTGCCTACTATGTGCCAGGCACTCTACTAAGCATTGAAGATACAAAAAAAGACAAAAACCAGTCTCTCCCTTCAAGAAGCGCACCTTCTACTAGGCAGAAAACAAGCAATCAAATATGTACGAATGATCTATAGACCAGACAAACTGTAGATAATCTCAGAGAGAAGGCATTAGAATTAAGAGGGATTGGGAAAAGTTTGTTATAGAGGCTGAGACTTGAAGGAAGCCAGAAAAGCCAGAAGGTGGAGGTGAGGAGAGAGCATGCCAGGAGTGGGGGACGGTTTGAGAAAATGCCCAGAGTGAAGATATGGAGTATCTTGTTTGAGGAATGGTCTGGAGTCACTGGATTGAAGAGTATGTGTCAGAGAGTTCCTGAGATATAAGACGACTGGGAAGATGGAGGGAGAAGGTTATAAAGGGTTTTGTATTTTATAGTGAATTCTAGAAGTAATAGGGAGCAAATCTATAATCCCATAATTAAGATTGGTATTGATCTATTAATTACCACTCTTTGGATCCAACTTATTCAATTTAACAAACCTTTATTAAGTACCTACCATGTGAATTTGGGGGATTTAGGAAGATAATGAAATTGGGCTACTTGGTTGGTGGCCCCCTTCCAGGAATTCTTTGAGTAGGGTTCGATGACTCTTGTCAGGTGTGTTGGAAAGCATATGCTTCTTCAGATATGGGTTAGACTGGAATGGAGTCTAACGCGCCTTCCAATTTTGAGATGATTTGAGTTCTGTTCTGAATATGTTGACTTTGAGATGCCTACCGAGAATTCTAGGAGGAGTGGCCCAGCAAGCAATTGACAATGAAATTCAGGAAAGCATTTAGGGCTCTATCTGTTTATTTGATAGTAATCTGCATAGAGGTAATAATTGACCCCATGGGAGTGTGGGAGATTCAATTCAACCCACATTTATTAAGCACCAACTATATGTAAGGCACAGGTGCTGGGCACTGGGGATTCAAAGATATACACAAAACAGTACCTACCTTCAAAGAGCTTATAGTTTCCTGAGGGTATATGGCTCTAAGGCCTTTAAGATTCTTTCTAGCTAAAAAAAAAAAACTGTTGGTCTTATGAACAGGGGTACAAATAAGTATAACACAAGGAAAATTTAGGAGAGATTGAGTGTTAACAACTATAGGGGAAAAGGGAAGACTTCTATAGGAAGCAGAACCTGAGCTGAACTCAATCTTGAAGAAAAATAAGGTTCTGACAGTCTTATTCTAAGAATGAAGAACAATAAAAGATGAGATAGCATGTTGAGTTCATGGAGCATCTAATAGGTAGATGTGTCTGAAACTTAGAGTACATGAAGGGACCAGGCAGCTGGGGAGACCGTAGCTGGGAGTGCTGGACATGGAGTCAGGAAGACCTGAGTTTGAATCCTGCCTCAGACATTTACATAGCCATTTGACCTCGGTCAAATTATTTAACCTCTCTTAGTCTCAGTTTCCTCATCTGTAAAATGGACATAACAATATAGCATGGATATATTATTATAATATAATAATAAAGCACCTCTTTCACAGGGTTGTGGTAAAGACCAAATGAGATGACATATGTAAAGCACTTTTCAAATCTTGAAGTAATATATAAATATTAGCTTTTACTTTTTAATTAATTTTTATTTAATCTACATTCTCTCCCTCCAGTTCCTACCCTCTACTCTGCCTGAGTAAATGAAAAAAAAAAAAGACCCCTGTTACAAATATATATATATAGTCAAACAAAACAAATTCCCATATTGGCCACTTCCTTAAAAAAAAAATCTCAGTCTGTACTCTGAGTCCATTACCTCTCTATCAGGAGGTGGGTAGCATGTTTCATCTTGAGTTTCTGGAATTGTGGTTCGTCACTGGGTTAATCAGAGCTCAAGAGTTGATTATCTTTACAACATTATGGTTATTATATAAATCATTCTCCTGGTTCTGCTCACTTTACTCTGCATCAATTCATACAGGTCTGTCCATGTTGCTTCAAAACCATCCCTTTCCTCATTTCTTACAGCACAATAGTATTCCATCAATTCATATACCATGACTTGTTCAGCTGTTCCCCCAATTAATGGTACTCCTCAGTTTCTGATTCTTTGAACCTACGTGCACAAAAATATTTGTAGCTTTTTTTAAAGCTGCTACAAATATTTTTGTGCACATAGGTTCCCTTCCTCTTTGTTTGATCTCTTTGGGGTATAGACCTAGTAGCAGTATCACTAGGTCAAAAGATATGTACAGTTTAAAAGTTTTGGGGGCAGAGTTCCAAATTACTTTCCAAAATGGCTGGAGCAGTTCACAACTCCACCAACAGCGCATAAATGTACCTCTTTCCCTAGAGCCCTTGCTGCATTTGTCATTTTCCTTTTTTGTCAGTTTTGCCAATCTTAGGAGGGCGAGATGGAATATTAGAGTTATTTTTAACTTAATGCTAGCTATTATTATAAAAGGAAAAAGTCTGGAATAAGGTCAGTTGGGGGGCCAGACTGGAATGATCCTTAAACCCTAGGCTAAGCAGTATGTATGTTATCCTAAAGTCCATACTTTTTTTGAGAAAAGGGGTGACGTGTTCAGACTGGTGCCTTTAAATTTTGGGGGGGAAGCATCATGGAAGAATTTTTAGAAAGGAGAGAAACTGTGATCTTAGACAAGTCACTTAAACTCTATCTGACTCAGTTTTCTCAATTATAATATGCAGATAATAATAGAACCTACCTCTCAAGGTTGTTGTGGGGCATTAGTGAAGTATTATTTGTAAAGCTATTAATACAGCACCTGGCACACAGTAAGTGCTTAACAAATGTTTATTTCCTTCCTTCTCTTTGCCAAGGCCAATCCCTGTACTTGTGCTCTTGATTATATCCCCTCCAACCTCCTCCACCCAATTTTCCTACCCTCATCATAACCTTTTTCTAAGTTCTTTTAGTCTCTCTCCTCTCCTATGACTTACAAATATGCCCAATCTTTGCAAACTGTTGCTGGACTCTGCTATCCCCACAGGCTCTCCTACTATAACACTCATCTCTTTCAACAACCCAAGGCCTAGAAAATAACATTTATACTCCTTACTTCCATTTCCTCTCCTCCTACTCACTTCTCCACCTCACCCGACCCCTTACAATTTGTTTTCTGACACTTTCATTGAACAAAACTGCTTTCTCCAAGTTACAAACAAGTTTCTAATTGTTATTCTCTGTCCTCATTCTTCTTGTCCTCTCTGCAGCATTTGACACCAACCTCCCCCCTCCTATGTACTCTTTCTTCCTTGGATTTTCATGACATTGCTCTCCCTTGATTCTCCTCTTACCTCTCTGATCATTCCTTCTACTAGTCTTTTTCTCTACGTCATCATCCATATCCCACTCCCTAACTGTGAGTATCCACAAGGCTCTGTTCTGGGCCTTCCCTTTGCTCTATACCCACTTTGGGTGACTTCATGATCACATGTATAGCTCCCATGGGTTAATAATTTGATGATCATATCTTACATTCTCCCGGGGAGATATGACATGTAAACAGGGATAGATATAGATATATAGATATGGCTATGGATATAGATATCGATATAGAGATATAGATATATAGATATGGCTATGGATATAGATATCGATATAGAGATATAGATATATAGATATGGCTATGGATATAGATATAGATAGATATATTCTCTTGAAGAAGTAGAGACCATTGCTACTAGCTAGAGAGATCAGAAAAGGTCTCTTATAGGAAATGGTACACAAACTGAGCATTGAAGGCAGCTAGAAATTCTAAAAGGTCGAGGTAAGGGGGGAGTACACTCCAGGGATGGGAGGTAGCCTATGTAAAGGCAAGAAGCCAGGGAAACAGAAACAGCAGGTCTACCACAGAATGTGGAATACATGAAAGAGAGTTATATAAGTCTAGAAAGGTAGGTTGGAGTCACACTGTGAAGGGCCACTCTAAGGATTTTGTGTTTTATCTGAGAGATAAAAGAGAACCATTGAAAGTTCTCGAATAGGGGCCGTGGTCTGACTTGTGCTTTAGAAAGATTATTTTGGATCTGTGTGGTCAATAGATTGAAGAGAGGAAACAGGAGCAGGGGGACCAATTAGGAGGCTGTTGTGTGGTAGCAACGTGAGCAGAGAGAACAGGATATTGTGGAAGTAGAATCAACAAGATTTGATAACAAACGGAGTGTGAGGTGAGGAGCAGGGAAGAGTTGAGGACTGAGAACCTGGGTGACTAGGAGGATGATGGTACCCTTAACAAAAATAAAGAAATTTGAAAGAAAGGTAGATTTATTAGCAAAAATAAGAAGTTCCATTTTGGACATGCTGAGTTTAAGATGCCTATGGGAAATCTAGCTGCATATGTCTAACAGGTAGATGGTGAAGTAGGACTGAGCTCAGAAGAGAGCCATATACAATCAGTCAGCCACTCAGTCTAAGATGCCTATGGGAAATCTAGCTGCATATGTCTAACGGGTAGATGGTGAAGTAGGACTAAGCTCAGAAGAGAGCCATATACAATCAGTCAGCCACTCAGTCTATCAACAAACATTTATAAAGTGCTTACTATGTGCCAGGATGGGCAGCTAGGTGGCGCAGTGGTTCCAGGCCTAGAGAAAGAAAGACATCTTCCTGCGTTCAAATCTGGCCTCAGACGCTTACTTTGTGACCCTGGACAAGTCACTTAACCCTATTTGCCTCCATTTCCTCATCTATAAAATGAGCTGGAGAAGGAAATGGCAAATCACTCCAGTATCTTTGCCAAGAAAACCCCAAATGGGGCCATGGAGGGTTGGACTTGACTAAAACAACTGAACAGATATCAGATGCAATGCTAATCAATGAGCATACAGAGAAGGGCAAAAACCAGTCTCTGCTCTCCAGAAACATCCATTCTAATGGAGAGGGCAACAGGTAAATAGTTAAGTATGTGCAAGCTATAGAGTAAGAAGATATAAGGTCATCTGAGGGGGGAAGGCACCAGTCTTCTTTCAGAAGGTAAGATGAGCTGAGTCTTGAAGAAAGCCCAGGAAACCAAGAGGTGGAGGTGAGGGGGCATAGCATTCCGGGCGTGCATGGGGGCAGCTGGTGCAAAAGCTGAAGATGAGAGATGGAATGCTATGTCGGAGGAACTGGGAGTAAGCCAGTGGGGCTGAATTGTAGAATGTATAAATGAGAGGAGAACATAAGAAGACTGCACAGGTAGGAAGGAGCAGTTGCAAAGAGCTTTCCCAAACAAAGGCATTTACGCTGGATCCTGGAAGTTATAGGGAACCTTTGGGGCTCATGGAGCACAAGGGAGCGACATGATCATAGCTGTGCTTTAGAAAAGTCACCTTTGTAGCTAAGTGGAAGATGGATTGGTGTGGGGAGAGATTTGAGGGAGGAAAACCAGTTAGTGGCTGTTAAAATAATCCACATGAAAGGCAATGAGGACTCAAACTAGGGTTTTGGCTGTGTAAGTGGAGAGAAGGGGGCATATACCAGATATTCTGTGAAGGTAGAAATAACAAGGTCATCTCCTTAGAAATGGTCATGGAACCGATGGGAGCTGATGAGATCACCGAGAGAAAGCGCATAGGAAGAGAAAACAAGAGAGCCCAGGACGACCTTGAGAGCTAAAGGAGGCAGAAGGAAGAGAGGGAAACAAGCATTTGTCAGGTTCCTATTATGGGCCATGTACTGTGCTAAGGACTTTATGAATATTGTGTCGTTTAATCCTCACAACAACCCTGGGAGGGGTAGGTGCAATCATCTCCATTTTACAGTTCAGGAAACTGAAGTCAAGTGACTTGCTCAGAGCCGCACAACCGGTAAATGTCTGAGTTTAGATTTAGACTAAGGTTTATCCTGAACCTGGGCCCAGCTCTCTATCCACTGTGCCATCATCCACTTTCCATCATCTAGCTGCCTCCTTTTTTTTTTTTTTTGAGACAATCGGGGTTAAGTGACTTGCCCAGGGACACATAGCTAGTAAGTGTCTGAGGCTGAATTTGAATTCAGTTCCTCCTGACTTCAGGGCTGGTGCCTCTAGCTGCTTCTTGAAAGGAACAGACACATAGGAGAAGAACCAAGAGAGCTGAGTTATAAAAACCAAGAAGGAGTGAGATCACCAACTAAGGCCAATGCTTCCGTAAGGTCTAGAAGGATAAGCGGTGGGGAAAGATCATCCACTTGAACGCCTGAGAGATCATCTGCAAACTTGGAGAGTTAGGTGGAGACAACAAGATTTTCCCAAGGAGTTGGGTTTTGAAAACTCAGGTCTGTCAAATCAGTCAGTCAGCTAACAGCCCATTAGCATTTACTAAGCACCTACTAAGAGCCAGGGACTGATGTTTGGGCTTTGTTCGTGAAGAGGACCGTGAGGTTTCTGTGATCAAAACTTATATTTCTTTGGGCTGGGGATACAAAGAAAAGCAAAAGACAGTCCTGCAGTAAAGCATGTCGTAATTGTAAGGAATAGAGACTAGGCTGGTGATTTCCCAGGGAGAATCTTCTCCTACCCATTTTCATCATCACTATCATCTCTGTAACTCAAAGAGTTACCCAGGGCATTGAGAGGTTGAATGAATGGCCCAGGGAGACATAGCCAATATACGTCAAAGGCAGGACTCGAGGGGCAGCTAGGTGGTACAGTGGATAGGGCACCGGCTCTGGAGTCAGAAGGACCTGAGTTCAAATCCGGCCTCACACACCTGATCACTTGATACTTACTAGTTGTGTGACTCTGGGCAAGTCACTTAAACCCAACTGCCTTGCCAAAAAAAAAAGAGGAAAAAAAAGATGGGACTTGAACCCAGGTCATCTGGACTTCAAGGCCAGTGCTCTAAGCTACTTCACATTGCCTTTCTCTTTGATTCAATTTTTTTAAAAATTGAATTTATTCATATTTTTAGTTTTCAACATTCACTTACATAAGATTTTGAGTTTTAAATTTTCTCCCCCGCTCACTTCTCCCCCTGCTGCACCCCCTGTCCTAGACAGCATATAATCCAATATAGGCTCTACATATACATTCATGTTAAGCATATTTTCCCATTAGTCATGATATAATGAACAATTAGAACTAATGGGAGGAACCACGAGAATGAAGCAATAAAACAAAACAACAGAGGAAAAGGAGAGCAAATAGTATGCTTCCATCCACTTTCAGACTCCATTGTTCTTTCTCTGGGTATGGATAGCAATTTCCATCATGAATCTTTTGGAGTTGTCTTAGATTCTTGCATTGCTGTGAAGAGCCAAGTCTATCAAAGTCAGTCATCTCGTAATGTGGCTGTTACTATGTACAATGTTCTCCTGGTTCTGCTTCTTTCACTCTGCCTCAATTCGTGGAAGTCTTTCCAAGTTTTTTTGAAGTCTGCTTGCTCATCATTTCTTATAGTACAATAGTATTCCATTACATTCATATACCACAACTTGTTCAGCCTTTCCCCAATTGATGGGCATCCCCTCAATTTCCAATTCTTTGCCACCACAAAAGAGCTGCTATAAATATTTTTGTACATGTGGGTCCTTTTCCCATTTTTATGATCTCTTTGGGATACAGACCTAGAAGTGCTATTGCTGGGTCAAAGGGTATGCACAATTTTATAGCCCTTTGGGCATAGTTCCAAATTGTTCTCTTAAATGGTTGGATCAGTTCACAACTCCACCAAGAATGTATTAGTGTTCCAATTTTCCCACATCTTCTCCAACATTTATCATTGTCCTGTTTTGTCATGTTAGCCAATCTGATAGGTGTGATGTGGTACCTCAGAGTTGTTTTGATTTGCATTTCTCTAATCAATAGTGATTTAGAACATTTTTTCATATGACTATAGATAGCTTTAGTTTCTTCCTCTGAGAGCTGCCTGTTCATATCCTTTGACCATTTATCAATTGGGGAATGACTTGTATTCTTATAAATTTGACTCAGTTCTCTATATGTTTTAGAAATGAGGCCTTTATCAGAGACACTGGTTGTAAAAATTGTTTCCCAGTTTTCTGCTTCCCTCCTAATCTTGGATGCATTGGCTTTATTTGTGCAAAAACTTTTCAATTTAATGTAATCAAAATTGTCCATTTTGCATTTCATAATGTTCTCTATCTCTTGTTTGGTTATAAATTCTTCCCTTCTACATAAGTCTAAAAGGTAAACTATTCCTTGCTCTTCTAGTTTGCTTATAGTATCAGTCTTTATATCTAAATCGTGCATCCATTTTAACTTTGTCTTGGTATAGGATATAAGATGTTGGTCTATGTCCAGTTTCTGCCATCCGTTTTTCCAGTTTTCCCATAAGTTTTTGCTAAATAGTGATTTCTTATCCCAGAAGCTGGAGTCTTTGGATTTATCAAATAGTAGATTAGGGTAGTCATTGACTGTTGTGTCTTGCATACCTAACCTATTCTACTGATCTACCACTCTATTTTTAAGTCAGTACCAAGTAGTTTTGATGATTGCTGCTTTACAATACAATTTAAGATCAGGTACAGCTAGGCTACCTTCACTTGCATTTCTTTTAGTTCCTTTGATATTCTGGACTTTTTGTTCTTCCAGATGAATTTTGTTATTGTTTTTTCTAGCTCTATAAAATAATCTTTTGGTAGTATGAATGATATGGCATTGAATAAGTAAATTAATTTAGGTAGAATTGTCATTTTTATTCTATTAGCTCAGCCTACCCATGAGCAACTGATATTTTTTCAGTTATATAGATCTGACTTCATTTGTGTGAAAAGTGTTTTGCAGTTGTGTTCGTATAGTTCCTGGTTTTGTTTTGGCAGGTAGACTCCCAAATATTTTATAGTGTCTACAGTAATTTTAAATGGAATTTCTCTTTCTATTTCTTGTTGCTAGGCTTTGGTTTTTTTTCTGTTCTATTTTGTTTTTGTTTTGGGGCGGGGTTTGCTAGGCGATGAAGTTAAGTGACTTGTCCAGGGTCACACAGCTAGTAAGTGTCAAGTGTCTAAAGTCGGATTTAAACTCAGGTCCTCCTGACTCCAGGGCCAGTGCTCTATCCACTGCACCATCTAGCTGCCCCTGGGCTTTGTTAGTAGTATGTAGAAATGACTACGATTTGTGTGGGTTTATTTTATATCCTGCAACTTTGCTAAATTTATTTATTTCAAGTAATTTTTACTCGATTCGCTAGTATTCTCTAGATATGCCATCATATCATCTACAAAGAGTGATAGCTTTGTTTCTTCTTTGCCTATTCTAATTCCTTCAATTTCTTTTTCTTCTCTAATTGTGACAGCTAATATTTCTAGCACAATATTGAGTAACAGTGGTGATAATTGACATCCTTGTTTCACCCCTGATCTTATTGGAAATGCTTCTAATTTATCCCCATTGCATATAATGCTTACTGATGGTTTTTGATGGATGCTATCTATCATTTTAAGGAAGACTCCATTTTTTCCTATGCTCTCTAGTGTTTTTTAATAGGAATGGTTGTTGTATTTTGTCAAATGCCTTTTCTGCATCTATTAAGATAATCATATGATTTCTGTTAGTTTTGTTGTTGATATGGTCAACTATGCTGATAGTTTTCCTAATATTGAACCAGCCCTGCATTCTTGATATAAATCTTACCTTGTCATAATATATTATCCTCAAGATAAGTTGTTGTAATCTCTTTGCTAATATTTTATTTCAAATTTTTGCATCTATATTCATTAGGGAAATTGGTCTATAATTTTCTTTCTCTGTATTGACTCTTCCTGGTTTAGGTATCAGCACCATATTTGTATCACAAAAAGAATTTGGTAGGACTCCTTCTTCACCTATTTTCCCAAATAGTTTATGTAATATTGGAATAGGTTGTTCTTTAAATATTTGATAGAATTCACTTGTAAATCTATCAGGCCCTGGATATTTTTTCTTAGGAAGTTCATTGATGGCTTGTTCAATTTCTTTTTCTGAAATGGGGTTGTTTAAATATTTCATTTCTTCTTCCATTAATCTGGGCAATTTATATTCTTGTAAATATTCATTGATTTAATTAAGATTGTCAAATTTATTGACATACAGTTGGGCAAAAAAAAGCTCCTAATTATTTTTTTGATTTCCTCTTCATTGGTGGTGAATTTGTTGAGGTCTGAGAGGTTGAGACCCCTCACAGGACAGGGTCATCTGGAATGAATTCACAGACTCAAGCATTCTTTAAGTCAAGGTAGCAAAGATTTATTGTTATGTTATATAGCAGGCAGAGGTCCTTAAAGAATTCTGCCATGGTGTGCAGAGCGCCTTAGGGAACTTGCAACCTAACAGGAATGACGCTAAAGCGTATATAGGAAAAGTAGTGAATTATGTGGCAAGTATGCTAATTAGATGATAACATACAACGTTGTTCACAGGCATCATTCACTACTGGAAATGGGGGGGGAGGGTTCCTAAAAGTTATATTTTTGATCTGTTATATCTGTAACAAGATACTTTCAGGAGTTGACATCTATAGCTTGCCCTCTGGATTATATAAGGTAACTGTGGGCATCAGTATTTGATAGTTCTGCTGGTATAAGATAGTCCTGTTCATACAATGGAAATTCTACAGAGGTCAGCTTGTTCCCATAACAGGGAGAGATAGTTTGCCCACTCATGAGTTATTGCCAGAGATAGGGTCCTTGGGCTGGAGGGAAACTGTCAGGGATGGTGTTTCTGAAGCTAGGGAGAAATTGGGGTCCAAGCACAGGCACCCAAGCACCCCATCACTATTAAGTGCAAAAAATGATGATGGCAAAAATTCAAGGTGGGAGAGACACAGTGGAGGCTAGGGAATAAGCATTTATTATATTGCTAACTCTATGCTAGCTACAATGCTGGAGGGGCTGTGGGAAGAGTCATGTTAATACTTGAGTACTGGAGCTATGAATTGATCCAATTGCTCTGGAAAACAATATGAAACAATGTTTCAAGCAATTTGGATGAGTGACTAAACAGTTTATATCCTTTGACCCAGCAATATCACCACTGGGCCAATATGCCAGTGAGATCAAAGACAACAGAAATGGTAACTATTGACTAGGACATGGCTTAACAAATTGTAAATGAATGCAATGGAATATCATTTCACCATAAGAAACAATGAATATGAAGACTCCACAGAAATTTGAGATTTGTATGAGAAATAATAAGAAACCATCAGAGCCAAGACAAAAAAATGTAGACAGTGACTTTAGTAATGTAAAGAAAAAAAACACTAAAAATATTCCAACTTGGACAAATGCAATGAGCAATCTTGCTTGTAGAGGATTGATAATAAAATGTATCTCCCTCCACTCAACAGAGAGATATTGAGGCAGCTAGGTGGTGAAGGGGATAATGGTCCTGGAGTCAGGAGGACCTGAGTTAAAATCCAGCCTCAGACACTTGACACTTACTAACTGTGTGACCCTGGGCAAGTCACTTAACCCCAGTTGACTCACAAAAAAAAAAAAGAGAAAGGTGTTAAACTACAGGTAGGACAGCTAAGTGGCAGGAAGACCAGTCTTCCTAAGTTCAAATCTGGCCTCAGACACTTACTAGGTGGGTGACCCTGGCTAAATCACTTAACGCTACCTGCCTCAGTTTCCTCATCTGTAAAATGAGCTGGAGAAGGAAATAGCAAAGCACTTCAGTATCTTTACAAAAAAAAAAAAAGACAATTGTGGTCATGAAGGGTTGGAAATGACTGAAACAACTGAACAATGAATTACATGTATTAAGTGAGCTACACCGTGTCAGACATGGTTACCATGTTGGCTTGTTTTGCCCAACTATACTTTCTAAGAAAGGAGTATTGGGAGTGGGGTGGGAGCTGGGAAATGACAATAATGCAAAAAAAAAAAATACCAATAAAGCAATTTTTTTGAAAGATAGCAAAGGGGAATTAGAGAATTAAACAAAAGCAATAGTATTGGAGAACAGAAGCTCACATAGCACTTGAATGAATTATTTTCTATTTGTAGTTATTGGTGGATGTGTCATTTCCCCTGCTAAGCTCCAGGAAGGCAAAAACCTTATTTTATCTAGACTTTGTATCTCCTCCAGTTCTCACCACAGGCCTCTGAACATATTAGTCACTTCAATACCATTCTGCCAACTTTTATTAAACATACACTACACTGTGAGGCACCATGCTAGACGTTGGGAAATAGAAAATGTGACCATATTTTGCAGCTGCCTCTTCAGTCTAACAGGTGCCTCACAGAAGATGCAAACTAGATTAGAAACAAAAGAACTTTATTTGTGGCATTTTAACTCATAAAGAAAGGGGCGTGGTTAAACTTGAGATACCCAGGAGCGTGAAGAAGTAGAGGCAAATCATATACCTGATTTATAGTCTCCAGAGAAACAGAGAAACAACCTTGCCTCTGGAAGGGACAGGATGTCTGCAGGGGTGGGGGGAGGGGGAGGGAAGAGTGGGAATCTGGACCAGGGGTGGGGAACCTGTGGCTTTCTAGGTCTTCAGGTGCGGTCTTTTGACCGAGTCCAAGTTTTACAGAACAAATCCTTGTGTTAAAGGGTTTTGTTCTGTGGTTTGGATTCAGTCAAAGGGCTGCACTTGAGGACCTAGAGGGCCACATGTGGCCTTGAGGCCACAGAGGCTACCCCTGCTCTGGACCATGGAAACCATGATCTTCAGGATGTAATAGGAGGAGGGAAGGGCTCTAGCAAGAGGTGACCTGCTCTGCTTCCAAGTAATGCTAGGCTCTTGTCCCACAAAATAGGGTTTCTTAGGGATAATTAATAGGATAGAGTGTTTTATGGAGAGTAGCAAGGTCTCCCTCAGGTGTATCTGATTGATTTCCCACCTCTACTCCCAGATGTTGCAGTACCAAGTAGTGAGGTTAGCTTGGAAAGTTCTAGAATGGGAGATTCCAGGGCAAGGTTTAGGACAAATTACTGAACAGGAGCAGGGACTATGTCTAGGGCAGAGAAAACCAGATAAAAGAAAGTCTAGGAGCAAAAAACCAGAGAAGTGTTTTCTGCACTAACCTAAAAAACAAAAATAGTTCCTGCCCTCAAGGAGAAATGAACTGAATATTCAGGAAGAGAGGTAATAATGATACCCATGGCCTCAGATTTCTATACAGACCCACGGAAATATAAGAGATTAAAGGGGAAAAAAAAAGTAAATTACAGATCTTAATGTAAGCAAGAAGGATGAGTAGTATCCAGTAGAACTTGGTAGAAGTAAAATATGGCAAGGAAGGGGTCCGCTTTACTCAAAAGAAAGAGACCAAAGCCAAGGCTCTTTCTCTATGCTTTGTACATAGTCATTAGCACTCGGTCAATGCATTTTCATTTATTCATTCAGTCTTCATTCTTCATGACCTTTGAGCAGCTTTTCATTCTCAACCACTCTTTGCCCTCAGCTTTGATGATACAGTTCCTTTCCTGGTTCACCAGTGCTCCGTTTTAGTCTCCATCACTGGCATCCATGACCAATGCCCTAAACCTGGAGTATACCCCAGGACTTTGTTCTGAACCCTCTTCTCTCTCCACGATCTCATCAGTTCTTTTGGGCACAATTAGCACCTCTAGGCAGATACTCTCAAATGTACATATCTAGTCTTCCTTACTCCTAAGCTCCAGGCTTGTGTCACCAATCGCCTACTGGGCCTGTCCTCTTGAATGTCCCACAGGTGTCTCAATGTCAGCATTTCCAACATGGAAATCATCGTCTTTCCCTTTAATCCAGCCCCTTCTCACTTCTGTATCTCGGTGGAGGCACCACCGCTCTTCAAGCCCTGCAGGGTCCTAGTTTCAGAACGGTCCTTGATGCTCTCTCCTTCACTCCTGCTCCCTCACGTCCGATCAGTTGCCAAGTCACATTAATTTCACTTCTGTGGCATTTTACACATGATTTCTCTTCTCTCAGTTCGCAAGGCACTACCTGAATTCAGCCCCTTATCGCCTCTGGATGATTTAGTAGCTTTGTCACTGGTCTCCCAGCTTTCAATCTCTTCACTCTCCGATGCACCCTCAATTTGTTATTATCGTTCTTGTTCAGTTGTGTCCTACTCCTCATGGCCCCATTTGGGGTTTTCTTGTCAGAGAAACTGGAGTGTTTTGCTGTTTCCTTCTTCAGCTCATTTTACAGATAAGAAAACTGAGGCAAACAGGATTAAGTGACTTGCCCAGGGTCACCCAGCTAGTAAATGTCTGAGGCCAGATTTGAACTCAGGAAGATGAATCTTCCTGACTTTAGGCTCCACACTCTATCACCTATGCCCCCATCCTCAGTCCAAACGACAAAATAATCTCCCTGAAGACCAGCTATGACCATGTCATCCTAGTGCTCTAAAAGCTTCAGGACAAAATAAAAATTCTTCGGCCCGGCATTTAAAACCCTTAGTACTTAGCTCCAGCCCCAACATCCTTATTTCCCAGTACTTTCCTTCACGACGCATTCCAGTCAGAATCCTTTGTCACTCACAGTCCATGCTATTCTCTCTCTTGTCTTCACACATTTGCACAGGCTTGTCATAGCCACCCCCCCACCCCCACCCCCAGCTTGGAATGTTCTCCCTCCTCATTTCTGCTTCCTGGACTCTTTAGGTTCCTCGTAGACTTAGCTCAAGCGCTGCCTTCCTCACGAAAGCCTCTCCTGATGCCCCTAGTTGTCAGTCCTCTGCACCCATACCCCCAAATCACTTTGTATTTATTGATCTGTGCACATGTCACATCCTTGCCACCCTGGAAGGCACTCCCTGTTGAATACACATTCTTTAAAGTTGAACTCCAATATTACCTCCTCCATGAAGCTAGGTAACTTCGCTTATAACCAGCAGCTTTGCTTGGTGTGAACTCCACAGAATGTCATGCTGCCATGCTGGGTACTCCCTGGTGCCCCCTCCACGGTTTTCAGTTACTTTTCTGTGTTGTTTTTCCCCATTAGACTGTAAGCAGGGACTGTATTTCTTCTTTTTCTTGTCTCTTGTAATTACTTTCCCTACTTCCCCCACCCCACCCCCAGCAATGGTCCTCTCTCTTCTTTGATCCCCTTCTAACTTTTTTAATTTAAAAAAATTTTTTTAAAACTTTTATGTAATTTGGGTTAAATGACTTGCCCAGGGTTACACAGCTAGTAAGTGTCAAGTGTTTGGTCTGAGGCCAGATTTGAACTCGGGTCCTCATGACTTCAGGGCCAGTGCCCTCTCCACTGGGCCACCTAGCTGCCCCCCAATCCCCTTCTTTTCCACATACTCCAAAGAAGACTCTGAGTTATCCAAGGTCTCAACATCTAAGTCATCTGGGGGCATATTTCTATACTCCTGTTGATGAACCCCTGACCTCCCAGTTCAACACTCCCATGATCTCCATCTTTACCTTACCTCAGACACACACAAGGGATAGTCATACCCTTGATCTGACATCGCTCATAATTGTTCCAACTTTGTCGTCCAGAACTCTGAAATTTCTCTCTGATCACAGCCTTCTTTCCACCATTTTCCCAAGCTGCCTTATACCTCCTAAATGCTTGTTCCTACTATGACTTCTAGGCCTTCTACTGTTCCCTGTTCTCTCGGTTCATCACCCCTACTCTGGTCTTCCTTCCTTTCTTTCGTAGTCTTGACCTTGTGTGTATAGCTAGTTCATATTTATATAGGGCTTTAAGCAGTAGTGTGCTGCTAAATGTTTAACAATCAGCCCTCAAAAAAAAAGTACGTATAACACACTTTTAAACGATCTACATCATTAGCATTTTCTCCATCAATTTCTTAAATCTAGACAGTCAGCAAAACAATAAATCAAGCTGTGATTTGTAAGGTTTAACTTATCACAATGAAAATTTAACAAGAAACTCTCATGAGCTGCCTCTGGTACATCCCTAGCTTTAAGATTTACAAAGTATTTTGCATATGTAGTTGGTATCTGGCCCCTGTGCAGGGTGGCTGAGGTGGTATCTTCACAGGGAGAACCTGGAAACCTGCTTGTAGGAGAATACTGATGCCACATAGAGGAAGTACCTTGGAGAGACAGATGGTGGAGTATGTATAGAGTCTGACTCAGCAACTGGTTCCAATCAGCCCGCCATATGGGGAAGAGGAGGCATTTGACTGGCTGCAGAGGCATTCAAAAAGACCTGTCCAACCAGGTTCAGCTCCTGTCTTTGCCTAAGTATTCTTGGTGGAGCTCTGTGACTGCTGAAGAGAGTGGAACCTATAACCTTGTGAATTTAGGGGCAGCTAGGTGGCACAGTGGATAGAGTGAGCACTGGGTCTGGAGTTAGGAAGACATGAGTTTAAATTTGGCCTCAGACTTGGGAATAACAGTGCCTCTATCCCACCAGACCTGCTCTCAGCCCAGCCTGGCCCTCACAGTCATAACTGAGGGAAGAAATCATTGTGGAGAAGAGGCCCATCCCACAATGATTTCTCCCCTCAGTTATGACTTCTTTATCACTACCAGTGATGACTGCTGACCAAATGCCAGCAATGGGCAGGTAAATACAAGGGCCCTGAGAATGGCAGCACCGCAGACCACCATTCCTGCTTTGAGCTCAGCCCCTCACAGCCATTATGCAGGGAAGCAACTATTGTGGAGGAGGGGCCAGGCATCCTCACCAACTGCCAACCATCTGCCGCACAAAGGGAAGGCATGCCAACTGAGCTGAAGTAATAGGGCACCCTGAGGGAAAAGGGAAGGGGGGAGGGGGCAAGCATTTATTAAATACCTACTATGTGCCAGATATTGTGCACTTTACAGATGTTCTCATTTGAGATGACAACAAGGCGCAGCATGTGCCAGGCATCCAACTTGACCACCATCTCCTCTCAGATCCTCGTGGAATAAGCCCAGCATCCTGAGCCCAAGAGCCTCGGGAATAACATTGCTTCCAGCACAGTGTCCTGGGACCCAACTCCTATGGATATGTAGCCCGGCAACTGCTCCCGAAGGTGCTGCAGCCATTGCTAGAGGAGACCCAAAAAATTCTCGCCACCGAAGGCCTCAGCACAGTAGGATGGTTCAACATCAGAAGCCGTTAGAATTTTATTGGTGGAATTGACATGAAAGAAGAGGCAGTGCTTTGCCAATTGTCAGCCTTAATAAATGGTTTATTCATTCATTCGTCTATGAAGTGCTTGCTAATACCAGGCATTCCTGCTAAGACTGGAAATACAAATACAGCTGCAAAAAAGACAGTTCTTATCCTCATTCTATCTGGGGAAGATAAAACAAAAAGGAAAAAGAAAAGGGTAGGATAGGGTGGGGAGGAGGTACTCTTAGGGGAAGGGGTGGAGTTGTAAAACAGAAAGCCCCAGAGAACTAGGTTGAATCAGCCAACCCATGCAAAATGTAATTGAGGTGTAAACATGTCCTCTATCATTTAGAAAAGTTGTGAAAGCTCTTTGAGACCTTGGATGAGAACTTTTTTGGGAGGGGGGGGCAGGGGAAGGGGAAGAGTCCCAGGCTTTGAGGCCCAGCATTCTAGGTAGATATCACCATGGAAACCACTTGTTTATGGATTAGCTAAAAATACAAAATGGCCGTCGATTTAGAGCTGGAAGGGGCATTAGACAGTGTCTAGTCCAATCCGTTCATTTGATAGATGAGGCCCAGAGAAGCTAAGGGGCTTGCTTACATACAGGGGTGCTCAAGACCTTAAAGGTAGGAAATGGCAGGACTGGGATTTTACCTCGGGTTTTCAGACTCCAAAGTACTTGTCCTCTGCTCCAAGCTGCCTCAGGTCTGTACAGCTGCAGGTTTTCAGACTCCAAAGTACTTGTCCTCTGCTCCAAGCTGCCTCAGGTCTGTACAGCTGCCTTCTACTTCTGCAGTGGACACCGAAGGATTGGCAGAAGGGGACAGACTATCAAAAATGCAATCTCACTTTTACTTTACTTATTTTTTTTTAGGCAGTTGGAGTTAAGTGACTTGCCCAGGATCTGCTAGTAAGTGTCAAATGTTTGGTCTGAGGCCAGATTTGAACTCAGGTCCTACCTGACTTCAGGGCTGGTACTCTATCCACTGCACCACCTAGCTGCCCCTATACTTTACACTTTAAAGAGAAGATCTTTATCCAGTGACCAATAAATGGATGCCATCTTGGAGAAATGGTCCTTCCCATCCCATCCCGTCCAGCCATCCCAGCAGTATCCCCCACCCCGACCCAGGCCATCTTGCTATCTGCCTGTCAGGCAGCTAAATACTTCCACCTCTTGCTCTGGGAATAGGAACCAAATCAATACTTCCATTGCTTCTGGAAAGGGCATATCAACTGACTGCCTATATATGAACCCATCATCTCCATGGCTTCTCAGATCTCTTTGGGACTCTATGACTTACTACCTCTGTGACTCTCTAATCGAGAACCAACTGCTGTTGATTTTGCCTCCAAAATGTTTTCTGTATCCTTTCCCCTCTCTTGCCAGTTCCCTAGTACATGCCCCTTCTCATGACCTGCCTGGACTATTGCTCTCCCCCTCTCTAGGGGCTTCATCCCCAGGCTAAGCCAGACTAAATGCCAATTCCTAGATCTGTTGTGCACTTTCCCAACCCTGTGCCTTTGCTCAAGCTGTTCCCTACACCTGCAATGCTTTCTGATACTCCTCTCACCTGATGAGGCAACCGAGGCTTAGAAAATTTAAGGTAGGTCTGACCTCATAGGTATCATTGAGACTCCTTGGGACAAGGCACATGGCTGAAAAGGGAGATATCTGTCTATCTATCTACCTCTAAAGTACACACACACACACACACACACACACACACACACACACACACACACACCCATAAAAATATGTATATATGTATGTGTGTACATGTGATGGATGAGATACATGACCAAATGGAAGATCTATCTATTTATCTATCTACTAGGTGGATGGATAGATAGACCTCCCCTTTTAGTCATAATATTTACACACACATTTTAAGGTATATATATATATATATGTGTGTGTGTGTGCATAAATATATATAAATACATATAAATATATATACACATGTTCTTTAAGATATATATGTGTGTGTGTATGTATATGTATAAATATATATACATGTGTATGTATACACACATCTTATTCAAAAGGACCAAGATAAGCCATGGAGGTGGTCATAGTAGTGCCAAAAAGAAGATATATTAAGAGAGTACCAGAGCATACAAGCTACATATACATTACCTTAGTTGATCCTCACAACAATCCTGTAAGGCAGAAGGTATTATCATCTACATTTTACAGATGAGGAAACTGAGTCTCAGAAGGAGTGATTTACCCACAGATATATTAAGAAGATACTGATATTTCTCCACTTCAAAAACTCTTTTGACCTCCATTTTCACTCTTCTTCAGACACACACAGATGGTCATCCCCTTAATATTATCCATAAGTTAACAACTACCACTACTCAAAACTCTGATATTCCTTTCTCTGATGACAACCTCCTACCCTTCAGTTTCTCCTTTTGCCTCTCCACTCCTAACCCTATTCTTTATCCTCATGAAGACCTTTAGTCTCCACCTGCCCCTTTTCTCCCTGTGCTTCGGAATCAGGGCAGAAGTTGTTCGTTTAAAGAGAGGAGAATACAGATATGAGAAACTCAGAGACACCTCGGCAACTGATTTGATTTGGAGGGAACAGTGGAGGGTAACTTCAAGGTGGTAAACTTGTGGGACCAGAATCATAGTAATGAATGAATCAACAGAAATGGAGACATTTTGAAGAGGAAATAATGATGGTTTCTGTTTTGGATATGTTGGATTTGAAATGGCTAGGGGAAATATAGGTGGGGATGTACTTTAGAGGTAGATAGATAGACAGATATCTCCCTTTTCAGCCATGTGCCTTGTCCCAAGGAGTCTCAATGATACCTATGAGGTCAGACCTACCTTAAGTTTTCTAAGCCTCGGTTGCCTCATCAGGTGAGAGGAGTATCAGAAAGCATTGCAGGTGTAGATTGGGGCCTGGATATATAGGAAAGGTCATTCTCAGGATGTTTTCATAAAGATAAAAAAGTAGGCATGCTTTATAGTTACTGATTTCTTGTTTACTTTTTTTTTTTGGCATGATAATATCACCTGGTTTTCTCTTTAGCAGTTAGTGGTAATTCTCAGAGTTAGTCCACTAGTCCATTTATTTGGGAGAGGCACAGAAGATTGATGATGAGCTGAGATTGAATAGGAAGAAGATAGTGGACTAGATTGCATTTGGGAAATCTCATGATACTTTTCAAAAATCCCATGCTGTTCCCTGACAAGAAAGCTCATCTTTTTAACATAAGTGGTGATAAGCAGCTGCATTTTACCACCAAAGATTATTCGCTCACGAGAATTAGTACCCATGAAATGTTGAAAGTCTAGGGCAAAGCCTCTAGACTTCTGGGTAGATCCTTTGTGAAGGGTCTATGGAAAGACATGGACAAGAATCCCAAAAGATGAAACAGCATGAATGGGTTTCTATCTACCCTGATGGAGGGAATGCCTAGATGGAGTGCTTGATAAAGTCACTGAGGTATTGTGGTACAACTATTTTATGAGGCACCAGGGGGGAGGGTCACTAGCAAGCAAACCTGATGATCCATCCAAAAGTCTGCTATTTCAGTGAATGCTTTTGCTGTGAGTCTTGCTCTCTGCCTGACCTGAGTAAAGGTTAACATATTGATGGGGAATCATGAGTTATAGTCTGGATACATAGTATGGAGCCACAGAATACCTAGAACCTTGGATAGTCATCTTTTAGAAGAACCAACTTGTGAGTCGGAATTGGAGAGGTTAAATCACACATATATGTAATTAATAATAATAATAATAGCTAATATTTATGTAGTATAGTCCAGGCACTGTATTAAGTGCTTTATAATTATCATTTCATGTGATCCTCACAACAACCCTAGAAGGTAAGTGCTATTAATATCTACATTTTACAGATGAGGAAACTGAGGCAAATAGAAATTAAATTACTTATCCAGGGTCATGTGGCTAGTAAGTGTCTAAGAATGAATTTGAACTCAGGTCCTCCTGACTTCAGGGCCAGTATCCTATCCACTGAGCCACCTAGCTGCCCCCAAAACAATATATTATTAATAAGGGCAAAGTATTTACATCCCTACAATGGAAGATGACACTTTTAACTACTAAGAACTGTAATGTCATTCTGACATTTAAAAGGGGATATACTTAGACAGAGGATGTGAGTTTAAGTTGACTTTGATGTGATGGTAAAAAAATCTAAGTAGTGAAAAGGTATTGTACTGGGAGAAGAAGAAAGGAGGAGGCAGACAAGGATTAATTACATCACATGAAAAGGCACAAACACCAAATACATAGAGGGAAAGAAGTGAGGGAGATGAGTATTGTTTGAACCTTACTCAAAGAGGGAATAACATAATCAGTTAGGCGTAGAAATCTAACTTACCCTATAGGAAGTAGAAAGGATAAAGGGAAAAGAAAAGGGAGGGGGCTAATAGAAGGGAGGGCAGACTGAGGGAGGCAGTGGGCAAAAGCAAAACTCTACTGAGGAGGGAGAGGGAAAAAGGAGAGAAAAAATAAATGAGGGGGAGGGAATAGGATGGAGAGGAAGATACAGATAGTCATCATAACTGTGAATGTGAATGGGATGAACTCTCCCATAAAACAGAAAAGGATAATAGAGTGGATTAAGAACCACAAACCTACAATATGTTGTCTACAGGAAACACATTTGATGCAGAGGGATACATACAGAGTAAAGGCAAAAGGCTGGAGCAAAATATATTATGCTTCAGCTGAAGTAAAAAAGCAGGGGTAACAATCCCGATCTCAGACAAAGCAAAAACAAAAACAGATCTAATTAAAGGAGATAAGGAAGGAAACTACATCCTCCTAAAAGTACCATAGATAATAAAGTAATATCATTACTAAACATATACACATCAAGTGGTATAGCAGCCAAATTCTTAAAGGAGAAGCTAAGGGAGATATAGGAAGAAATAGGCAGCAAAACTATATTGGTGGGAGACCTCAGCCTCCCCCACTCTGAACTGGATAAGTCTAACCACAAAATAAACAAGACAGAAGTTAAGGAGATCAATAGAATCTTAGAAAAGTTAAATATGGTTGTTCTCTGGAGAAAACTGAATGGGGACAGAAAGGAATATACCTTTTTCTCAGCAGTACATGGCACCTACACAAAAAATGACCATGTACTAAGGCATAAAAACCTCACATCCAGTACAGAAAGGCAGAAATATTAAATGCATCCTTTTCAGATCAAGATGCAATAAAAATTACATGTAATAAAGGGCCATGAAAAGATAGACTAAAAAGTAATTGGAAACTAAATAATCTAGTCCTAAAGAATGAGTGGGTTGAAGAACAAATCATAAAAACAATCAATAACATCATCTAAGAAAATGACAATAATGAGACAACATACCAAAACTTATGGGATGCATCAAAAGTGGTCCTTAAGGTAAGTTTTATATCTCTAAATGCTTATATGAATAAAATAGAGAAAGAAGAATCAATGAATTGGGCATGAAACTAAAAAAAGCTAGAAAAAGAACAAATTGAAAATCCCCAATTAAATACCAAATTAGAAATTCTGAAAACCAAAGGAGGGATTAATAAAATTGAAATTAAGAAAACTATTGAACTAATAAATAAAACTAAGTGCTGGTTTTATGAAAAAACCAATAAAATAGATAAGCCTTTGGTTAATTTGATTTAAAAAAGGAAAGAAGAAAACCAAATTACCAGCATCAAAAATGAAAAGGGTGAATTTGATGGGGTGTTTGGGTGCCTGTGCTTGGACCCCAATTTCCCCCTAGCCTCAGAAACACTATCCCTGACAGTTTCCCTCCAGCCCAAGACCCTATCTCTGGCAATAACTCATGAGTGGGCCCAGTGAGGCAAACTATCTCTCCCTGTTACAAGAACAAGCTGACCTCTGTAGAATTTCCCTTGTACTATCTCATATCAACAAAACTATCAAGTACCGATGCCCACAGTTACCATATATAATCCAGACGTCAAGCTATAGACATCAACTCCTAAAACTATCTTGTTACAAACACGACAGATTAAAAAATATACCCTTTAGAAACCTTCCTGCTCCCCATTTCCAGCAGTGAATGACGCCTGTGAACAAGTTTGTATATTATCATCTAATTAGCATACTTGCCACATAATTCACTACTTTTCCTATATAGGCTTTAGCATCATTCCTGTTAGGTTGAAAGTTCCCTAAGGAGCTCTGCCCACCATGGCAGAATTCCTTAAGGACCTCTGCCTACTGTATAGTATAACAATAAATCTTTGCCACCTTGACTCAAAGAACGCTTGAGTCTGTGAATTCAATCCAGATGACCCCGTCCTATACTCTGGTCCTTGAGAGGTCTGTATCTCTCAGATTTCAACAATAGTGTTTTATTTTTTCTTTCCCAGTTACATGTAAAAATAGTTTCCAACATTTATTTTGGTAAGATTTTGAATTCCAAATTTTTCTCCCACCCTCCCCTCCCCTCTCCCCAAGACAGCAAACAATCTGATATAGGTTGTACATGTACAATCATGTTAAACATATTTTCACATTAGTCATGTTTTGAAAAAAGAATCAGAATGAAAAAGAAAAATCACAAGAAAGAAAAAAAAGTGAAAATAGTATGCTTCAATCTGCATTCAGGCTCTATAGTTCTTTCTCTGGATGTGCATAGCATTTTCCATCACAATCTTTTCCATCTTTTGGATCATTGTATTGCTGAAAAGAGCTAAGTCTTTCATAGTTGATCATCGCACAATGTTGCTATACTATGGACAATGTTCTCCTGTTTCTGCTTACTTCACTCTGTATCAGTTCATGTAAGTCTTTCCATATTTTTCTGAAATCTGCCTGCTCATCATTTCTTTTTTTTTTTGCCTTTTTATTTATTTTTATGATTAATTTATTTTAGTTTTTAACATTCACTTCCATAAGATTTTGAGTTTTAAATTTTCTCCTGCTCCATCTCCTCCCTCCTCCCCAAAATGGTGTGCAATCTGATATAGTCTTTACTTATACATTCATATTAAGCATATTTTCACATTAGTCATGTTGTAAAGAAGAATTAGAACTAATGGGAGGAACCAGGAGAAAGAAGAAACAAAACAATAAAAGAAAAGGAGAGCAATTACTATGTTTCCATTTGCATTCAGATTCCAAAGTTCTTTCTCTGGATATGGATAGCATTTTCTATCACGAGTCTTTTGGAGTTGTCTTAGATCCTTGCATTGTTAAGAAGAGCTAAGTCTATCAAAGTCAGTCATCCCATAATGTGGTTGTTACTATGTACAACATTCTCCTGGTTCTGCTCATTTCAGTCAGCATCAGTTCATATAAGTCTTTCCAGGTTTTTCTGAAGTCTGCCTGCTCATCATTTCTTATAGCACAATGGAATTCCATTACATTCGTATACCACAACTTGTTCAGCCATTCCCCAATTGATGGGCATACTCTCAATTTCCAATTCTTTGCCACTGCTCATCATTTCTTATAGAACAATAGTATTCTATTACATTTATATATCACAACTTGTTCAGCCATTCTTCAATTGATGGACATCCCCTCAGTTTCCAATTCTTTGACACCACAAAAAGAGCTGCTATAAATATTTATAAATATTTTTATACATGTGGGTTGTTTTCCCTTTATAATCTCTCTTTTTTTTTTTTTGGTGAGGCAATCGGGGTTAAGTGACTTGCGCAGGGTCACACAGCTAGTAAGTGTTATGTGTCTGAGGCTGGATTTGAAGTCAGGTCCTCCTGACTTCAGGGCTGGTGCTCTATCCACTGTGCCATCTAGCTGCCCCTCCCTTTATGATGTCTTTGGGATACAGTGGGTCATTATTTTTTAACTTAAATTGTTTGATTTTATTTTTATTAACTTTTGTTTTTATATCACTTTAATTTCCAAATATATTCCTTACTCAGTAAGCCATCCCTTGTAATAAAGATTTAAAAAGAAAGGGGGGTGGGGGGAAGCAGTCCAGCAAAAGCCAAGAACACATCAGTACTGTGTGTATTGTGTGTATTATATAAATCAGGGTGGGAAACATTTTCGTGTTGGAAGGCCACATTAATATTTAGCTGTAATAAAATAAGGCCTCATTCAAGAAACTTCCAATTAGATATATTTAAAATATACACTATTTTATAAAAATCTGACTACTAGATTAATAATTTCAATTATTACTATTTCAAAAAATGAAAACTATTTGTTTATTTTAAAGTTAATTAAACTTTTAATGACATTGTTGTGTCTGCTTTTTATTGAAAATCATTTGAATATTTGATTGCAGCATGGAGGTCTGCAGTTTCAGTTGATCCTCTAGATGGGTATCAGACATTTGTGACCTTAAGGGCATCTTGATTTGGCTTAGGTAGGAGAATGTAGATTTGCAGCAATAAGTGGCTGAAAAGCAAGAAAGCATTTTTTGGGCATGTTGCCAAAGGCCTGGGTATTCTACTGTATTTTTCCATTTTTCAATTGGATCTTTCTTAGCATCAAACAGTGACTTCAAGATGTCGTCTACTGAGAGCTTAATCAATTCCATCTGTAGTTCTTTTTTTTAAACTTAAAAAAAATTTTTTCCATCTGTAGTTCTTTAGATGTCTTGGTGATATCAACTAGACGAGGCTGAAATGCTAATTTGAGTGTGACGTCATGATTCTCAAAGTCGGTGAACCTTTCACTGTATTCTCTAATTAATTAGTCTATAACGGCTGTGTATTCTTCAAATGATTTGCATATGTCATCCTGCTCATCAATAACCTTTGCTAACCAGGGAAAATGTTAATCCGAAATTTCCTTTTGAAGAAGAAGTGTTTTGAAAAAAGAGAGCTTTTTTTGAATGCTTGAATTTTTTTTGCCACCTATCATATATAGACTTAGTTTACCTTGCAAAGAAATATTCGCGTTGTTTTGATTTGACATAATATCACATAGAAATGCAGCATTTCTATAGAAATCTTCTTTCAATAATTCACATTGCTGATTCTGTTCTTCACAAAATTTAACGATCTGTTCTCGCAAAGATGAAATTTTGGCTAACACCGGTCCCTGGGATAACCCATGCACTTTAGAATGATACAGCAAATCCACACTGAATACCTCATCGTTCAACTTTAGCATGTTATGAAAGTGATGATGCTGTGTTGCATTTGCATGAATATAGTTAACAATACTTATAACTTGTTGGAAAGTGTCACTTAAAATAGTAGCTTTAGCGCAGAGATTTTTCTGATGCAAGATACAATGAAAAGAAATGAGAGCATCTGGATCTGTTAATACTTATTTATCTGTGCAATAAACCCTTCATGTTTTCCTGTCATGTAAGGTACACTGTCTGTATATACACTCACTAAATTTACCAAATTCAGCCCAACTTCATGACATTTATCTTGAAAGTTGTTGAAGATATTTATTCCCCATGTTCTGTTTGCAAGAGTGCCCAAAGCAAATAATTCTTTGTAGCAAAGAAAATCTTGTTATGACCTAATGAAGTATAAAACCTGCACCTAGTCAGTGGTATGAGTTGATTCACCCAAAAAATTGAATAATATACATTTTCCTTTTGAAGTATTGCGTGAAATTGTTCTATTAAGTTGAAGGCTAATTCATGCTGCTGATCAGTTATGGTTCTCCTTGAAAGAGGCAGTTGTTTGTACTTTGAAACATTATCGGGATCTAAGCATCCTACAACTTTGATAATGCATTCTTTCACAATTTCTATATCACTGAATGGCTTCCTTTTTGTTCCTGAGTATATAAGCTACTTTATAAGTTGCTTCAGTGGCTTTATTTCCAGGTCTTATTGATGCTTTAAAGAATTATCTTTGCTTTTGCTTTGTATCTTTTAATTTCTGCAATACAACTTTTCATTCTCCCTCTAATTTAAAGTATTTGTGGCCCTTATGAGTGTTATAATGCTGATGAGCATTGAATTTCTTTAATGTTGATTTGCACTATTGCAAAGCAAGGAAATTATCTCATCTTTAGCAGAAACAAGATAATATTGCAATTTCTAATCCTCATTAAAAAAATCTGTTTTCTTCCTTCCACATTCATTTGGTCTTCTTTGACATGATGGGCTGTTAAGCAGACAGAATTAAAAACTACTGTTGAGCTATGCAACTATCCACAAATTCCACTTGAAACAGAAACACAGTACACTGTTGTCAAAAGCTGACAACAGACTGGCATACTTGACCCCCATAAACTCTTGCCAACTAGCCTTGGGTGGTAGTGATGCCAATCATGTGGGGAAAGTTAGAACTAAATAATGAACGTAGCAGCCATCAATTTAGCCCTTATAGCCTACCAATATTCTAATTGTGCTGGTCAATCTGGAGGATTATTTTGTTGAAACTTATTTTATTCTTTGGTATCTTACATAGGCTTATTTTAAAAATAAAATAAAAATATAAAAAATGAACAAAAATGTATTAACAAAAATAAGAGGATTTGTTCTGTAAAATTTGGATTCAGTCAAAAGGCCACATTTTAGGACCCAGAAGGCCACATGTGGCCTTAAGGCTGCAGGTTCCCCACCCCTGGTATAAATAATAGTCTATATCCCCAGGCCTCCACCTCTTCCAAAGGGAAAGGAAGATATATGTTGAGTTGGTTTTTTTTTAACTTGTCAAGGGCCAAAATTCTTAGTCATTATAAGTATGCAGTGTTTGGTTTCCTTTTTTATTTGTTCTTTCCACTTATGCTTTTGCAGTCATTAAGCATAATTTTTTTTCACTGTATCAGTTTATATGAGTCTTCTTATACTTCTCTGAATCCTTCGTATTTGTTGTTTCTTTTGGTGAAATAATATCCTATTACATTCATGTACCACAATTTGCTTAACCATTTCCCAATTAATAAGCATCAACTTTATTTCAAATTCTTTGTTATTACTAAAGTGCTGTTATGAATGGGACCTCTCTGCCTGTCTCTAGTCTCTTTGGCATATATGACTAGTAATTGGACCTCAAAGAGTATGGCCACTTCTTTTTAGTATTATTCCAAACTGCTTTCCAAATTGGTCAGAGCAACTCACAGTTTCATCAATAGTATATTAGTATGCTTTTCTTCCCACAGTTCTTCCAGCGTACACTATTTCCATCTTTTGTCATTTTTGTCAATTTTGAATATGTCTCATTTTGATTCTCAATTCTCTTATTATTAGTGATTTGGAGTAATCTTTCACATGGTTGTTAATCATTTATAATTCTTCTTTTGAGAACTGTTTGCTTTTATTCTTTAACTGCTATGCTGTTGAATTTTTTAAACATTTCTATTATATACATATTGACCATTGATAGAAAAATAAACAAAATAAGGAATCAAATCTACATAAAACTGTTAGTTTTAACAAAGTAGACCAAAACAAACTAATACACAATCATTCATTCTGTGCCCTCTTCCAAGTCCACTGGAAGTTCTACTACCTTTGGCTTTATTGTATTTTTAGAAATTAGTTTTAATCAATGTGTATATCGTCAGAGTGACAATTGGCCAATTTTGGCACCCAGGGCAAGTGGCATAAAAAAGTCCCCTCAAATGACAAAAATAAAAATAACTGACATGTATATAATACTTTAAATTTCACAATGCACTTTACACTATCACTTTTGAATTTCGACAACAATCGTGTGAACATTATAGATATTATTAACTTTATATTATAGATGAGGACACAGGCTAAGTGACTTATTCATAGCATGCAGTTAGTTGGTACAGTAGATAGAGCACTGGGCCTGGAGTCAGCAAGACCTGAGTTCAAATGTGACTTTAGACATCTATTAGCAATGTGAATCTGGGCAAGTCACTTAACTATATGCCTCAGTTTCCCCATCTGTAAAATGGGAGTAAAAAGAGCACCTACCTCCCCCCAAAGGAAGGTATGACAAATGGAATATTTGTAAAGCAGTGCTATATAAATTTTTAGCTATTATCATTTTCAATGTGAGAGTCAAGATTTGAACACAGGGGTCCTCATTCCACTAAAGAACATTAATATGTTGAAATAAATTTATCTGGAATAAGGAGGAAGGAGAGTAAGACCCAGAACAATTCGAGGCTATAGCTGGTAAGGCTATTGTCTATAGGAGGAGCAGCAAAGCCTAAACCTTCACCTGCAATATGGCTGTGGTGATGGGGCAAAGGAAGCTGGTAACTATTAACCTGAAAAGCTTCCTATTTTGTGTTATTCTTGCTAACTTGTTACTAAGCTTAATTGTTTCTAGCCACTGACCCAGTACAGATGAATGAAAATATATAAGTGAATGAATGGATGAATGAAGCAAGACAAGTCCTTGCTCTCAAACAGCACATGTTCTAATGGGAGGAGACAATACATATAGGTTTTAGCCATATCAGATGGTAAAATCTTGTGGTCCTTAGGGTGCAAAGCAGATTGTAATGCTTCTTCTTTAATGTCTTTTCCACTGATGAAAATCATATAAGTTTCTGATGCAGAAACATGTGACAGGGTCAAGGACTTTGATGGTGAAAACTTTCTTTTCTGAATCTTCAGTAACTTGGGCTGTAGCTAGTACCTGAAGGAGTGGTTGCTAGGCTGCATCCCCATAGGAGTTGATTCCAAGGATGATGGCTGAGGGTACAGGGCTGGAAGCATTGCTATACCCTAGGTTGTTCTTTTTTTTTTTAAAGACAAAAGAAGTTTATTGGTACCCCAAGGCATCAAATAGTTGGAGTAGGGCTGGCCCTATTCCCCAGGTTCTTGGGTTCAGGGCCCTGGGCCTTTTCGACAGGATAGGAGAAGAGATGTTGGTTAAGGTGCTGCCTCCTCTTTCTCCCTCAGGTGGCCTTGTTCTCACAGTTTGGCTGATTTACCTGCCCTTTGTGCAGTCAATATCCTCCACCCTCATTACATCTCTGTATATGGCCCTGGTTCTACTAATTGCTTTGCATTATTTCAAAAAGATAATTTCTTTTTTTCTCTTATATTCTTTACAGCTATCATTTATAATGTGTCATTGACCTGTTGAACTCAAGTGCAGAACTTATATTTATCCCTATGAGATTTCATCTTGTTTGATTTAATCCATTATTCTTCTAGTCAGTTCTTTCTTCATTTCAATTTTGTTATCCAATGTATTATATAATACATTCTAACACACACTCTAACATATTACATAATACATTGTAATATATGCAGTACATAATACATGTAACATATGATTATAATACTTTGTAACATATGTAACACATTGTAACATATCACATATTGTAACATATATTGTAATATAATACATTGTGCAATATATTGTGATATGTTCTGATATATTGTAATATAACATACATGGAATTTTATCTAATACATTGTAACAGACATTGTATTTTTATCTAATACATTGTAATACATTGTATTTTATCTGAAACATTGTAACATACATTATATGTATTTTTTTATATTGTAATATATATTGTATTTTATCTGAAACATTATGACATACATTATTATATGTATTATTTAATATATAGTAATCTAAAATATTGTCCTTTGTAGATCTGCAGATTTGATAAGCAGGTCATTTCATCATGCCCATTCCTGGTCACATTCAACTAACAGATACATATAACAAATACAATATAATTTGTCAGCCCCATATGGTACCATTCTAATGATCTGTTGGCATGTACCAAGGACAGCAGCCCTAGAATTATGATGTATTGGGAAAAGACCTGGCCTGGGATTCAGGAGAACTAAGTTTTAGTTCAAAATCTGCTATAACTGGGTGACCTGGAATAAATAATTTTCCCTCTCTGTGCCTCAGTTTCTCCAGCTGTAAAACAAGGGAGTTGGATTTGATATCATATGTCCTTTCTGGCTGCTATAACTATAAACTTTTTCTGGCATTGTGCTCAGATCTATGCTTGGTTATGCTAGGTTGTGGCGGTTACAGATTGTAAGACATGGTCCCTATCAAGAAACTTATTTAGATGGGGAGATAAATTAAGAACAAAACAAAACAAAACAAAAAAACAGGCAGCTAGGTGGCAGTGGATAGAGCGATGCACCTGGAGACAGGAAGAGCTGAATTAAAATTCTACTTTTAGACACTAGCTTCATGACCCTGGGCATGTCACTTAACCTATTTGCCTCAGTTTTCTCATCTGTAAAATGAGGGTAATAAAAGCATTTACCTCCCGGGGTTATAATGAGGAGCAAATGAGGCAATATTTATAAAGCAGAACCTTAAGATGCTATCTAAATTCTAGCTGTTATTATAGGGTATGTATGTGTGTGTGTGTGTGTGTGTGTGTGTGTGTGTGTGTGTTAAATGATAGCATTATAAGGGGATCCTCTGAAATCTGACACTGTGTGACCTTGGGCTTGTACCTTCCCCTCTCTTGCCTCATTGCTCTTCCTCTCACAACACTTAACAGTTTTCACTGACTGACCCCCATTAAATTACCTCCCAATTTATCCTGTATATAGCTTGTTTGTACATAGTTGTTCACATGTTGTCTCTCCCCATTATACAGGAAGCTTCTTGGGAGAAGGACTCTTTTCTATTTGTATCTTACATAGTAGGGTACTTAATACTAGCTGACTTATTCTAGAAGTTAGCTTTGCATTTTTACTAGCTTTCCCTCATCCCTGGAAATCTCTCCTTCCTCATCGCTGCCGTCTAGTTTCCCTGGCTTCCTTCAGCTAAAATTTCACCTTCTGTAAGAAGCCTTTCCTGATGCCCCTTAATGTTAGTGCCTTCTCTCTGGGATTTCCCTCAATTTATACTGTCTATATTTGTTTGTACAGAGGCAATTCCAAGTAGCCTCCCTCGATGGATAAGTAAGCTCTTTTACGGGCAAGGACTTTAAAAAATAAATTGTTGTTTTGTCTTTCTTTGTATCTCTAGCGTTTAGCACAGTTCCGGGCACACAGTAGTCGCTTAATAAATGCTTGGTGCCTAGCGTTAGCTTCCCCATCTACAAGATGAGGACAGTGGACTAGAAGGGAAGGTTCTCATCCAGAGCCAACCACTTATTAGTTATACTTTTTAAAACGCCTTTTCTTTGCAAAAGCACTTTGGGGGTAGATTGTGGAAGGACTGCCGCCCCTTGGTTAACAAGGACAGCAGAGGCTCGTCGGGAACGGATGCACCCGGCTCTCCGCAAGCTCCCCGCAGGCTGGAGGGGGCCCGGGGAAAGTGGGACTAGATCGGAGCGTGGCCCGAGCAGAGCAGGCTTAGGCGCCCCTAGCTCGCCGTCCCCGGCGGGGCCGGCGGAACAAAAGGCTCTCCCTCCCCGCCGCCCCGCCCCTTCACCGCCGGGTTTCCTCCTCCTCCTCCTCCCCCTCCAGCTCCTCCTCCAGTTTCCTAGGACTGAGTTAAAGGGTGAGTCTCCAAGGAAGCGCTCTCTCCCGTCGGCCGTCTCCCCGGCCTTCCCCCGCCCCTTCCTCTGCTCCCTCCCTCCTACCCCGTTCCCTCGTGGGTTTACGCCGAGCCAAACAACCTCGGGGCACTAAGCGGCATGTCCCACTAAGTGACAACAAAGGCCACGAACGGCCCAGATGCCCCGGGCCGCAGTCTCCGGGGCATCTTCCCCGCGTTCCCTGGCTTCTTGCCAGGCAGTATTAGCATCCGCAGGGTTGGGAGCTCGGAGCGGCAGCGTCGGGCGGCCGCCCGGCGTTATGGATACCGCGCCGCCCCGCCTCAGGAGCTGCTCTCCCCCCCGAGCAGCGCTCCCCCGCCCACCCCGAATGTGGCCGGCCGGGGCTTGGCTGCAGTGCGATGCTGCACGCACCTAGCCGAGCCCTGGCACCTTCTCGGCCTCGCTGGCCCAGGATGGCCCCACATGCATTGTTCCCTTGCCGTACCCCGGTCACCCGCCCCCTGTCTCATCGGGGTCCGGCTCAGTACCCCACGTCGCTGGCTCTGGTGCTCCTTTAAGAAACCCAGCCGGGGCCGGAGGAGGGCGAGTGGGCGGGGCCCGGAGAGGACTCCGGCTGAGGTGATTGGCTGGAGGGAGAGGCGGAGTTCCAGACGCCAGCGCGGCCCAAGGAAGAAAGGGCTAAGGATGGCGTAGGGGGGGGCTGAGGCAGCGGGTGCTGATTGGTTACCGCGACCGCGAGCGGCGGGTAGTCACGTGACGCGACGGCTGGGGCTCCCGGCGCGGGGGACGCTGGTGGCCAAGATGGCGGCGGAGCTGGTGGAGGCCAAAGTAAGTGAGCGAGAGGCTCGAGGGGGGGCGGGGGCGGGACGCGGGGCTACCCGGAGGCAGGCTCAAAAGGGAGGCTGGTGGGGGGGAGCGGGGGCGGCTGGGCCTCGGTCTTAGACTCTTATTGGGCCTCCTCCGCCCCCCGACTCTGGGCGCCGGGGCGGTGGCCTGCCTAGGCCGTCCTGCCGTCCTGGAGCCCGGGACGCCGCTACCGCTGACGCCCCCTCCCCCGCTGCGGCCGGTTCCCCGCTTCCCCGGCCTGGCTTCCTCGCCTCCTGGAAGCTGGAGCCACCACCTCTCCCCCCGCAGTCGCCGGCCCCTACCCCCACCCTGACCCCGGTTCACCCCTCCCCCGCCCCCAGCAAGAACCCCTCCCCCTCCGGGGCTGGCAGCTCCCGCCCCTCCCCCACTCGCCCCCCGAACTGCTCCCCCCACCCCTCTCAACCTCCGACCCGACGCCTGCTCCTTCCTTCCGTAGTTACCCTGACACCCCCAACTGCCCCCTTGGGACAGGTGTTTCCTATGTCCAGGATTTGACACCCCCCCACTATTTTTGGACCCCCCCTTTCTTTTTTCCTAGAATATTGTCTTCCACTTGGGGGGTCATACAGCCTTTAGTCCCCGCCCCCCCCACTCTCCTGGGACTGGTTGCATCCCATTCCCAAGTCTTCTCCCTTCAGTTCTGGTCTTTTCCTAGAACAGGTTGCATCCCATTGGGAGGCTTGCTCTTCTCTCCTCGACAGGTTCCCCGATTTCCTGGGCTGACTTTTTTCTCTTAGTCCTTCTTTTCTTGGACAGGATGCTTACTATTTCTTGGAATATTTCTTGGAACCAGTTGCTCCCAAGGTTGGGGGGGGAGAGGTTACCTCTCCTTCCTTCTGTCCCTAGGGCATCATCCCTGCTGGTGTCACCTGTAACTGTCTTCAGCTACTTTGGTAGAGAGTTGATGGGGAAGACTGGGGCTGTTTGATTTTTGATGTTAAGTGTGAAGTTTGGGAGTTTATGTTTCTGACTCCACTCCCTCCCACCCCATTTCTTCTTCCCATCCCATCGAGAAATTGTGTACAGGGCTTCTCTCGTTTTCTACTAGATTATAAACTCTTGAGGGGGTGGCAGGAACTTTTTAATTTGTTTTTGTTTCCTTTAGTTTTTGAGCAATAGTCTACTACCTAGCTATCATTGTATTTCTTTTTTTGTCTCCCTGGGTACCTTCAGTTTTATAGGTTTGCGAAAACCAAAGCAGAACTGCCATATCTATAACTTAGCAGAGGTGTCAGAAAAGCACAAAACTAAAAAGTGTGCTTACCAGATTAAAATGTAAATTGGGAAATGTTTAACAAAATTAATAAAAATACAGTACAACATAGATGATGTTAATTAATGGTTTTCCAAATCATTTTGTGGCCTCCTGGAATACATTTCTATTTGAATTTAACCAACCTATCTTAAATATTTAAGAGAGTTTGCCTGGGTCACTTAGTTGGACCGAGGCTCTTCCTATTTCAAAATTAGCTCCCTATCCACTACACTGTTACTTTTCTAGCTCATAATTATTTAATATTTATTGTATTAAATATTTTTACAGATCAGGATCAGACTTCTAAATTTTTCCTTTATGAAGCACAAAAAAGTGTTGTCATAATCTCCGAAGAAGATTTAGGGCTACATTAAACACCTTTCTCCCTACTTCCCCCCCCAAAAAAAAAAGATTAAAAAGCCTAGGAGAGAATGCTTTTTAAGTTCTCTTGGCCATTGTGAGACTTGGCTTGCTACTCCACCAATCAAGGCTGAAATTCAGTCTGTGGGGGGAGTATTGTGTATCAAGGAAGATAAACTTCTAACAAGATAGGGAATTGAATTTTAAGATTAGGCTACTTACCTGTAGTGCAGTGACACTGTGCAGAGTTTTCTGATGCTTTTGATGTGGACTAACCAGAGCCAGAAATGATTTATAATGGGGATGGAGGTGGGTCTTTTACCTTTGCTGGTGTTTTGGGGTTTTGATTTGTTTGGTTTTTTGGTCACTTTTCTCTCCTCACTTTCTTCCCCCATCTTCCTTATGTCTGGAGGAAGACTGGGTTGTAGTAATAGCTACTGAGTAAAGAGCGCCTAATAATCAACAGTTCAATTCGAGAAGTATTTATTAAGCATCTTCTACCGTGTGCCTGGAGCTGTCTCCATGTCTGGAATATACATGCTCCTTCCTCAACTACTGCTTTCTTTAAGATACTTGGTATGTACTTAGATGTGCACAAGTAGTTTCCCCAATAGAATTTAAGCTCTCTGTGGGCAGTGAATGATTTACTTTTTGTATCCCTGGTGGCTAGTTCATTGCCTGGTACATTGCAGGTGGTTGAAAAATCCTTGTTGATTGATCAGCTGTCACTGTTAGGCAATGTGGATCCAAAAATCTGCTCCTAAGGAGCTTCGGTTCTACTGAGAGAAATAAGTAAGACAAAGATAAATGAGTAGATACCAAATTATTTGGAGAAATGGGGAAATTCCTCCCATGGGCCTTTAGTGAAACTAGGAATTTCAGAAGGAGATGAGGAGGGGAATATTCTAGGTATGGAGAAGAGTCACTAATGGGATAAAATGTTGTTTAGGAAATAGCAGAAAGGCCAGTTTGTCTGGAATGTATAAAGGGGAATAATATGAAATGACTGAAGAGGTAGATTGGAGCTGGATGGCACAGGCCAAACGGTTGATATTTTATCCTAGATGCAGTGGAGAGCCGCTGAAGCTTCTTGAGCAAGGGAGATTTAAGATGTCCCAAGATCATCATTGAGAGCTCTTTTATCTTGGTCTGGGTTGATAGGCAGGCTCTTTTGAGAGCGTCTGGACGATATCAATAATAAGTTATACTTAAATTATTCTTTAAGGCTTATATAATTTCCTTTGTAATCTTTTTTCATACTCAGTGAGCAAAGGGCTAGTCTCCATTTGTTACTACTCTATCTTCAACAATGACATAGCCCTTTCCCTCTAAGAGCCTGGGTCTATTCCAAGAGGCCTGTTCTTGCCTACAAGCAGTTTGGGAAACCTTTCTGTTACATTATCCATCTGCCCAGTATTATCAATGTGGTGTTCTCCATATTCAGATGTGAGTTAGCCACATATCTGAATGGGCCTTTTCTTTGTAGCTACCTCCACAGATAACCACAGAGTGGTTATTGCTAGTGCAGTTCTGCTTGTCCATAAGTGTCCTACCCATTTGAGGGATACAGGATTTCAGGTAACTGGACCAGAGTTGACTATTTAGAGCAGAGGCTTTTAACCTTTATTGTGTCGTGAGCTCCTTTGGCAGTGTGTTGAAACCTGTGAGCCCTTAGAATAATGTTTAGAATCATTGTTAGAACAGTGTTTGTAAATGTGTAAAGTAAAACACATAGAATTACAAAAGAAGTCAGGTATATCAAAATGTAAAATAAAGAGTTAGCAGACCACAGATTAAAACTCCTCACAGAGAACTAGAACACAAAACATATTTTAAATTGTTCTTTTTGTTTCACACACCCCAAAATTTCATTTACCTGGTGCTTTTAAGATTTACAAAGTATTTTCCTCCTCATAACTCTTTAAAACTGAAGAGCTCTAGGCATTATCTTGAACAAATCTTTTTGCATTTGTATTGATACTATAGCACCATCTACCAGGTGGCCTCGAGGCCACATGTGGCCCTTTAGGTCTTCACGTATGGCCCTTTGAGTCCAAGTTTTACAGAACAAATCCTTTTCTTAAAGGGATTTGTTCTGTGAAGTTTGGATTCAGTCAAAGAGCCACCCGTGAGGACCTAAAGGACCACATGTGGCCTTGAGGCCACAGGTTCCCCACCCCTGGCCTAGACTGTAATTCTAGTCTCTTGACTCCTGGTCCATCTTCTTCCTATTATAATACAAAGCTATTTATTAAACTAGATGTAGAAATATATTAATTCAGGCTTGAGCTTGTTTATTTAAATAATCAGAAATTGGAAATATATTTTCTGATGGAGTTGACTTTGTATAAGCATCATTGCCTATGTTCCTAGCAAACCAAAACTGAGTCAGAATGGTAAAGTACTAGTAAAGTGGTATATTTCTCTTGAGTTCTTGTGGTCATCTAGTTGAATTCTCACTTCCTTGACCCCTCTACCATGTGTTTTCAATTCTCCAAATTTCCATCATATTTCATTCCCCATGGCTAACTTTGAATATTACAGAGAATGTGTATAGTCTTTGACTATTAGTATTTAATAACTCTTATTAACTCCATTTTACTAAAAACTGGAAGATACTTCTCTGATAACGTAAACTGTTACAATCTACTGATCTGATTTTGTATGCTTTTTCCTCTTTAATGATGCCAGATAAATACATTGGACTATCACAGAGTTGTGTATGAGTTGTTCATGGCTGCAGTTCTTTTCAGAAGGCAACTACTGTGGTCTAATGAACAATATTCATTAAGTATCTACTATGATCTTACATAAATGTAAGATGTGTCTGGGAATACAAGACGGTTAAACACAAAGAACTATTGTTCAGAGGCATAGAGAATAAGTGCTATAAGTTCAGAGTGGGGGGGGAGGGAGAGAGAGAGGAGTGAGGAGAGGAGATCACTGGGTGGGAAGGGAGTCAGGGACAATTTAGTGGAAGATAGGGTTCTTGAGATGGAACATAGAAGATAGATAGGAGAAGAAATGGGAGATGTACTCAGGGTAGAGAGGATGGCCTGGGCAAAGGTAAGGATGTGGTTTAGTGACTGGAGTAAGGGAATAGGACAAAGGATGGAAAGATATCTGCCTTCTAAGCAACTTCCTGTCCCAAGTGGAGGGTGAAGACAGGACTAGATGAGGGTGTCTGATGAGTTCAGAAGAGTAGGTGTTGCATTGAGAGCGTTTTTCATTTCAGCACTTTGAAACCTGGCCTGCCAGATTATAGGAATGCTTTTAGATTTCACTGGTTGTTCCTAATTTTAAGACTTTTCTCCCCCCCATGGTTGCTCTTCTTTAGAACATGGTGATGAGTTTTAGAGTCTCCGATCTCCAGATGCTTCTTGGTTTTGTTGGCCGAAGTAAGAGTGGACTTAAACATGAACTTGTCACCAGGGCACTACAGCTTGTTCAGTTTGACTGCAGCCCTGAAGTCTTCAAGAAAATTAAGGAACTCTATGAGACTCGATATGCCAAGAAGAGCTCTGACCCTGTACAACCCCACCGGCCTTTGGACCCGCTCTCCATACATTCTTCCTATGACCGGGGAAGTACTGTCCCCAGGACTTCTATTTCTACTCCCAACATTGACTATCCTGTGCTATATGGGAAATACCTAAATGGACTTGGACGATTACCCTCTAAAGTTGTCAAGCCAGAAGTCCGCCTGGTGAAACTGCCCTTCTTTAATATCTTGGATGAATTGCTGAAGCCCACAGAGTTAGGTGAGTCTTTTGAGTGAGGCAGGCTTTGAGCCTGTGATGTGTATGGAGATTGTGTGTGTGTGTGTGTGTGTGTGTGTATGTATGTGTGTGTGTTTAAAAACAAATATTTTAAGAATTAAACTTTAAGGCCCTTTATGTTCAAATTCCCTATGGGCTTAACCTTGTCCAGATCCTCTCTGCACTCATGAAGGCATCTTTGCCCTACAGTGAGGTGAAATTAGAGTAATGGCCTTCTGCAAATGTTTATATGTAGACCTCAGATCTTCCTTTTCCAACTTTGGTCCAGGGGTTGGCAACCTTTGGCCCTACAAACCTATTTTCAGTAGTATGTGGGTTGGTTGCCTACACTACATGAGAACTGCCACCTGCCTCCAGAGTGGGCACAGTAGCAGTTGTTCTTCCTTGCCAGCCCTTGAGAAAAAACGGGGGGGGGGGTCCAGAATTTTGCCACATCACTTTTTAAAGAAGTTGTCAAAACTGATCACCTACTATAGTCTCTTCAAAGTGAAGAACCTTTCTTTTTGTTGTTCATTTGTTTTCTTGTTCTACTCCTTTTAGATACTGTTTATATCTGTTAATTTTTCACGCTGTCTATACCATACATCATATCCTGTTAGGCAACCAGAAATCTAGAGGTAAAGAAAAAACCTCTAAGAGTTGCCCTTGAATAAAGTTGCTAGGTTTCCAACTCTTAGTTTCTCAACTACCAGTTGACTGTCTGTTCTTCAGAGACCAACTAGTGTGTTAGAAATAAAAGGATAAATCATGAACACTTTTTTCTCACAAACTTAAGTGAAGAATGGATAATAATAATTAGAGTCTAAGACTTCATATTATTGGATGGTAAGAAAAATGTGTGCATGTGTGTCTGTGTCTGTCTGCCCCCCCCATTCTCTTAACTGAATGTACCAGTGAAATAATTTTTAAGATGGGGTGTTGATTTTGAGTGAACATGGAAGAAGGAGGTAATTGATTGACAGTGGAAGGAGAGTAGAATCAGTCTTTGAACATGGTGTTTGCTCTCATAAATTTTGGTATGCAATGTCCCAGCTGGCCTAAAACAGATTGGTTCAAAATGCTAGTATGTTATCATAATTTAAACTGAAAGGACTCAACCTTCTTTTTCTTAAGTTTTTCTTCTGCTTTCCATAATTTCTCCTATACTTTCCCAATTTTCAAACACATAGTTGTTGTATTATAGAAAGCTTTTCCTCATTAGGCTTTTCCTGTCTCCCCACCTTATGCAAGGGACAAAATTTTTTTTAGTTCACTACTTTGAGGATGATTTGATTCAGGATTTGAGCACTTTGAAATTATAGGGAAGAGGGATTTTATCATCCCTATTTCTCTTAGTCTTAGGCTGGCAGAATTTGAAAGTAGAACATATTTTTTAAAAAGGCTTGAGTTGATGAAAGAGCAAGATAACTTTGAAGGTGGGCTTACATTAATGAGAAACTACTAGATTAAATTATGTTGGTGGTAAATTTGAATTTGGTACAGGCAAGGCTATCTATATAGTACTTGGGAAAATGTTCAGCTCCCTAGCACCAGAGTTTTTCAAACTTGTGGAGTTATCCTTCCACAGTGCATCCTTTTTTGCTACCTCTGAAGGTGTCCCTACCCCATCATCTCTGGGAAGATAGAGCCTTTGGTCTGTACTAAGAATTATACTTCTGGTTCTAAAAAATTCTTCTTTTCTTCCTAAAACCCACACAACTTTGTTTTAACGTTGGTCAGCAGCAAGCATTTTTAATTACCTTATATGTGCCAGGCATTGTGCTGGGTGCTGGGGATACAAGTACAAAAAATGAAAGAGCTTAAATTTTAATGGCAAAGACAAGTATGTATAGAAGTATATGAAGCATAAATGTAGAATGAATAAAAGCAAATAAATAAAATAATTAAATACAAGGTAGTTCAGGAGGGAGGGCTCTAATGAGCACTTTGGGGGATCAGGAAAGGCATACAGAAGGTGGTAATTGAGCTGCATCTTAAAGGAAGAGAAGAATGTTGAGTCGCACGTTAGGGAGGAGTGAATTCCGGGCATGGTGGTGGATGGTCAGTGCAGTGGAGATAGAGTGACAGGTGATGAGAGCAGAGAAGGCCAGATCACAGCATGCAGGAGGGGGAGTCGTATCTGATGAGGCTGGAAAAGAGGTTTGGGCTAGGATATAAAGGTAGGGAGCTGGGTTATAAAGGGCTTAGAATGCCAAACAGCATTTTGTATTTGATCCTGAAGTCAATAGGGAGCCAGTGGAGTTTATTGAGTAGTAGGGGTGACATAGTCAGACCTGCACTTTAGTGGCTGAATAGAGGATAGATTGGAGTGAGGACAAGAGTTGAGGCAGGAAGACCCACCATCAGACTATTTATTGCAATAATCCATGCATGAGGTGATGAAGGCCTGCGCTAGTGATAGCAGTGTCAGAGGAGGGGGGCGGGGAATATTTGCGAGGTGTTGCAAAGGTAAAATGGACAGGCCTTGGTAACAGATTAGGTATGAGGGGTGAGCTGTAGTGAGGATTCCAGATTGACTCCTAGGTTACAAGCCTAAGGGATTGGAAGGATGGCATAGCGCTCTATAGTAATAGGGAAGAGGGAGGATTTAAGGGAAAAGCTAGTGAATTCCGTTTTGGACTTAATTGAGTTTAAAATGTCTACTAGATATCCAGTTTAAGATAATTTGAAAAACAGTTTGGAGATTCAGAGATTGGAATTTGGGGCAGAATAGATAGATTTTGAGAATCATCATCATAGAGATAGTAAGTCAGTCCATGGGAGCTAATAAGATTACCAAGTGAAGTAGTATAGAAAAGAGATAGGATAGAACTCTGTGGGACACCCACTATTAGTGGGCATGCTCTGGAAGAGAATCTAGCAAAGGAGAGAACCAGGAGAGAATGGTGTCCTGAAAACCCAAAGAGAAGAGTGTTGAAGAGGAGAGTGTGATCAGCAGTGTCAGAGGCTGCAGAGAAGCCAAGGAGAATGCTACTGAGAAAAGGCCTTTGGATTTGGCAGTCAAGAGATCATTAGTAACTTTTGAAAGAGGAGTTTTGTTGGAATGGTAAGGTTGGAAGCCAGATTGTAAGAAGTTAAGTGAATGAAGGCACCTGCTGAAGAGATACAGGTAGCAGGATGGAAGGATCAAGTGAGGCTTGAAGATTCCATAGGGGGTGATTACTGAGGATATATTCTGCCAGAGAATATGGGAGGAGTGATGGGATCAAGTGTAGATGTAGAGGAACTGGCGTGGAGAAAGGCCATCTCTTGTTAGAAACTGAAGGAAAGGATTTTGTCCCAAAAACCTTGGACCAAACCAGTTTAGAGTAGCAGTTAGCTGCTATTCTCAAAGATGAGTGAAATGAATCTGCCCTTCCAGCTGAGGTATCAGAGAAGGTTGAAGTATGCTGAGAATTTTGCCCCATAGAATTGGATTTGAGATGGGTCTTGAAGAGTTAAACCAATAGAAATCTCCTAAGGAGACAGTCAGTGAAATGGGCAAGGAATACAGCATGGTATTGTAGAGGGGGAGAGCTTGGTTTGGAATCGGGGTTTGAATCCTTTTTCTGCCATGTTACTGTCTGTGTAATCTTCATCTGAAGAATGAGGGGGTTGGATAAAATGAATCTGAATCCTGTGCATTGTTGTGTTTTAAATTTTATTGCTATCTTTTATTTTTATATCATCTTCATGTCAAATATATCCTTCCTCGTTCCATTCTCTACAGAGTTGTATCTCTAAAGGAGGGAGGGGGGAGAAGCAGTTTAGTAGAACTAAGAAAGCACATCACCTGAATGTAGTGTTCCATATCCATAGTCCTTTACCCTCAGCCCTGCCAAAAAAAGGGGGGCGGAGGAAGGTGCCTATACCTCATTTCTTCTGTGGGGCTCAGCTTGGTCATTATGTTTACACAGGAAGGCTAAATGTTATGATTACCAATGGAGAGGAGAAGAAATGTACCTTCTCTCTTTCCCTGATGAGGACTATCACTGTGGAATGTTAGATGTGCTCTCAGCTATGGTTGCTGAGGTTGATTTTGCTTTTTCTTTGTTACAAGGAAAGGCTCACTAAGTGATGCCTGGGGGATTATATATGGAAATGACTGAGATTTTTATAAAGACATCAAAACTTTTAAAAGGGTGGAAGGAGATTGAACTAGGTCTCTAAGGTCCTTTCCAGCTTTAAATCATAGGGTGATGTGACACTCGGTTACCTGTTTTTTCTAAAACTAAAAAGCCATTTTTATCACAGCTCTGACTAAGAAGCAGTTTTCCTGAGTGTCTCCCAACACCATCCTTTGCCATCAGGTGTTGGATCCACCATCCTGCATTGTTGGCACCTTGTATTAGTTCTTTTGTAATAACAGAGGAGAGAAGAGGCTTTGCCTTCCATTTGTCTCCTCTGCACTTGCCTGCTGCTAGCAATCTGGTGAAACATCCAGTACTCCTGAGTGGTCGTGTTCTTCTGAAGGGCAGGCCGCCATAGATGGATCCCTGATGGAGAATGTCCTGGCAGAGAGGAAACATAAATCAAATAGAATGCAGTGCTTGATGCTGGGGGGGATGAGGAGGCCACAAGAGAGAAGAGAAAAACATCAGAGCTGAAAGGAAACTGGCTCATCTAGTCCATCATCCTCCTTTAACACATTAAAAAACGGAGGCTTAAAGAAATAGAGAAACTTAACCAAGGTGTTCTAAGCTGTCAGTGACAAGAGCTCTGACTAGAACCTGGGTTACACAATTCAACGGGTTTTTAGCGATACCATACTGCTTCTAAATACCTAGTTGCTCGTTGTTTGCATTTTTCATTGGCTTCCTTCTCTTCTCTCCCATCCCCCAACTTCTTAAATTGCTAACCAGACTGTACAGTTTACTCTCAAATATGTGATAAGAATCACCTGATTGTGATAACACAATGACATGATTGAAGATAATTTATTTTGATTCATGGCCCTTACTGCCACAAAATAAGCATTTGGCCTGCTAGTTGATCCCAGTTGGTTCCTCTAAATTAGTGCTCCTGTCTTCAGCCCTCATCAGATGCCCTGGAGAAGCTTGTGCATTTCCCTCATTCCCACCCAAAATAGTTTTGGCCAGCTGGGTGGGGCTGCAGAGCAAAGGGTATTTTCTTCTTGAGCTCAGCATGTACTCAGGGAGCATGGAATATGATAGGTATCATCATTCCCACTTTATAGCTCCGTCTTTGGAGTTTTCAGCTTCTGGCTTTAAGATTTGAACATATCGAGCCAGTCTCTCTTCTCCTTAGTGTTCCAGTCCCACATCATAGTTTACATTCCTAGTGTTCAGCACCCCTGTGGGGCCTGACTTGAGAAAGAGATGCTAAGAGAATGGAGGATCTATGAGGGAGGTTAGGCCTTCCCTTAAAGATCCTTTGTTTTGTTTGGGCTGGGAACTACCTCTCCCAATACACATTGTAATCCACTTATTAATTAAATAATCTTTGAGTAACCTAAGACTGAGAGAGGTTAACACACAGCACTCACAGAGGGATTTGAGCCCATATCTCCTAGTCTGTTATGTCCCGTTAGCCCTTATCAGTAGAGTAATAGGAAGAATATTTAGTTCAGTAAAAAGTTCATTATGAGGTGGGATCCTAGGTCTGTGAAGATAAAGAAATCAGAGGTGAGAAGCCTGCCCTCAGGAAGAACTCTAGTTTAAAGAGAAGATATATACGTTAAGATATCTGTTCAGTTGTTTTGCAGTCATGTCTGACTGTTCCTGACCCCACCAGGGTTTCCTTGGTAGAGATATTGGAGTGGTTTGCCATTTTGTTCTCCAGCTCATTTTACAGATGAGGAAACTGCGGCAAACAGGGTTAACTTACTTGCTCAGGGCCAGATTTGAATTCCGGAAGATGAGTCTTCCCAACCTCAGGCCCAGTGCTCTATCCACTGCACCACCCAGCTGCCCATACTTTAAGATAGGATAGTAATTTAAAGCTGAAAAATACCATAGGACCCTTGGGTCCTACTTTCTTATTTTACGAAAGAAAACAAATAAACCTGATGCTCAGAGAGGCCATGTACACTTAACCAGGTCACACAGCTGATTCAGAGCACAAGTAGAATTTGAACCCCCTAGTCCTCCAACTCCAAATGAAGTGTCCATTCCACTTTACCATGCTGCCTTTTATATGCTAGCCCCAAAGAGTAATACCAGAAGCTGTAGAGCAAGTTGGAGAGGAGTGTGGTCAGAGAAGACTTCACAGAGGCAATGAAACTTGTTGGACTTTGAGAATTCATCAGGTTTAGGTAAATGAAGATTAGGACACCTTTTAGCAGGAAAAGGAAGTTAAAGCCTCATCCTTTAAGGCCCGGTTATCAGTTCCATGAAGCTGCTTCCAGTGTGTTTTATCACCACCTTAACGTCCTTTCCCCTCAAGTTGCGAGTATCTTCTCACTTTTTTTGACATTGAAGAGCCCTTTATTTTTGTCTTTCTAACACGTTTTGAAATTCTACTTTTGTAATATAGTTTTGTGTGTGTGTGTGTGTGTTTATCTTATCCTCTATTCAGTTCTTGAGGTAAAAAACCATGTGTTCTTTATATAGTTAACACAGTAGGTACTTTAAAATGTTTCAGTTAGTACATTCTCTCCAAACTACTGTAGTTCATAAAAAAATTCCTGGAATTTTTAACCAACATTTTATTAAAGGGTCAGAACCTGAATATGAGTTCCAAGATGGGAAACTAGCCATTGATGTTTGTAGCCAAGTAAAAGTTTTACCTCATTAGAGTAATAAGTTTTGAATTTGGGGGAAAGAGGAGGTCAAATAGAACCAAATGAGTGAGCATCTCAGAACTTGATTTCAGGAGTCCAGGGAACTTGACCAGTGGTAGAGAAGCCACATGTAGTTTGAAGAGGGGATTGAAGAGACTGAGGAAGTATGCAAACAAAGGCCTATTTAAATCATATAAAAATGATTTATAGGGAGAGAAGCTAGTAGAGAAATCGAGAAGAAAATCACCATCACAAATGGTGACTAGGGCCTGGCTAAGGATCTTGGCAATGGAAGGGCAGGCAGAATTTAAGAGACAGTAACAAAAGAAAAAAATCCTAGGAGGTGATCTTGAGTAGCAGAAAGACATTTTAGGAAACAAACATATTAAAAAATGTTAACATCTTTGCAACATTGAGAATCCGTCCTAAGCTTCTTATCTCTTGCATGCCTTGTATATATTGGTATATAAATTCACTCTGGTAGCAAATTTATTGAAAGCTAGATCCAGAAAGCAGAAGTCTCCATTGATTTGATCACTAAATGGCAGCTGTATGGCCTGTGCACTGTAGGGATGTTGCTAAAGGTAACGACAGCTACTTACAAGCCCCATACTTGATTTCTTTATCAACACCCTTGGAAGATCTTAACTCTTAAATAGCTTCTTTCCTCAAAGGTGTTTGGGACTCCAGTCTAGAATAGTATCTATATGAGGTTGGGGACTGTCAGGAGATAAAAACAAATAACCTGGCTTTCTGGAACTTCTCACCAACATCATATTGTAGAAGGGTCACTGGTTTACATGCAAGACCTGACTTCTGGCTCTTTCTTAGATTCAGAGATCTGCCCCAGACTTGCTGTGTGACTGCTAGCAACGTCTCTCCGCCTCTATTGGCCTTAATGTCATCTGTTATAAAAATCAGATTGGTCTCAGGGGTGGTCTCAGAGGCTACAAGTTCGCCACTCCTGGGGTCCATGAATTGAAAAAACAAATTGATGACTGTATTTCAATATAATTAGTTTTCTTTGTAATTCTGTGGATTTTGTTTCATGCATTTAAAAATGTTGTTTTGAAGAGGGATCAATAAGACTTCATGGGACTGCCAGAAGGGTCCATAATGCAGAGTTGAAGAAACTCTGGTCTAGGTGATGTCTGAGGATTTTTCTGACTTTCATGTTTCTTTGATCCTGAGATAACCCTATGAGTAGATTTTATGACATCTTATTTTACAGGAAATTTAAGTTAGTTAGTTGTAACTCCATAGGTTGATGACACCTTGTTTTGGGAAGAGTAAGAGACTTTAGGACCAAACTTTGACTCCTCAGATGTGCTTCAGAGGAGTAAACTTAGGGGATTCTTAGTGATTCAGATTTCTGAGTGTGAATAGCCAGCCATCTTGTTGCTTCCTTGCATTCATGACCTTGTAGAAATTAGAAATCTGAAATTCATAAACAGTTGCTAGCTGAGTGGGCTTATGGGTGAATGTCAGATATCTCCCCTTCTATTCTCAGCTGTTACCAAGAAACAAGAAACTTTCAGGGGAGGAAATGAAGTTCCTTGCCCTTCACCATTTTCAGTACCTGGCTCTGGCTTCTACCCTGCCATTTCTCCTGACCCCATGTGTGCCACCTCTTTTCTTCCTTTTCCCCACGTTTTCCTGATAATCAACATCTGCAGAAGAAACTGAACTGGTTTTGGCCAGAAAATTGCTTGAATCGTATAGTGCTGAAAGAAGACTGGAAGAATCAAAACCCTCACTGTCATTTTGTAGATGACTGACTGATATCCTACTAGACAGAAAATACCTGGCCCTCTGAGGATCCCTCTTGCTCCTTTTCAGCTCTAGACCGTTGTTTTTTTTATTGCCTGTATCACGGGATAATGAAAAAAGAGCTTAATTTAGAGTCAAAAGCCCTGCCTGAGTTTTCCATCTACTTACTGGTTGTGTGACCTTGAACAAGTCACAGCTTCTCTTGACTTCAGTTTCCTCATCTATAAAATTAGGGGATTGGACTAAATTGTCCTTAAAATCCCGTGTATTTGAGGGAAAGGTTTCAGTTGCTGCAGAGAAAGTTTTTTTTTTCTTCCTTCTCCTGGTTCAGGAGTTTGCAGTTGACAGAAGGCCAAACCTTGTTTTGGAGGGCAGAAAACCCCCTAGCCATGTGTTCGGGTCCAGTGGCAAAATGAGGAGATTGAGAGAATGTCCATAGTCATACTATCTAACCCCTGAAGCAAGGGGCCCCTGTATCATAGTCCTGAGAGTTTAGTCATCTAACCTCTGCTTAACCTCTCCCTGTCTCCCGAGGCAGTCCATTCCATTGTTAGCTCTGAGTGTTAGGAGGGTTTTCCCTTTATGTTGACCTGAAATTTCTGGGTCTTCCACTCTGGGGTTCAAGTTCAGCCTTTTGTGGGCAGGCAGGACAACAGCCAGCAGATGTGTGCAGTGCGCTGGTAGGTGGGAGTTGTTCCTTCACGTGACAGCGCTCAGAGCCTCCTTCACAGCAGCTGTTCTGCAAAGGAAGCCTCTCCAACTCCTTTGACTGATCCTCATACAGTATAATCCCAAGGCCTCCTCAAAATCCTGATCGCCTTTCTCTGCATACACTGCAGTTTGTCAGGGTCCTTAAAATGTGACTTGTAGAACGAAGATGACATTGTGGCTTTGGTCTGACCAGGGTGGAAATTAGCAGGACGAGCAAGCTCTCCTTCTAGCACACCAGATTTCTGTTAATGTAACGAGTACCAGTAACTGTGTTATCTGGTTTGCCGTAAGAAAGTGTTGGGATTTTTTCCCCTTAATTTCTTTCCTGTTTGTCCTGAGATTCTTCTCCATCTAATTCTCTAGTACCTAGCCTAGTCTGTTTCCTCTTTCAGGATCTACAAGTTTTAGTGCACAGAAACTTAATTATCAGCCTGCTTGGTGTTGAAAAATAAAACCTCTTCTCTGCCTTCAGTCCCACAGAATAGTGAGAAGCTGCAGGAGAGCCCATGCATTTTTGCGTTGACGCCGAGACAAGTGGAACTGATCAGAAACTCCAGGTACATTTACCTCACTCATCACCTTCCTGCCTACATTTAGGGTTCTCCTCCCTGAGTCATTTAACTCCATAGCACCATGAGAAGTAAGAGAAAACTGGACTATTTTATGTTGTTTCAGGCTTCTGTCCTATCTCATAAGATAGTGATCTCTAGATGTTACTAAACATGACCCATAGTTCTAGAGGAACTTCCTAGAATACCTCTGTCCCATTTTATACCCATTAATAAAGCTCAGAAGTTGATGTTGGAAAAGGGAAAGTCACAGGTTTCTGAAACTGGCAGGAATCCCTCCCCACTCACCTTACCGCACTGTCACACACATGATGTTATAGAGAAGAAGACTATGGTCCAGAGGAGGTGATCAGTTTTTGACATGATGGTAAGTAGCAGGGCCAGGGATTCAAATAAAGTCTAGTGCTCTTTGCCCTGTCTACTGTTAGCCTGCTGGTCCCTCTTACAAAAGCATTGATAAGAAAAACAACTGGTATTTTTTTTGGCTTTAGCCTTATGAAGCACTTACCTTACAACTATGAGGTCAGTGATACAGATATTACTATCCTCAATTACAGGTGAGGAAATTAAAACTCATAGTGGCAAAGTTTCTTGCCCAGAGTTTCAAAATGAGTAAGCTTCAGAGCCAGGACAGAAGCCTAGCTTTTGCCTCCAAATCCAGCACTCTTCCCTTTAGACCATAAGAGCTAATTAAAGGGTGGTCTTCAGATTAGAGCTCATTGTTGTTAGTGGAATCGTGGGATTTAAGCTCAAAGGATACCTAGTTCAATACCTTTAACCTATAAAAGGAAACTGAGGTCCACAGATGGGGAAATCATGTTGGTGCTATAGCAGAGCTGGGATATTAATCCAGGTTTTCTGATTAGAAATCCAACAATTTTTCCACTACAACTTGTGACCCTTGTGATCCAGTTACAAAAGGGATTGGCTCTACCTGAGGGACCAGAGAGCCGCTGGGAATAAAAAGCCCAGAACGATGAACTCTTTAGGCCCGTTCCCAGGAAGAGTTGGTATCTGAATACAGTGTGCTATAGCCCTAATACTTTTGAACTGAGTCCTAGGCCTCACTGTAACATCTCTCAGTGCAGTTTTTTTTTTTAAACAAAGGTATATTTGCTGTGAAGATACACCAAAAATAGAAGTACAAACAATTTCCCCCAACACCCAAAGGATCACTCTCCTTGCAGTACATTCTAATAACTATCACCCTTCTGCATGCATTGTCTTCACCAAAACATGGCCTGGACTCTAGACTCTTCTATTCAGAACAGTGCTATTTCAGAAGTAAAGCTGAACGACTGCTTTCATGTACTCTTTTGGGATGCCAGGTTAAGTTTTGTAGGCTCATGTCTGCATTGTAGGTCTATGGCTTTTTCTCCTGGCCAGCTTCCCTCTGAGACATGATGCTTTTTGGTCTCAGATCAGTGCTGTGGCTGTTGGGCCCTGTGTGGTAGGAACAGGAGTCAGACTCAGAAGATCATCCTGCTTGCAGTGTTTGCCTTGGGTTTGCCAAGAGAGCTTTTGAGTACAGATTTAGATGATTCCTTCACTGAATCCAGATTCTTTCCTTATTTCTCCATCCTAAAAGCTACTCATGCTGCAATGGGCTTAGTTTAATTTTTTCTCTACTCCTACCACTGGTGCTACTTTAAAAAAAAAATACAGCCAAGTGGCCACAAATGGCTGCTGGAAGACCCAGGTTAGTCATAGAATGTTAGAACTGGAACAAGCTTTAGAAGCACCTTAATCTAACACCATTTTAAAGGGGGGAATAACCCTTATATACCAGATATACTATTTTCCTTGGTTGTCCAGTTGTTTGCCATACCATGTAGCTCTGCCTTAGTCATATGCTCAAGCTATTGGGGGAGGCTCACAGCATCTTAGAGTAGGAAGGCCCCTTAGAGACTGATCTGTACCTGACCAAATAGCCTCATGGACCATATCACTTAAAGATTCTTCTAGCTCTTGCTTAGAGTTTGGCCAATGTCTGCCAGGATGCTGTACCTTGAGTATTTTTGAGAATTTTTCTCATGTAGTTGGAAATACCACCAGAAAAGAAGCAGAAAAACAAATTGGCCTGACGCTTAGTGCATTTTGAGTTAAGGGACACCCAGTAACTACGTGGAATGTACCCACTAATCAGGGACTGCAAAATCAAGGAAAGGAAAATATGGAATTGAGATTTCTCCAGACCAAGGTTCCCCAACTCCTCATCTTTGAGGTTGACTTCTCACCTCCTTTTTATTTCTTTCTAGGATTGATAATCAAATCCAAGTTTCTTTTGCTGCTATGAAAGGCATGATAATCTGTTGCCCCTGTGGCTTTACTCAGAATCCCTGTAATTCAAAGCCGTGGGCAGTCTAGGCTGAAGCTTGCTTCTGTGACTGCCACTCTCCCTTCATACCCATCAGTGTCACCTCCATCCCACCAGTGTCCCTGCCCTGCTCTTTGGGTCCCCTTGGAACTTTTCATGTTAATAAACTGTCCTTTCTGTTAGACCTGTTCTCCCCTACCCCACCCTCCCAAAAAATATTTGTACAAGTTTTCTCTTTACTTATATGTTTACTTTTTCTCCCCTATAGATTATAAGCTCCTTGAAGGCAGCAACTGTTTTATTTTGTATTTGTAGCCCAATGGCAGGCATTCAGCAGATGTTACTTAAATACTTGGGGATTGGACAGACTTGATCTGGTTATAGCACAAAGGAGGGTTTCTGTGAAAGCCACTCACTGAAAGAGCTCTACACATTTGAGCATTGAGTAAAGAATGAGTGCTGCCCCTGAGCTCCTTCCTTGTCAGGCAATGCCCTATCCCATTTGGGGGAAGGGAAAAGTAGATACTGTTACTGAAAAGATTGGAGCACCTGCCCTAGAGGGGGAGCTAAGCAGGAGAGAGCTTAGAGTCTAGAACAATGCATTGTGCCATTATCTGGCTGGCAAACTGCTTTACCACTTTCTGCTTTAGTTTCTTTATCTTTAAAATGGCTATGACAGGCTGGTTGGGAAGAGGCACCGTGATGTTACTCTGTGGTTCCATTGGTGCTTTCAGACCCAGCTAGGCCAGAGAAGAGTGCCCCTCAGTAAGGACTCCACACATTGTGGGTTTATTCAAGCTGTTTACACCTGCCTTCTGGATGGATTCTGGCCTTGTGATGTTGTAGCATGAGTTTTTTGGTATTTTGGCTAAACAGTTTATATAATCACCTTGAGCCATTTGGAAGAAGGGTGTTACCTAGATTACAAGAGAAGATGAAAAGAAGAATAATATTGTCAGTGTTGGATATAGTATTGACGTCCTGGAATGTTCTTTACCTTATTAGCTTCTTTCTTTTTTATTGGATTTACTTTGCCAGGGAGTTGCAGCCTGGAGTGAAATCAGTTCAAGTGGTACTAAGGTGAGTTCTGTGGATCTGTTGGAGTCCAGAAGACATACAAGGACAAGTGACTCTTAGGGAAATTGGGAAGGAACTTTGCAGTGACCCCAGAAAGTTCTTTTGATAAGCAGCTCTCATGCTAATGCAGTGCAGGAGAGAAAGCTGTTTGCTATCTGCAGTGTGTCTGCATCTAGCCTACTAACAACATATTACTGACTCGGCTCAGAATAGCTAGGTTTGCCTGAGCCTGTATTTCAGGGGTAGATGAAGGCCTTGGGAAGTGGGGAGCGGGTAGTGTGTGCTGGATTCTGATCTCAGAACAGAACTGGAGTCTCAGTAAGGGTGGGAGGGTATCCGTGGGGGAGTGAAGCATCACACAGTCCTTCCTTCTGTTGCAGAATCTGTTACACAGACACTAGCTGCCCCCAGGAGGATCAATACCCTCCTAACATTGCAGTAAAAGTCAACCACAGCTACTGCTCAGTCCCGGTAAGTCATCCCAGCTTCACAGTATCACTTGGTTAGTTGGGTATTTGTTAAGGAGCCAGGTCTACTGCTGGAAAGAACTGTTAATACAGATGGGCTTGAAGGGAGGGGAAGGAGTGTAGTAGATATAATGTTTAAAATTCATCATAAAACATTCTCAACTGGGTGATGGTTTGGATTTTTTAAAAAATTAACTACATTTTCTTTCCTCCTGAGCAAAATAAAGAAAATTTTCTGATTTCAGGGCTATTATCCATCAAATAAGCCCGGAGTGGAGCCAAAACGACCCTGTCGTCCCATTAATCTCACACACCTCATGTACCTATCTTCAGCAACAAACCGAATCACTGTCACCTGGGGGAATTACGGAAAGGTGAGTGATATGGCCAGTGGCAAGGTTGGACTGCCGAGGACTCCTCGTTCTACTCGCTGACTCCTTGTCTCTCTTTCCAGAGTTACTCAGTGGGTTTGTACTTAGTACGGCAGCTGACCTCATCAGAACTGCTGCAGAGGTTGAAAACTATCGGGATCAAACATCCGGAGCTCTGCAAAGCACTGGGTAAGCAGTTGAGCTCATTGCTGACAGATGACTGGGAAACGAGTGCGGCTCCCTGTGTTTGCGTTTGGTCTCCTCCCCGGGGAGGTCTGGGACATTCGTACCTCCAGAGTCAGTCTTGTTGCTGGTAGTATTGTGCCTGTGACACCAGGTAAATAAAGTGGAGAAACTTTGGACTTAGAGTCAGGAGACCTCGATTCTTTTTTGGGGGGGGTGAGGCAGTTGGGGTTAAGCGACTTACCTAGGGTCACACAGCTAGTAAGTGTTATGTGTCTGAGGCTGGATTTGAACTCAGGTCTTCCTGACTCCAGGGCCAGTGCTCTTTCCACTGTGCCACCTAGCTGCCCCCAGGAGACCTCAATTCTAGGCCTGGCTCTTGTGATCTTGGGTCAGTCTTTCTCCTCTTTGCACCTCAGTTTTCTGATTTGTAAAATGAGGGGATTGGACTATAATCTCTGTGGTTCTCAGCTCCTCCTCCACTGTCCTCTGTGAGTCTAGGAGGCTGTTCCCTTTTCCTGTTAGTTTACTGAGACCATCAGAAACAAGCAAGCCTTTCTTCTTTTGAAGCTTTTACTAATTGGAGTGAACCAAGTAGTAGCGTATAACACTTCTTGCTAACCATCTGATTGGAATTCCTTTTGGAGTTTAAGTGTGTGAACAAAATGGAAGAGCCCTGCAAATATGGTTCCTGATCTGGTGATTTTAAAATTAAAGTCAGAATTCCCACCTTCACTTCTCATGGGATTTCTTTGAAAATTCCTTTAACTAACCAAGTGGGAGGAATGTTATAAGGAAGATGAAACTTTGTTACTTTAGAATTGTGGGAAGCTTAGGTGACCTCTGAGGCTATTATAAGGTTGTGATCATTTGGACAGGGTGGAATTGAAGTTTACCTTTGTGCAAATGTGTGTGGGGGAAGCAAATTTTTTGAGGGAATAGTGTAAATGAAATTTTGTAGGGCCTAAGGGGCAGGTAGGTGGCGCAGTGGATGTAGTGGTAGACCTGAGAGTCAGGAAGACTCATCCTCCTGAGTTCAAATCTGGTCTCAGATACTTAACTAGCTGTGTGACCCTGAGCAAGTCGATTAACCCTGTTCACTTCAGTTTCCTCATCTATAAAATGAGCTGGAGAAGGAAACTGAGGCAAACAGGGTTAAGTGACCACTCCAGTATCTTTGCCAGGACAGCCACAAATGGGGTCATGAAGAGTCACACATGGCTGGAAAACTACTGAACAATGAATCTTTCCTAAAGAGAAAAATAAACCAATTAAAGGCACATCAGCAGCATCCATTTGTAAAGAGTATGCCAGTTACACATCATTTTTCATTAGAGCCAACCCTAAGGGCCTCTCTTAGCACCCATATAATTTAATATATGTACCACAAAGTAATAAAATCTCTTATCTCTTTGCTAACATTTTACATAACTCAGAGCAGCCCTCCCCATCCCCTCCACATTACTTTCCAGTTATTGAAGATTGACTCAATTTGTGATAACAGCCCAAGCTCCTTAGGGAGAAGGTACTCCACAAATAGTAGTCTCAATCACTATGATGCTAACCAGCTGTGTGACTTTAGACAAGTCACTTCTGCTCCACCTCAGTTTCCTCATTGAAGTAAAGGGTTTGGACTAAACCATAATGTCTAAAGCTTGGCAATATTTTTCCTAAAATTGTGCCTACAAAATAGTATGGCTTATGGTAAACAAACATGCCAGAACCTGTATGTCCAAATGAGAGTTGTTTCCAAGGATGCTGCAGTTTTTCAGAACTTTCTGGAAACTTACCAGAAGAGTAAATTTAGAACTTGAAATAGAAACTTAGAACTTGGCCTCAGCCGCTCAGTTCACCCAGTTGAGACAAAATCATGGATCAGAGAATTTTAAAGCCGGAAGGGATGTTAGAGGTCATTTAATTAATCCTGTCCTTTTATGACGGAAGAAACTGAGGTGAAGTGAATTGCCAGAGGTCACACAAGTAGCAAGTGTCAGAGCCAGGTTTAAAACCAGGGTCTCTTAATACCAGGACTGGCACTTCTTTAGGATACCTTGCTGCCTTTTTGGTTTTTTTTTTTTTGGTTTGTTTTATTTTTAGGCAGTTGGGGTTAAGTGACTTGCCCAGGGTCACACAGCTAGTAAGTGTCAAGTGTTTGGTCTGAGCCCGGATTTGAACTCAGGTCCTTCTGACTTCAGGGCTGGTGGTCTATCCACTGTGCCACAAAGCTGCCGCTCCTTTTGGTTTTTTTAACAGATGCAGAAATTGAAAGACCTCCCTGAAAGCAGGGTCTATGTCTCCTTTCTGTGCAAGCCAAGTACGTGGCCTAGGGTCTTGCATATAGGTGCTTAATGTTTATTTTTTGAATGAAGAGAAAGAAGTTGAGTCACCAAGGAGCACACAAGTAGTGATGGACCTAAGACTAGAACCCACATCTCTTGGCTCCTAGTAAAGTATTCTTTCAGTTTCCAAACAAGGCTGAGAGTTGCAGCGATAAATTCAAGTTAGCAGGCCTTTGAACAGATTCGAAGGCAGGCAAGTACCAAACCCTCTCATGTCATTAAGGGTCAGTACTGTCATTGAAGACTTCATAGGGTGGAAATTCTATAGCCTCCTCTAAAAAGTTTCCATCAGCCCACAGGATGTCTCCTAAGCTAAACTATACTCATTTAGAACATTATACCTAAAACTAAGTTGTCAGCCCAACCTCCTAATGATCTAGATCTCAGAGGGGGCAGTGACACTCCATATTTGTCTCTCGCCTGCTTGTTTGCTCCCTCCCTTTCCTCCTCGAAGCATTGACCGTTTCTGTCTCAAGACCTGCTCCCACAAGCCCATGTTGTGGTGACTCAGGCACTGGTGTGAGTTCCTCAACATGAGGGAGATTAATCTGTGTACTAGACGCAGGTTTGGTGGGGCCTTTGCAGTTGGTTTCACATTTAAAAAGGCCTAAAGGGGGAAATAATTTCCCTGGCCTTGAGCATTGTGTGACAAGCAGGTGGCACAGATTGCTTGCTCTGTGAAATCTGCTGTAGCAGTTGTAGGGCTTGAGGAAAGATGAAACCCATGGCTCCTTGAAGAACAGGAGGCAGCATGATATGTAGGGGGAGGATTGCTGCTTGATAGTGATAGCCCTGGAGTTCTAGCTCTACCAGCTAATTGTGGGACCTTGCACAAGTTATTCCATCTCTGTGAGCCTCAATTTCTTCATCTTCAACATGAAGAGTTTGGACAGGATAATCTTCAAGATCCTTTCCAGCTTTAACGTGTTATCTCCATAAGCTCTTCCTGATCTTCCTTTTGTGGGACAAAAGCCCACCTCTCCAATCCACCTTGTTGACAGCAAAGAAAGGAAGTGGCTGCCACCCAGATCAGGCTTGTTTCTGGCCAATTAGCATTGGCCAGGAGAGTTAGGAGATGCCACTTAACCTGTCCTGTGGGACAGAAGGTAGGGTGGGTTGGGTTCATTGACTCTGTAGTGACAAATGAACTGACGAGTTAGCTTGCCATACCCTAGAAAGAAGACTGACTTTAGAGTAAGGGGGTGTGGGTCTGAACCCCACTTCTTCTGTTACTACCTGTATGGTCTGGGACAATTCACCTCACCTCTTAGAGCCTCTGTTTCCTTAACTGTGTTGGGCTTTAGTGACCTTTGAGGGCCCTTCTAGCTCTAAATCTGTGGGTATACGAATGAGGAAGGTCCTTCTTGGGACCAGTACTGCGTCTTAAGTTGTAGTAACTGTTATCTAGTGATTTAAGGTTTATAAAGGTGTAACAGCTTACAGCATATGCTATGTTACTTACTAGACTGAAGAAGTTTAGGGCTCTGGACCATTACAGTTTTTCCTAAACCATGTAGCCTGGCCAGTCTGATTAATTTCCTTCCACAGATCTAATCGAATTCTAGTGTTGTTCCACACTAGCAATCAGTATTTTTTTTTCCCTTTGGTAAAACAGGAATTCTCTGCTCACAGTTAGAGTGGCTGCAATTTTCTTATCTGTAAAAATGAGGGAATTGGACTAGGTGATCCCTAGCATCATTTCCAACTCTAAAACCTATGACATGTACTTCTTTATCTGTCTTTTGTCTTCAGCCACAGTCTTACATTGGGTGAGCTCAGAGTTTCCTAGAAAAGGGTATGCCTTCTAAAATACTTATCCCATCTATATCCTCATTATTTACCATTCTTTCAATTTCCAGAGAGCTTTTCATTCCACAGTGAAATATCATCCTGAAAATGCAAATATTCCAGGGTTACATCACAAGACTTGACTTAAATCTCAGTGTAAATTTACATCAAAGCCCTTCCTAAGAACTGGTTTTGCCAGGGGAATAGAAGACACTGTTAAAATAGGTAAGGACACTAAGTGTCTGAGGAAGGCAGAGGGAGAAAAGGAGAAGGCAATAGTTTTCCCAGAGACCCAGCCTGGATCTGGCCACGGTATAGTGGACTCCTGGCTGAAGCCTAGCAAGTATTTAGAGAAAAATCTGAACTAGGAGGAATGTTATAGAGCACACTTCACCCAGTACAGAAATCTCTTCTGTAGTATCCCTAGCAGGTAAACAGTTACAAAGACAGGTAGCTCATTACTCATCAAACACAGTCCTGTTGTTGGACAGTTTTGCTTGTTAGAAAGTTCTTTATACAGAGACACTTTTTTTTTCCAAGCTAAATTTTTTTTTCACAACAATCCACTTTGTCTCCATTTCCCCTGTTCTTTCCTCCTTCCCTCTGTATTGAGAAAGCAAGAAAAAGAAAGCCACAGTTACAAATATGTATAGTCATGGGAAACCCTACATTGGCCATGTCCAGAAATATCTGTCTCAGTCTGCACTCAGTCCATCATCTCTCTATCTGGAGGTAGGTAGCATGTCTCGTCATAAGCTCACTGGAATTATTGGTCATTGGGTTGATCATAGTTCCTAAGTCTTTCAAAGGTGTTTACAATGTTGTTATTATCGTATAGGTTGTCTTCCATGTTCTGTCTACTTCACCGTGCCATCAGTTCATACAAGTCTTTCCAGATTTCTCTGAAACTATCCCTTTTATTATTTCTTAAAACACAGTGGCATTCCATCATATTCATTCACCATGACTCATTCAGTCATTCCCCAATTGATGGGCACCCCTTCAATTTCTAGTTCTTTGTCCCTGCAAAAATAGCTACTATAAATATTTTCGTAGATATGGGTTCCCTTCCTCTTTCTTTGATCTCTTTGAGGTATAGACCTACATAGTTTAATAGTTTGGGGGGGTCATGGTTCCAAATTGCTTTTCAGAATGGTTGAACCAGTTTACAGCTTCACCAGTAGTGCATTAATATACCTGTTTGTCCACAGTCCCTCTAGCATTTGTCATTTCCCTTTTTTGTCGGCTTTGATCATCTGAAGGGTGTGAGGTGGAAACTCAGAGTTGTTCAAACTTGGATTTCACTAATTAGTGATGTAGAGTATTTTTTTGTGTATCTGTTGATAGCTTGGATTTCTTCTTCTGCCTATTCGTTTCCTTTGGCCAACTGGGGAATAGTTCTTATTCTTATATTTGAATCCGTTCCCTATATAGTTTAGAAATTAGACCTCTATCAGAGAAACTTGCTGCAAAGATTTTCCCCCCATTCATCTCTTTTCTAATTTTAGCTGCATTGGTTTTGTTTTTGCAAAAACTTTTAAATTTTATGTAAATTACCATTTTACCTTCTGTAATACATTTTTTATCTTTTGTTTTGTTATGAACTCCTCCCCTATCCAGAGATCTGACAGGTAATTTCTTCCTTACTTCCTTGCTCATCTCCTTACTCCTCTAAGTGATTTATGATGTCTCTATGTCTAAGTTATATACCCATTTTGAGCACATCTTGGCATACCATGTGAGATTGGGTCTATACCTAGTTTCTGCCAGACAGCTTTCCAGTTTTCCTAAAAGTTTTTGTCATTTAGTGAGCCCTTGCCTCAGTAGCTGAGATCTTTGGATTTATCAAACACTAAAGCTACTGTACTTGTTTGCTTCTCTATACCTAATCTGTTCTATTCACAACCACAGAAGCACATTTGGAGTCACTTCCCTCCCTCCATCCTCTGAGATGGTACCCTTTAACTCAGTTCTTTCTTTCATATTGCAACCCTTTAGACAGTGATCATTTCTTCTTCAGATTCATCTCTTTTTGTCAGTCTTTCTTATATTGAATTTTCTCTCATTCAGGAGTCTCAGAATTAGCTTTCCCTCTATAATTGTGGGGGGGGGTTTGTTGGGGTTTTTTTTTTTTTAGGCAATGGGGGTTAAGTGACTTGCCCAGGGTCACACAACTAGCTAGTAAGTGTCTAAGGCTAAATTTGAACTCAGGTCCTCCTGACTGCAGGGCCAGTGCTTAATCCACTATAATTAATCTTTGTGTAATCAACTTCTTAGTTTTTGGGGCAGCATAAGATGGTATGGCATTCCTCTGTTAGCTAAATTTAATACGCCTTCTACCAAGGTGGTATAATGGAAGGAGCATTGACCTTGGAATCAGAAGACCTAGGGTTCATACCTTGATTCTGTGAAACAACAATAGTAACAACTCAAAAGCATTTCTATAACATCCTTACGTGTGTTACAGATGAGAAAATTGATACTGAGAGGTTCAGTTATTTGTCCTAGGTTATACAGCTGGTAAATGCCCCCAGATTTGAACTCTGGTATTTCTGTCTCCAGGCTCAGCACTCTCAGCCAAATCTTTAAATTGGGGATAATAACACTTGTACCACCCACCTCACCCTGGTGTTTGAAAGGATCCAACAGGATGATGTAGGGAGAATCCTAGATAATAGAGCCACAGTTCACCCAGGCTCAGAGGTACATTCCAGCCCGGTGGCTTACAAGGTCCCCTTGACCTTGCTAGGGTTTCTGCAAATTATGCAAATAGAGGCCTCACTGAGCACTGGAATGTTGGAAGTGGGAGGAGTCATGACCCCAAGCTGCCATCCAGTGGACAGACTCTCAGCAACCCTGGGGTTTTTATTTTGTTTTGTTTTTCAAAATAACTGTAGTTACTGTATATGTCAACAGTAGTTTACATTTGTATATACTCTTATATGATTCCCATAACAGCTCTGTGGCCCAGATAGCTCAAGTAATAGTGTTTTCACTGTACAGCTGAGGAAGGTGAGATTGTGACCTGCCAGATACCACACAGCTGATAAGTGAGGGAACAGGGTTTTGAACTCAGGATTCTGACTCTCGCTGCATGGTACTGAAGTGTCAGGCTGTATAAATTGAGGTGTGTTTATTATTAAAATATACTTAGTACATAAGTCTAAAACTGTAAAATAAAGGTAATTGGTTATCTTACTGTTAGCGTCTTATGCAAGTAATACTAATGATGATTTTTAAACATTGATGCTTTTGTCTGGTTGTCTTGTGACAGTCAGAGAGAGGAATTTAAATAGCAGTGTGCTCTGATAGGAGCTTTAGCTTTCTTTTATCATCTAGCATTGGTGAGCAAACACTTCAAGACCCCACTCTCTTCTCCTTCATCAAACCTTCTGCTGGAATTTTCCCCAGGTCATCTCTCCCTCTACCATCCTCTTCCTTAAGGGGTGTCAGAAAACAGTGGCAAAGCTGGCAGTCATTCATTCAGCTCGAAGGGAAAACTGAGTTATCAGTTCCCAAAGCTCAGTGAATAGACTTTTCTGAGGTAAAAGTGTCCGAAGCATGATTGGATACCTTCCTTATTGTCTCTGCCTTTAAGAAACTTAGTGTCTTGTTTGCTTGTATGTCTCCCTTAACATGAAGTACAGTGGGTTGCACATGGTAGAGGCTTAATAATGAATGAATTGTAACCCAGCTTTTAGAATGCCTCCAGAAATATACAGAATTTACATAGAATCGGTAAATTCATAAGTAGGTGTTAGCTTGTTCTCCAACAGATAAAGGTTTTGAAAGAGAAAACAAAAATTATAGATAATCAATTGAAAAATTGTTGAAACTCAGAGAAATGCAAAATGAAATATCCTTGAAAGTATGGCATATCAATCTGGAATTATACAATGAATTACAATATTAATCATAACCTTTGACCCAGCAATCTTGTTATTATATCCTAAAGATATTATTGAGAGGAGGGAGGGGGGAACTATCCATAAAAATATTCATAACTGCTTTTCTGTATAATGGTAAAATACTATAAACTTCCCATGTGTCCAACAGTGAACAAATTGTTAATGTGAAAGGCATGTAATTGCAGTGTTAAAAATGACCATGTAAGAAATGAAATATGAAAAGACTTGCATTGTGTCACAAAGTTAAAAGAGCAGAATTAGAAGAAATAAACACATTTACTACTATTAAAAACAACATTAGGAGGGAATACCGAGTAAAGGGTGGTTGGTTGTTTGGGGAGTTTTTTTTCTATTGAAGTCTTTATTTTTCAGGAAAATTTTTCATGCGTGTGGTTTTTCTTAGGTATATAATTCAGACCAGTTATCCAAACTATCTGTATTCTTCATGATTTTAAATCTTTTTTTTTTTTGCCTAACTTCAGTAATTGCCTTAATTCTCTTCACTTTTTTTGTGTATGCACATTGAAGGTCTTGTTGCCACACAAATAATAAAAATGTTTTAAAAGAGTGCTTCTAGAAAATGATTATTTTTTTTTTGGCTAGGCAGTGGGGTTAAGTGACTTGCCCAGGGTCACACGGCTAGTAAGTGTTATATGTCTGAGGCTGGATTTGAACTCAGGTCCTCCTGAATCCAGGGCCAGTACTGTATACACAGCACTACCTAGCTGCCCCTAGAAAATGATTTTCTTTTCAGTCTAAGTTTCCAGGCTTTGTAGGCGTGTTAGATTTTGACAGTACCCCAGCTTCCAAATGACTGAGGTATTTTCCTTTCCATATATCCCTTCTTTTCTTCCTACCTTCCACAAAGGTGGGACATCAGAGGCTAAAAGAAAGCTTACATTCACTTCCTCTCCTTAGGTGTTGTCATATACTCCAGGCCTGTTGTGTGTTCTACTAATAATAGAGTTTTTAAAATTCTCATTTCTACTTAATTCTTCTTAGAGATCACCACTTGTGAGATCTGAGCTACCCACTGGGCACACTTGTGCCTGGGTATCTCTTAAGGTCCAATACAACTCGAGAGACCAACAGAAGCCATTCTGAGACTTGCCTGAGTCTCACCTGACCTACCAGGTGTGATGGCGCCATGGACTCTGTGAAGATCTGTTTATCAGCAGCCCTTTTCTCCCTCCTTCCCCACCCCCCTGTTTTTGCAGTTTCCAGTCAGGCCATGTACACAGCTGGCCAGTAGCCTAGTCCTGAACTTTGAGACAGAAATGTGAACCTCTTTGACAGTATTCTTTCTTGGGTGCTGTGTCTTATCTGGAGGTAGTAGGCAGGGGTTGAAGTGGGGGAGTGGGCCTGTTGGAGAGCAGACTGGTGGGGAGAGGTTAGGAAGTTCTCCCCTCTCCTTCCCCTACTTCCCCCCAAAGGGGCTAGAGAAGCTGGCTACCCACAATTCTCCTTAATTTGCGTCTTCCCTATTTTAAGACTTCTAATGAGGGGGCATATGGAGATCATAAGCTAGGGGCATCACATTCTGCTCAGCTCATTTCATTTCCTAGAGTGGGCAAAAGGGGTTAGTGCCTACCGTTTCAACCTTTGTTGGCCTTCTTTTGTCTCTTCAGTCAAAGAGAAGTTGCGTCTTGATCCTGACAGTGAAATTGCCACCACAGGTGTCCGAGTGTCTCTCATCTGTCCGGTAAGTCAGAGCAAACCCTTGTGCTGCTCTTGGCTGGGGAGTCCAGTTTTCCCACCCTAGAGTAAAGGAGGAGAGTCTCCTAGCCTTTAGGCCTTCTCTCAGGATATACCTGTCTCTTTTGGGAGAGGCAGGTAAATTTCTAGCAGCCATTCCTGGATTTGTCTCATAGCCTCAGTGCTGCTCTCCTCATTCTCAGTTATTTGACTGACCCATCGGAATTGATCAAGTGTGAGACACTCTAGGGATTACAAGAGAAGACCTGGACCCTGCCCTCAAAGAACTTACAGTGTAGCTGGGGGGGAGATGGGGAGGGGGGGGTTGGAGACAACATATGAAAGAAACAACTAGTAATAATTCAAGACTGTGCAGTCCAGTGTGAGTAAGACTAGTTAGGAGAGTTAGGTTTAGTGTTCAGAGGATTGGAAGCATTGGGGAAGAGGCAGGACTGAAGTTAGATTTGCCTTCCCTTGAATATTGCGCTGGACGTGTGTATGCTTTAGAGCTCCACTGTGGCAGGAAAGGACTGGGCTGCTAGCCTAGTTATCTCTCTCCTAACTGCTCACTCATTTTGGGTGTCCCCATGTCGGGCCTATAGCTAGTAAAGATGCGACTCTCCATGCCTTGCCGGGCTGAGACCTGTGCCCACCTGCAGTGCTTCGATGCAGTATTCTACCTCCAGATGAATGAGAAGAAACCTACCTGGATGTGTCCTGTGTGTGACAAACCAGCCCCCTATGACCAGCTGATAATAGATGGGTGAGTTTGCTTAGTGGGGTGCTGATGGCATCATCACTTTGGGATTTTTTGTATTCATACTACTACCCTTGGTAAAGTACCTTCAATTTTACACTTTAACTATCCTTGTTGGTTCTAAATGTGAAAGGATGTGTCAGGACCAGTTATTTCTTCTTTCTTCTTACCTATGTCATTAATATTTTAATAGAGCTGACCTTACCCCAGCCTTATAATTATTGTGGTGGGAATACATTATTCAGGAGTCTAAGGACATAGGTTTGAATCCTTTGTTTGATACCAACCTTAACTGATGTTAGACAAGTTGTTTCCCATCTGTAGGTCCCAGCTTCCTACTGCATTAAGTAAAAGCTAAATTAGATGATTGATCACTAAGGTTTCTGCTAAATTCTGTGACTAGCTTTCACTATGGCATTATAAGGGAAGACATGGTCTATGGTTTACAAACATAAGCTATAGTTCAGTTCAGTTTTAGAAACATTTGTTAAGCACCTAATATGTGCAAGGTCATAAAGATACAAAGAGAAAAGTGAAGTATTCCCTGTCCTCAAAGGGGGGAATGACATGTACGCAGACAAGTGAACAGAGAGAGAGAGAGGAGAGAGAGTGAGTGAGTGAGTGTGTGTGTGTGTGTGTGTGTGTGTGTGTGTGTGTGTGTAAATTTCAAAAGGGAATCAAGAAAGGAAGGTGTAGAAGGTAGTATGACAGCCAGACTTCTAAAGAAGTAAGAGGCCTCTTAGAATATGAAGGATGAAGAAGTACATTCCAGACATGGAAGATCACACATGCATTCAAGGGCCTAGTGGTAGAAGATAGAAACTTGCATATGGGAAGTCATCAGGCAAGCCAGCTTGACTTGGAGCTATATGTAAAGGAGACCACTGTGAGATCAGTAGCTTGATTATGTTAGGCTTTAAATGTCATGCTGAGGATTTTGTATTTGGCCCTTTTTAAAGCAACAGATAGAGAGATCCTATAGCTGCTTGAGCGGGGAATGACATGGTCAGATGTACACTTTAGGAAGATTCTTTGATAGTTCTATGAAGGGTTGATCAGAGATGGGGGAGACAGGAAGCAGATAAATTGAGGATAGTATTGTATTAATTTAGGCAAGAGGTGAAGTCCTGAACTTCAGAGTACTGTATGGGAGTATAGAGAAGGGTATAGATGTAGAAGATGTTGAGATAGAGTCATAAAGACTTAGCAGTTGATTAAGTGTGTATGATGGGGGTGGGGTTGAGAGGAAGAGAGGAACTTGGGTAAAGAGAAGGATGGTGGTACCTTCAGCCAAAATAGGGAAATTAAGAGGAGGTGGAGGCTTGGCAAGGGAGTAGCAATTTCTTTTTTGAATATGTTGAGTTTGAAACTACCTGCAGGGCATCCATCCAGGTAGAGATTTCCACTAGTCACTTGTTAATTTGGGACTAGACCTTGGGAAAGTAATTAGGACTTGATATAAGATTTAGGAGTCCCCTGCACTAGGGATGATGAATGAGTCCATGGGCTGTGATGATATTATCGGTAGACCGAGTGGAAAGGGAGGAAATAAACCCCAGAGTCTGTCTCTAGGGCATTCCTTTGTTCAGGGGCTGAATGGATGGTTACTGACCTAGTACAGAACATGTAGGAGAGGAGAGGTCAGGCAAATGGGAGGGGAAGCAAAGGAGAGCATGTTATTCAAGCATGGGGAGGGGGGGGTTAGGGGGGAAGAGGGAGGTAGGGAGCAAAGGCAAGAAAGCATCCAGGAAGGGACATTGATTTGACAGTGGCCAAAACTAGAGAGGTCAGATAGGGATGAGGCCTGAAGAAAGACCATCAGATTTACCAGTGTAAAAACCTTGGAAACAAAGCCTAGTTTTTGTCACAAGCTGTTGTCAGAAGTCGTGTTGCATGGGTTTGAGAAAGAATGGGGAGAAGGAGCTGAAGGCAGCCAGTGTAGTTCACTAAATGTCGGACTTTCAGCGAAAAGAGGGAGGAAGAGCTGGAGAGACTGATAATTTGAGGGACTGATAGGGTTAGGAGAAAGTATTTTCCTTTTGTCTATTTTCAGATCTACATTCTCTTCCTCCCACCTCCTCCCCCCCTCCCTTTGAGAAAACAAGAAAAACAAACCCCTGTTATGAGCATTTACAGTCAAACAAAACACATTCCTACGTTGGCCATGGTCCGCCCCCAGATAGGTCTCAGTCTGCATTCTGAGTCCATCACCTCTCTGATTGGGAGTGGGTAGCATATTCCATCCCGAGTCCTCTGGAGCTGAGGTTAGTTCTTGTGTTGTTCAGAGTTCCTGAGTCTTTCAGAGTTGTTGTAGTAGTTGTTGTATACACTGCTGTCCTGGTCCTGCTCACCTCACGTTGTATCAGTTCGTACAGGTAGGCAAAGGTATTTTTAAGGCTGAGGGAAACCCGGTCACGTTTTTAGGTAGTAGGGCAAGAGCTGATGGCTACAGAGTGATTGAAGATGGAAGAGAGGGGATAGGCCCAAGAGCACAAATAAAGGGGTTGGCCTTAGTTAGGAGACAGCCTCACTTCTGCACTTCTGTGGAGAGGCGTGATAGGCAGTACCCACCACGATAGATATAAAACTGTCTATAACCAAGGGGCAGATTTTGTACAGTCATAACGAGGGATAGACAAAGCTGGCAGCTGCATGGGGTTTAACACCTTTTTCTGTGGTAGGAAGGCACGGTGGGGGGAGGGACATTTTTCATGTGACTCTCTAAAAACACATTTATTTATTGCCTGAGAATTTTGTTCTTCGTGGCTTGATATGTTGATGTTTTGTTGGTAAATTGTGTGACAGTAAACACTCAAAGCCTCTGGGCAGAAATGGTAATGATCTGTATATCCATATCACCATAAGGTTTATAAAATACCTTAGAACGATTCTGTGAGGTGGCTGGGTCAGGGATTATCCCTTTTGCAGATGAGGAAACTGAGATTGAAGGAGATGATGGGATATTTCTGTGGTCACATAGTTACTGAGGTTATGTACAAAGTGGCATGATTTCCCTTCCTTGTCTTGGGGACACGTGTGCTTCCTTCTGTATATAATGTGGAATGTATAATAAGTTTGAATATAAGCTTTGAGAGAAAGGGGAGTCTTCATAGAAGTAGAGGGCATTCAGGGCAGGAACCCAGCATGAGCCAAAGCAGAGAAATAGGAAAACTGTGGTGACATTCTGTCTTTGATTCTTGGGGAAGAATGTGACCGTGGGCCTGGCTTATGCTAGTGTTGAAGACTAGAATGATCAAAGTATGTCCCACATTGGGGAGATACTGGGAGAAAAGATTTGCTGTGTAGGTCATAATTATGAAGGTCCTTTAAATGAATTTACACAGTGACTTAAGATCTACTGAACTTTTTTACACAGTAACTCTGCTAATATCATTATCCTCATTTTACAGGTGAGGAAACTGAGGCTCAGAGAATAAGTAACTAAAACATCTTAAAATTATGAGCTGGAAGGCTCTTTAGAAATCCTAGAGTTCAGCCTCTTCACTTTAGAAATGAGGAAGCTGAGGCCTGGAGAGGGAAGGTGACTTGCCCCAGTTAACTCAAGGAGCCAGAACGGAGGTGGGGCTTGAACGCAGGTCTCATGACTCTTTCAGCTGTTCCTATGTGCCAGATGCACAGAAGCACTCACTAGAGAGAAGGGACGGAAGGCAGGCACTCAGTCAAGCGGAAGAGAGCCAGGTATCACAGGGCATACTTGCCATCTCTGTTACTGGTCGGTAGATTGCTTGTGCTCAGGAGTTCTGAGCTGCCTCAGAGAGAAGAAACTGGAGCAGGTCAGAACTCCTGTGCTACTCAGTACCTGGATTCAGTCCTAGGTGCAGCTTCTGTATTTCTCTCTTGGGTGTGATAGGGAGACCATCTCAAAGAAACAAAAATTGTGAGCCCTGGTACATAAAACTAAACTATATGATGAAATGCTGGCTGGTAGGGTATACAGGCTGTAAGTGATACAAGGGCCCAAGATGGGAGGGGGAGATAACTGCATGGAATGGAGCGATCAGGCCAAGCTTCATAGAAGAGATGAGCCTTAATCTGAGTCTTGAAGGCTAGGCAGAGTTTGGGTGGAGAATGGGGGACGGAACACCCTAACTAGAACTGTGAGGATCGGAATGAACCTGACCTGTGTGAGGACCAGTGCTTAGACATGGCTAGTGTTGCCAGCAGACCAGATGAGATGGTTCTTAGAATCAAGGAGATGGTGATTGATCTTCCAGGCCACCTTTTTCTTTCTGGGGCAGCTGCCATATTACCCTTGACTGTTGGCTGTTTAAAGAATGCCAGGCTTCCTCTCTGCTGTGGCCTTCGCTGAGGCCAGAGTTTTGGGCTGGAAGTTAGAAGACCAGGGTTCTGATCTTGTATCACTCTCTGTATGACCCAGAGGCATGTAAGACAATGGAATCTGCATCCAACAGACATTCTCCACAAATTGGAATCTCCACAGATTCATCTTCTAAGCAGATGAAAAAAAGAGCCGGGCTTGTGGTAGAATTCAGACTCGGTGTGGTGTGACATGGCAGCTAAAAAGCTCATGTGATTTAAGCCACATTGATAGAAGCCCAATGTCAAGTGAAGGAGACATGATTAAAAAGCATCGTTTATCTCTGAGTGCTGTATTTTAAGGCTATGTTGACCAGCTGGACTGCATCCATGGGAAGGTGGACTTGAAATTAGGCAAGGAACTGGGATTGCCTAGTCTAGAGATGAAGACATCGAGTGGGCATAGTAGTTTTTTTCAAGTATTTGAGGGGCTATTAAGTACAAAGAAGAATCACCTTATTCTGCTGGTCTCATAAGTAAGAAATAGGAGCAGTGGACAGAGATTGCAGTTTTTCTCCCATTCTTAAGTGAAACCACAGCTGTTGAAAAGTAGAATCAGCCAATCAGCAAGCCCCTGCTGTGTGTCAGGCACCATATGTAGATACAGATACAAAGAGTGAAATGGTAGCTGCTTGTGAAGGGCATATATCCAAATAGATATGTAAAAATCTATCTAGGACAAATACATGTAAAAACACATGCAATACAAATAGAAAGTTAACAAATGTGCCTGTATAAAGTAGCTATATACAGGGTAGTTTGGGAGGGAGAACAATAGCAGTTGGGATCAGGAAAGACTTCATGCAGAAGATAGCATTCGAGCTTCATTTTAGTAGAAGAGAAGGACTCTGAAGCAGTGATTTCCTACTGAGTGGAAGTTTTCCAAGTAGAAATTAGATAACGCCTATCAGGGATATTCTTGAGGCCTACCTCAACTATTTATTGTGATATGGAGATCACCTTTTAGTGTGTAAGCGCTAGCAGGTTCTCTCATGTTAGAAAATGCTTCAAATCTATCATTCCAATGACTCACTGTTGAACCAGTGTAGCTAAGTACAAAAGGTTCATCAGTAGTAAATTGACCCCCATATGAGGAATTATTGGGCTCTGCCAGGACACAAACCAAAAATGTGAAATGGCCCTTCGGCATTGTGACAGTGGTAGAGAGACAGAAAAGTAAACAGAGGTTGCTAAGATTTGAAACTTTCATGAATTTAACTATTTTAAATGCAGTGCCCTCGTGCAGTTACCAGTAAGTCAGCATACTATCAGAGTAACCAAATGAACTCGGTATCAATAGTCTTGCTACTAATGAAACCAGAAGGCAGGCACATAGGGATTTTAGCTAAGTGGAGGTACTACCTACAGATAATGTTCCTTAGAAAGACAAATGAAGGATTTTTTAAAGTTGATTTTATCTTGTGTCCACATGCAGCAAGAAACATCATTTCATAAGACACTTAGCTCATTTTGCAATGTTGATGATGAAGAAAAGCAGGAAGTCTGCAGATAATAGTTTGTGTGCCAGCATTTGTTGTAGAAGATGAAGAGATTGGGGCAGCTAGGTGGTGCAGTGGATAGAGTACTGGCCCTGAAATCAGGAGGACCTGAGTTCAAATCCACCCTCAGACCAAACACTTGACATTTACTAGCTGTGTGACCCTGGGCAAGTCACTTAATGCCAATTGCCTAAAAATTTAAAACAAAAAAAAAAGATGAAGAGATTGAGAAAATGCACAGAGTACACTGCAAAACCTTCCTGCCTTTTCTGAAAGTTAACATATTTTAATGTTCCAACATCAGTGCAAAGATTGGCATAGGGGAAGATGGGTGAAAAATAGGTTGTATAGCTCAGCAAAGAACTAGGAAAAAAAAGTAGGTACTCATCAACTGGAAAATAGTTACATTCTGCCACATAAAAGTAATGGGAATTAGTACAGTGGAAAAGACAATGAATATGAAGAATTAAAGAGGAACATGGAAAGACTTAATTGCACTGATCCAAAGTGAAGTAAGCAGAACCAGGAAAAAAACATATACAATGATGATAACAAGTTAAATATAAGGTACAATAAAACAAAATTCAGTATTATGTAATTATGATTAACCTTTGACTCAGATAAGAATTGAGAAAATGCCATTGTCTTCCTTTGTTGCTATGCTGTGAGACTATGGATGTAAAATAATGCAGATATTGTCAGATGTGTTGGTCATTGTGTTGGTTTTACTGAACTAAATCATTGTCACAAAGGAGGGCAAGGTAGAAGGGGGAGGAATATATTAAGAAATGAATGTGATGTAAAAACAAAAAGCATCAGTTGAAGAAATTATTCCTCAGAGTTGAGAAATGCAAGAGGCCAAAGATTTGTAGATAGTTCAAGCCTCTTGACTGTATGTCGTGAATATAGACTGTAGAATATATAGAATTCAAGAACAGTCAGAAGGTACTGGAAAAGGTAAGCACTTAGCCTAAATGCCAAAGATGAAATTGATTTTATTTTAACAGGAAAAAACTAGTTACTGATGTGGAAATACCTTTCAAATTAGGTATCTCTTTGCAGTCAGACTGTTGTTAGAATAAAGATCAGAATCAATACCAAATTAGAAGGAATAAAGATAAGAAAATATGGCATGCAATTAAAAGCTTCACTCTGCTCTATTTAGATAAGTTATTAATGCCAAAAAGTAGGAAATGGTTAAAAGACTAGGTGTCATTGTGGAGTTATCACCATTTTCTGTGGTTAGTATAACTAATATAAAGCACCTGCCACAACGAGGAGACCAAGAGAGTCCAGAAACCACCTCAGCCAGACCCAAGAAACATGGTGGTCACAGGCAGTGCACATTTAGAATGAAACTCATTTTCAAAGTCTTACAGAAGAGCACAGTAGATTTTTGAGTAGCATGATGTCATAAAAAAAGGGGGAAGAAGTTTGTAGAAAGCTATCTGAAGAGCACTTAAAGTTGAAACTAGGAGAACAGAAAAATGAAAATCATTTGTCAAGATTTCTAGTCATTTTCTTCATCAACAATATTGGAGATATAACATTTGGACTCTTATAACCCAACCTCAGTTGTGCTGCTTGAGGAAGTAGAAATTGCCCCAAAGAGGATTAAGCTGAGAAAGAGTAGCTGGGTCATACCAATGATAATACTGAGTAGGTCCATTCTGGAGAGGCACTGAAGGATTGACTTCTGCAAATGTTTATTTTATTTTATTTTATTTTTTTGGATAGGCAATTGGGGTTAAGTGACTTGCCCAGGGTCAGACAGCTAGTAAGTATCAAGTGTCTGAAGCCAGATTTGAACTCAGGTGTTCCTGACTCCAGGGCTGGTGCTCCATCCACTGCGCCACCTAGCTGCCCCTGCAAATGTTTAAAAGAAAGATACTGAAGGTTTTCTTTTAATTTAAATCTTAGGATTTTATTGGCAAAACTGAAAGGACATAAGTAACTACCAATCCATATGCCTAAATTTTTTTTTTGTGGGAAGGAAGAAATGTACAGATTCATATTGTATTGGTATAGGGAGTTCCTGTCTCTACCAGTGGCTTAGCACTTGCTCTGTAACTTAAATTTTTAAAGAATTGCCTGCAGTGATTTGCCTAGTCACATAGCCAGTACGTGTCCAAGGGGAGCCTTAGACACAGGGCTTGACTCTGAGGCTGGCGCTCTATCCACTGTACCTTACTGTTTCTCATTTACTTTCTCCACAAAAATTTTTGATAATAATTAACACATACCAAGGGAACAAGTAAGCTTGCATGAATGATATCGTAAAGTAGATGTCTTCAGTCATCAAAAACTGGATTTAGAAGTACAAAGAATACAAGTTGCTAGTGGTTATTTTTTCAATGCTTTCAAATCAGAGCAAAATTTTCAATAAGTTTAATTTTAATCATCTTATTACTAATATCAAGGGAGAGAAAGAACAGGAAGACATATTTGTCATCATAATATAGAGGCTTTCTCCTAGTACAGAGCCACAGATTGGATCCCTATAGATTCTTCAAATACTCCTTCATAAATGACAGTGTGTTAGTTGTATCTTGTCCTAGAATGTATATTTTGGACAGAATCTGTACGTGGACATTAAGCTGGACTAAAAATTGAGTAAGAAGAGAGCATATTGAATTGCATTTCTGTAATTCTGTAGTGCTTTCCATGACCCCAAATTTCTTCCTGAATCATCCCATCTTTAACAGTTAACTCGTCCTATAATGCTACATGCCTTTAAGTCATGGACTACCACAGTTTCTTTCAGATTCAGAACTGTGGGTCATTGTATAGGGCAGTGGAGAGACATGATAGAGGGAATAAAACAGCCTGTGACATATTACAGAATCACAGGATTTCAGTGGGAAAAAACCTATCCGTCTGTATTATCCAGTTCATACCCAAAAGAGTCCCCTTTCCAACATACCTGAAAGGGTCATCTACCCTTTTTCTTGAAGGATTCTACTTGGAGGGAACCCACAGCCTCGAGAGCCAGACCACTTCACTTTTAGATAATTAAGTAACGAAAGATGTTTTCACTTTGTTGTTGTTCAGTTGTGTCTTCTTCATGACCCCATGGTCCATAGCATGTCAGTACTGTCCATGGGGTTTTCTTGGCAAAGATACTGGAGTGGTTTGCCATTTCCTTCTCCAGTTGATTAAGGCAAACAGAGGTTAAGTGACTTGCCCAGGTCAGTAACTTCCCATGGCTAGTAAATGTCTGGGGTCAGATTTGAACTCAGGTCTTCCTGACTTCAAGCCCATAAGCCTAATGTATTTCTTGCCAGTTTTTACGCATTGCTCCTCATACATCTGGAATCAAGCAGAACAAATCTGTTCCCTCTTCACACGACAGCCCTTGAAATATTTGATGGTAGTTGTCATTCCCTTCTCAAACCCCCCTCCTCGCTCCCAGCCCCCCAGTCTTCTCCTCTCCAGACTAAATATCAGTAGTTCTTCCAGATGATCCTCATAGAGCAGGAACTTGAGGTTCTTCACCATCCTAGTTGGCTTCCTCTGGATGACTTTCAGCTTGAAGTCTTTTCAAAAATGTGCCCAGAAGTCAACACATCATTCCCAGATGTATTATTATTAGCTCAAACAGAATACAATGGAATTATTGCTTCTTTATTCCTAGAGACTCTTCTTAATGAAGCCAAAGTAACACAAGAGCTATCAGAGATAGAGGACTAGAAAAGGATTCTGTTCCACCTTATTGCAGGATCAGTCAGGCGGCCCACATAGTGAACATCTCCTCTCCTTGAGACCCAAGTAGAGTCTGGTGGGTAGAGCTCTTATAGAGAGCATAATGACAAGACATGGACAAGAGTTGTTCAGATTGAGGAATGGATGGATTACAGTCCACGTCATGAGATGAAAGTACTCGCATCACTGAGGTCACAAATCTGTTGTGATATGTTGACAATATGCTTCAAATACTTCAGTTTAAAACGTTCTGTTGGGTTAGACTGAAAGCTGCCTCAGCTAGCGAGCGTTTGCCAAAAACAGAGACTTGATGGTCAAGGGCTCCACCAGATACACTTGAGTTTGGCTAAGTAAGTGACTTTAATCAATTGACCATTTATTAAGCACTGAAGTTAACAGAGATGAAAGTGAAGTAGTCCCTGCCCTGGAAGAGCTCACGTTTCTTTTGAGGAGACAAGTACAAATCCAAGAATATACGAAATAAAAGGCAGTCTTGTGGTTCTGGGGAGGGAAGCACTAGCCCCAGAGGACACCTGAGCAATTCCAAGAGTTACAAGTGAGGAAGGAGGGAATCTTTCTTGTCTTAACACTAAACAGGTTAGGTTAGACCAGACAGATCACCGATGAGGGCCTTTGCTATTTTGAAATTCTTATTTATGAAATCACTTTCCATATTGGGGCCTCAGTTTTTTCATGTAAAATGATCTCTCTCTCTCTCTCTCTCTCTTCTCTCTCTCTCTCTCTCTCTCTCTCTCTCTCTCTCTCTCTCTCTCTCTCTCTCTCTGTCTCTCTCTGTCTCTCTGTCTTTTGGCTAGGCAGTGGAATGACTTGCCCAGGATCACACAGCTAGTAAGTGTTATGTGTCTGAGGCTGGATTTGAACTCGGGTCCTCCTGAATCCAGGGCCAGTGCTGTATTCACTGTGCCGCCTAGCTGCCCCTAAATGATCTCTTAAGGTCCCCTTCAGTTCTGAAATGATACGAATTTGTGATTCATTTAGTCACCTGGCACTAGGAGTTCAGTGATTTGTATACTGCATCTCCCCCAGTGCCATTTGTGGGAGAGAGATTGGGAAAGCATTGTTTTCCGAGCCACCCAACAAGAAAAGGGAGGAGCAGCATTTAGAATACAGGTCTCCTGACTTCTAGATGCATGGTCTAGCTGCAGGACTTGATTGCTTCATTCCAAAGCAGACAGTCTTCAAGTAATAACCTTTTCTAGCAACCAGAGCTTTCTAATAATAAGGATCTTCCTGAGGTGGTTGGCTCCCTGTCCCTGAAATTGTTCAGGCAGAAGCTGCTTGGTCACTTGTCAGGTTTGCCATAGAGCTCCTGCAAAGATCAGGAGCTGGAATGAGATACTTCTAGCTGTGAGAGGACCAAGACCCAAGCCATTTAATGCCCGGTTGGGGAATTAGAAATCTTTAGCCCAGAGAGGTGAGAAGACCTTGGGAAACGTAAGCCTTTGATATATCTGAAAGGGTACCATGTAGAGAAGAAATTAGACTGGTTCTGCCTGGCCCCAGAGGGCAGAATAAGGCAGGGAAGAGGAGAAATTCCAGGGAGGCGGATGACGCCTCAGTGTAAGGAAACACTACCCAGCGATGTGGTGTCCCTATGTGGGCTAGCATTATTCAGGAGGCAGTGAGATCCTGTGTTGGGGAGCAGTGGGAGCTAGGACGGCTGGCCGGGGGAGCAGATCATGAAGAGAACAGTGACCAAGCCCAGTTTGGTGTGGTGCGGAACAGGGAGAGCTTTGAAAGAGTCCTTTTGACTTTCCCTTTGAAAACTTCCTCCTTGCTTTATGCCCAGAGGCTGTACGGAACCTAGCCATTTCTGCTTATAGGCCAAAATCCTTGAGTAACAAGAACGATGTGTCTAGCAGCTAGCTCCGCGTTTGTTTTGTCTGGCTGAAATGACAAGATGTGAGGCCCACATGGGATTCCTGGGCCATGCCTTGGGGGATCCCAACAAAAACTCCCATTTCTTCCGCACTTACAGTGGTCTTCTAAGGGAGGTGATTTTCTCTGTTCTACAAATGAGGAGGTCTGGGCAAACAGAGGTCAAGTGGCACTTGCCCAGAACCATGCAGCCAGTATGTGCTCAAGTCAGGGCCACTCTCCACCTGGAGGCTTTTGCACTAGGAGCACTCTGCTGCAATCCCCACAGCCCCCCCAATGTTTCTGGCTCCTTGCTCCTGCCACTGCTTCGCAGTACTCTGGGCCTGTCCCTTTAGAACCATAACCAATCTCTGTGGAGGAGGCCTCTGAGCTATGGGGGCTAGCACTGCCGGGCATGTGACATGCCCTGAATGCCAGCCCTGTGAGGGATGCCTGAGTGGCAGCCCTGGGGCAAGGAATCTGTGATGCCTAGCCAGTGAATGTCACTGCCTGGGCAGAAAGCAGTTGGTACACATGGACTCCTGGGGTCTGAGAGGAGGGCTGGGGACAGCCCAGAGGAGACACTATGACGATGAGGAGGAGGAGGATAAATTTCATTCCTATCCTCCTTTAAAGTTTACGAAATGCTTTTCCTTACGACAGCCTTGGGGAGTAGGGGGGCAAGAGAGATGTAATTAAAATCAAGAAAGTAACTTGTTAACACAGACTTATTCAACAACTACTAACTTGCTTTTCTATTGCTTTAAGATTTACTGAATACTCTTCCCCCATCCCCAAAGGCTTTGTACACAGAAGTATTGGAGAAACATGCTGTAAGGATATAAAAGGGGGGAGGGGAAGAAATTATTCCTGCTCTCAAGGAGTTTACCTTTCCAATAAGAATGTTAAGATATGTTCACAGATAATCGTAGTACAAAATACACTGCTAAAGACAAGGGGGCAGGATCTGATCAATGTACTGTGTGAAACACAAGGTGGAAGAGATGTGGGCATTCCCTAAGCGTGGAGGGACAGGCTTCTCGAGCTGACGTGTGGAAGAACAGGCGATGAAGGCAGCTGGCCATCTGTTTGGCTGTACCATCAAGGTTCTGAAGGAATAGAATGAAATAAGACCAGAAAAAGAGATTTGAGCCAGATGACGGGAGGGCTTGTATCCAGGCTAAGGAGTTTGTATTTTATCCTCAAGATAGTGGGAGGCCATGAAGGTGTTTTGAACTGGGAAATGATATGGATTGTGTGTTTGGAAGAGTATTTTGGCAGGTTGAAGAGAATAGGTTGAAAAAGGGAGATGCTGGAGACAGGGAAATGAGAACCTTGGAGGCATATGATCCCAGACAAAAGCTGGTAAGAGCCTGAACTCAAATGGTGGCAGAAAGGGGCGATACAAGAGATGTTGCCAAGGTAGAATCAACAGGAGAGCTGTACCTTGACCATTCCCTTCTTGGCATGGCCAATATATGGTAAACTGGCTTAGCTGTTCCCATAGTAACCTGATCTTTGGGAGATAGAACTGCCCTCCAGGGAGGCAGAATCTCTCCATGTTTAGAACTGGTTCGGGCTGGTAGTTATTAACAGCTATTGCTCATGACATGTGAAAACTGAATCCATGGTCACAAAAGAGCAGTGGAGCTTTTGGCTAATGGTGAGGCAGCTGTAATCTAGTGAAAGAGAGCAGAGAACTGAAAATCCCGTCTATTTCTTGTGTAACTTTGCACAAATCATTGGTCATATATGGGCCTCAGTTTATTCGTGTGTAAACTGGGAATAATAGTATCTAGGTCACAGGTTTTTGCTTTTGGCTAAAAGCCATTGCTAGACTTAACAAGAATGAACAAGGCACACAATGAATAACCTGACATATGAAGTACATAGGATGCAGATACAAAACCAGAATTGAAAATGCTTCCTGCCAATATGTTTAACATGATTGTATATGTACAACCTATATCAGATTGCTTGCCCTCTTGGGGAGGGGATATGGGGAGGGAGGGAGAAAATGAATCTTACAGAAATGAATGTTGAAAACTATCTTTACATGTAATTGGAAAAAAATAAAATACTATTAAGTGGGGGGAAAAAAACCCAAACACTTCCTGCCCTGGAGACACACAGATTCCACTAAAGGGATACAAGATGCTTTGAGGAGGCTAGAGCATTAACAGAAAGGGCAGGAGGGGCTCTCCTTAGGAGATGTGATCAGGAAAGGCAGAGGTGAGGAGGCATTGGAACCCTTGTAGTCTTTGAAGTACGTTACAGTATTAAGAGTTTCTGAACATTAAAATGTGACACTTTCAAGGTAATTTCCTAAAAGTAATCTCCGTGTTGATTTAATTATAATGTCTAAAATAACTTGATGCACAGACAGCGCCAAAAATGAGAACTAAACAGATTTTCAAAGTCACATGCCCTGTTTCAGTAACTAACTTCTCCAGAATTTATTTTGAAAGAATAGATTTTTTTCATTGATGCTTTGCTCACAGCAGTCCTGTGAGATAGGTAATGTAAGTATTTATTCTCATTTTATGGGTTGAGGAAGTTGGATCATCGAATACAACAGAATTGTCCAAGGTCACAATGATTAAATCTAAGACTGAAATTTGATGATGCTGCCACCACCAATTTTAAGGCCCGTGCACTTCTGGGCTAAGCTTCTCCAAGTTGAAACTGTCCTGCAAGGAACTTTTAGCAAAACAACTCAGGCTGATGTGGCCTATTGTTTTAGTCTTCATCAAAAGTTATAGGACTTAAAGGAGACTTCACAAAATGATTAGGCCAGTTATGTGCAAAGCAATAGGACTTTATTCAGGGAAGGCCTGAGAACTAAACAGAATCCTGGAGGGCAGGGTAATGAAGGGAATGAAGGGGGCAATGAGGGAGTTGAGCTTCAGAACCTTAAATGCAGTGGTTCTTAGGCCATGGCAGGAAGAGGAAAAGGGCTGTTTTGTGATGACCATTCGGAGAGGCCATCCTTGGACTTAGCATACTCATTCCCATCATGCTCTGTCACTCCTGATCTGTGTGTGCAACATCTGACTGCAGACACCCCTGAGACTATGGAGAGCTGATTTAGTGGTAGGTTCCCCATCCCCGTCACAGGCAGGGAGATGCTAGAGACTGGCTTAGGAGCCCTGGTTCAGTCAGGGAAAGCATCACAGGCCATGCAGAAAGAAAGCATGTGTATGCAGGAGAGGCAGCCGGCTTGTAGGTAAGCCCCGGAGTTCTATCCTGCCCTACCTTCCCAGACAGCTAGGTGGCGCAGTGGAAAGAGCACCCGGCCCTGGAGGTCAGGAAAACCTGAGTTCAAATGCAGCCTCGTATTTAATAGCTACATCATCCTAGCAACACCTGTCTTACCTCATTTTGCTCACCTGTAAAATGAGGATAGTAATAGCACCTACCTCCCAGGGTTGTTGTGAGGATAAAATGAGATAATTATTGTAAAGCGCTGTGTAAATGTCAGCTATTATTACCTCCCAGATTAAAAATAATTTTATTAAATGATATTTTATATAGTGCTATTTGAGAATCCAAACCTGTGGCTATCCTGATATAGGGGATCTCCTGGTGAGGAAAATACAGATCCGCTGTTGCTTTGAAGGTGACAGTTCTGAATTGTTACCTAGGGCTCTAGGACGTGCCCACAGTCACTTGCTGTGCCTTGTGGTTTACAAAATGCTTCATTTTTTTTTTAATTTTGCTAGGCAGTGGGGTTAAGTGATGTGCCCAAGGTCACACAACTAGTAAGTGTTATGTGTCTGAGGCCAGATTTGAACTCAGGTCCTCCTGACTCCAGGGCCGGAGCTCTATCAACTGCTCCACCTAGCTACCCCCATATTTTCTCATCCAAGCCCACATTATCTTGTTGGATCCTCACAACAACCCTAGGAGATAGATAGCATAGATGAAGTCACCATTTTGCCAGATGAGGAAGTTGTGGACCTGAGAGAGGGGAAGTGACTTTCCTACAGTCACCAAGCTTTATAAGTACCAGAGCCAGAGCTGGAGCACAGACTGCCTGTTTCCAAATCCAAGACTTTTTCTGCTACATGAAAAAATTTGAAATACGGATGTGAAAACACTTTTCCAAAGAGTCTGTAGCCAGAAACTGCAGTGCTTAAATTCCTATGTTCAGGCATCAGTGCAGATAGACTTGTGTCTCTTGTGCCTTTGTGTGGGTCTCACTCCCCTCTCCTGCTTTTCTGATCTGCAGCCTCCTGTCCAAGATTCTGAGTGAGTGCAAGGATGCGGACGAGATTGAGTATCTGGTGGATGGTTCCTGGTGTCCTATCCGAGCCGAGAAGGAGCGGAGCTGCAGCCCCCAGTGCCCGATCCTCGTCCTTGGTGGGTGAAGTCGGCAGCAGGCCAGCCACCTGGCCACGTGTGGAAGCCTTTGGTTCTGTGGCCTTGTGCTGTTGAGGAGAAGCGGTCTGTCCATTCGCACGGCATGTTTCTAGGGCATCTGTGATACAAGCTGCTTCTCCCCGGAGAGCAGCGCCCGGGGCCCTTGGACCTCCCCAGAAGCCTCCCCCCCCCTCAGAAACTGCCTTCTCTGCTCGGCTGGTCAGAGGCAGAGCTGTGGAGGGGAGGCCCAAATGGCCTTGTCTCCCTAGCACCAGGGTGAATGAGCCGAGGAGGCCTTAGAGTACGCCTTGAAATGACTGAGGGGCTGGGAAGAGGATTATTAGCAAGTAAGAGAAGGGAGAGCAAGGGAAAGGGGAAAAGTCAGCTAACCCCAGCAGATCTTTGCTGCGTATTTCAGAAGGTCTGATTTGTCTTGCTCTCTATTCAAATCTGTATGTTTACCAATTCCGTAGTAACTGGAATGTTTCCTCCAGAAAGGGCAGGTTTTAGTTAACTGAGAAGTAATTAGAAAACTTGTATCTGTTTCAACGCTTTGTGTGAAAACTCTGCTCAAACCTGTAGGGTTATGTTTCCCAAGAATGTCCCTGATTGTTATCTTTAAGGGGTTGTCATTCTGAACATCTGCAATCACCTTCTAATCCTGAGACGGTGCCTCAGTATCCCTATCTGTAAAATGGGTGGATTAGATTAAATAATTCCGAAGACCTTTTCCAACTCTGAATCTCTGACTCAGGTTTGGGAGACACACTAGGACCTTTAAAAATATTAATAAATCCTTCCTATTAGCATACTTTCTTTTTTTTTTCCACCCAAAACTTTTATTACAGGAAAAAAAACCTCAGTTGAATATTCTGCTTAATTTGAGATTTTATAGTAATCATTAGCTGTGTCTTAATTGGGGTTTGAAGGCATTTGAAGGTTAGCTGGTATGTGAAGCAAAGGAAATATCAAGGAACTCAACTTCTTGGTGCAGGCCTGTGGGCTTTCTTTGACATGTAAAACACCCTGGCCCTTTCTTTTCAGGATCCTCGGATGTGAATGGGCTTTTACCCACCCCCAATGGGAACAGTGAAAACGGGAAGCCAAGTGCCGATGTGGTGGACCTCACACTGGACAGCTCATCCTCAGAAGAGGAGGAGGAGGAGGAAGAGGAAGAAGAAGAAGATGAGGAGGAGGAAGATGGCCCCCAACCCAAACGCCGCTGCACGTATGAAAAAGGTCTAGTCTCCGCCTGCTGACTGGGGCCTGGAGCGAGCATTGTCCTCTGGGGACAGACTTGAATACTCTGGTGCTTACAAAACTGGGAGGGAGGCAGGTTGGTTGGGGGCGAGGGGTGTGGAGGGAGGAGGGATTTTTTTCCCCAACCCCTTACCCCATTCTTCCTCTTCAGTTTCTTTGGACTTTACTATACAAAGCTAACAATTAAAAAACAAGCAAACAAAACACACACCACACACACACACACACACAGCAACAAAATTGAGCTGCTTCCCAGTTGGAAAGAAAAAAATTTGAGCCTGGAGGAAGGAGTGGGGCACCCAGGTTGGTTTATTGGGTCCCATTGAGTCCACCTTGCAGTCAGCATGGGAGGCAGTTGCCCAGGAAGAGACTCCCAGCCCTGGCGAGCCATCCCTCCCTGCCTCTGAGCCCTCCCTCCCCCCATCCCAATTGACCATGTCTCCATTCCAGGCCATCTCCAAAGTTCCATGCATTTCTCTCTTGTTGAATTAACCATTCCTGACTGTCTACATGCCTTGCTGGGTCTTTGGATGATTGGGGAGGGATAGGGGCGGGGATGGGACTATGGCGGCTGATGGAACCTAGCAAGGTTTGGGGAGGGGCACTTTGTGGGGAGTTTGGGGAGGGCTTGGGGGGGAATGGAACGGGGATGGGGGCAGGGAAGATATAGAATTCCTGAGACAAGCTGTTCCTTCTGGGGAACACCCACGGCTCTGCACCTCATGGAAACAAACACCCATTTTTGAAACCTTTTAATCAAATCTGAAGATGATGTAGAATTTCTTCGTAGTGAATCATTTTAGTTGAGAAGAAGCCATGGTGAGGGGTCGGGGAGGGAGGTTGTGAAGGGTGGGGGAGGGGGAAGGGTTTAAGCCACAGAGCTGTTGTATTTCTGAAAGTGCAATAACTTGGCATTTTGAAGACAGAAGCACGTAGACAAGTTTCCCTTTGGAAGGAAGCTTCCATGGTCAGTGGGAGGCTCCAAGGTGACCCTGCCTCTTTGGACCAACCCACTGGGATGGAGGAGAGCAGAGGGGGAGGGGTCAGGTGGGGGGCAAGGTGGGGAAATGAGGCCCTTCAAGAATGCCAGGTGTGGAAATTCTCAGTTTCTAGCCAGCTACCTCGGTAACTCCAATTCAGGTTTATTTCAGTACTAAAACAGTGCAGACACCCACCACCAACTCTGTCCCTGTGCTGCGGGGACAGGACAGAGGGGTGGGGTTGTCGGGGAGGGAAGTAGCCACAAGTTTTTGGACTTCTCTGTGCATCTCTCTCTTTCTCTCTCTCTCTCTCTCTCTCTCTCTCTCTCTCTCTCTCTCTCTCTCTCTCTCTCTCTCTCTCTCTCTCTCTCTCTGTCTCTCTCTGTCTCTCTCTCTCTCTCTCTCTCTCTCTCTCTCCTGCTCAGTACTCTTGTCCTAAAACAGAAGCCAGCGACTTACTGTTGAGGGTAGAGGGAGGAGAAAGGGGGGGCAGAAGAGGGTTTTGTTTTGTTTTGTTTTGTTTTTTTAGTTTTTTTGGTGTTTGGGGGGGAGGGAGGGTGGGGTTTTGAGTCTACAGGCAGTTACAGGTTTCCCTCACAGTAGGAATATTGTTGGAAACTCTTCTTGCTGAAATCTGGCTGACTTTGCTTTCCAGAGCCTGTCCTGGAGGTGGGACTTTGAGGGTGGGGGTGGGGGGGTCAGAGAGGAGGGAGATCTGGGGCTGCCCAATTCTTCCCTGCTTCTTACCACTCAGGTTGCCTGGAAACCAAATGCGATCAGGTGTGGAAGGTTCTTGTTCCAGGCTGGCTTTCTCTGGGCGCCCAGCAGCTGAACTCCTCTGTTCCAAGGCAGGCGTTCTGCTCTCCAACACCTGGCATGTTTCCTGAGCTGGAGTAACCAAGTCAGACACTGGTCTAGGGTCTTCCTTGTATGTCTTCCTCCTCTCTCCTCTTTCTCACTGGGAGGTGAGGAGCAGGTCTCCAGATGCTACTCCCTACTCCTCTAAAAGCCCAATGCTTAAGTAGCACTTTCAGATGCCTGTGTTAGGAAGTTTGGGGGGTGGGGAGAAGTGGAGGAAGGGAAGTGATGCATCTAAAATAACTCCAGCAACCTAAAGCCATCCATCTGCCTCCCCTTTTCCCTTTTCTCTTACTGGAATCCTCATCTAAATGGATACAATGGGGCTGGGGAGGAAGCATATGGGAGACCAAGACATTGAGAGTCCTGGTGAAGGCTTTCAGGAGACCCAGTGCTGCCAGGGCCATCCTCTGTCCTGATCTAATCTCATGTGATTGGGGGTGAGGGGAATAGGACTGGATGTGACCCACCCCCACCCACAGGCTGGGTGCTGCCAATAGGAGGGGCCTTTCCTCCCAATCCTCTGATGACTCACCCCGGAAATACAGATGGGGAGGGTAGAGGGGATATGCTGGTTCCTGTTGGGATTTTACTCACCCACCCCCAAAGCTGGGCAGAGATCCCCACCCAGCCGCTGAACTGTCACAAAGGGCACACTGGGGACCTTTGGAGTGGCACTGAAATGTCCAGGGTTTCCCCAAGGTGGGAAGGGAGAGCCTTGGACCTGATTTCCACCTATTTTCACGGTTTTCTTCATTTCCTTTTCCCTCCAGTCCTCCCTGCCTTTTTTCCATACCCAGAATAATTTTCCTTTATATAAACAACTCTCCTAGCAAGGAAGCAATATCATTTCAGGTAACAATGGGAAATGTGGTAGAGCTCCAATTAAGTTTTACTGTATAAAACAGGTTGCTCAGCTTGACTCCTCGGGAGCACGGGCAGCTCATGTCCAATTTTTTCTAATATTTGTATCCTAATTTAATTGTTTTTTAAAAATGAAAATAAAAAAGGTCTAGGCCAAGCCACTTAGAAACATCATGATTCAGTTCCTGGTTTGGGTTGATTTTTTTGGCCAGCTGTTCTGTACATATGTTTTCTTATATTCTCATTTTGTTTTTGTAAAGAGAAAAAAAAAGGAAAAAAAAACCAAAATATTTTTCTTTCCCTTCCGTACACATTCTTCAGAATTCAAAAGTATAGTGTTTTGTTAAATAAAAAGATTTACATTTCGAGGCCTGTGCCCACTGTTTCCGGCTCAGAGGTGTGGGGTGTGTCTCTTCCACAGCAGGGCAGGGAGGGGACTTCTGGACCTTGCCCAGAAAGCGCTGGGCCACTCTGCCGGCAGTCCTAGTCCAGTGGCTGCAGTGAACTGGAAGCTGGGAGGTTGGGAGGGTGGTGGAGCAAACCAGGGTTGGGTCTCCAGCACCCACAGCGGTCTCTGCACAGAGACACACACATGCACTCTTACACTCATACACTCCAGTGGGCCACCTTAGGCATCAAAGACCAGCTTTTGATGCTCCAGGCTTCTGCTGTTTCACCCTTTTTCTCAGGTAGGAGGATGGAGTAGCTGAAAGGTAACCAGCCCTGCCTAAAGGCCTCCGGGTGCTTAGCACAGCCTCTCCACCTGTGCTTGGCACAGCTGCTTGGCACCAGGCCGGAGGGTCTCCATGTCCTTGGATTCTGGAGGCCTCGGTTCCAGCCCTAACTAGTTGTGTGTTCTGGAACAAGTCTAATTTCTGGTTTCTTGGTAGACTTGTTTCCTGGTTGAACTAGATGTACTTTTAGTTCTAATGTTCTTTTATGTTTTAAGGCCCTTTCTATCTCTAATCTTTGTGGGTCAGATCTATCTGGGTAAACTAGAGGAAAATGGTACCAGTCTTAGGGGAGATTTGGAAAAACCAGATTGTTCCTAGAGCAGACTGCATTTAGCTCCTTTTGCCCCCAGCCTCTTGTCCTTCCCATTTTCTCTTCAGATGCAAGATAGCTCCTTGATTAAATTTCTGAACCTTGAGCTTATTTAGTCATTTTATATATTAAGCTTAAGGGTCAGAGCCCCAGCCTGAAGCCCAGATGAACACTACTTGGCAAAGACAAGCTAGTTTGTCCACACAATTAGCAAGCCCTTTAATTGTGCACTCATCACCATGGGTTTGTTGGGTTTTTTCCCCAATCCCTGTCTCCACAAGAGCCCTCACCTTTCTCTGCCCTGGTAGAACTAGCTCTGGGCATCTGCTGTCCTTGCCATTCAGCCCACGGACATAGAGCTCAGAGTGGTGAGGAGGCAACTTGGAGTTTGCTTCGTCATTGACGACCTGCTGTCTGACAAGGGGAAGCCATCACAGGCCTATCCTCTCATTTTGGAGACAGAAGGCCCTTCAGCTGGAGTTGGGGCACCTCCAGACCTCCTAGACAAGCCACAGTCTTAAGTAACCTCATCTCTGCTCCCATCTTGGCTTCCCCAGACAAGAAACTCCAACCCAAAGACCTTTATCAGTGGATCAAGGACAATGTATCTTTCCTCAAAAAGCTGACGAGTTGTGTATGTCACCAACACCCCAGTTCAACTTGGGGAAGAAGACTGCCTCAGAGGAGGGAGGAAAGCATTTCTCGGGCTTTAATCTAGCACCAAAGCCCATGCACCAGCCAACAGAAGAGGTAGAACGACAAAGGGCTGCCTAAACATGTCCTGTAACCCACCCCTCTGCCACTATCCTGACTTGTTAGTCTTCGGATGAAAAGAACCAGGGTCCAAAAGCAGCTTGGACTTCTCTCCCTCCAGGTCCAGTGTGGCAGAGTGGAAAGAACTGGGATCTGAGAGGCAATCAGAGTCTAAGCTCTTAACAGTTACGCGACTCCTGACAAGTCACTTCTAACCTCTGGGCCTCAGTTTCCCCATTTGCAAAATGGAGATAGTACTTGTCTCCTGGACAAAATGTAAGCTCCTTGAGGGCAGGGACTTTTTTTTTTCTTTGTATTTCCAAGTACCTGAAGCAGTGCTGGGCACATAGTAATAAATGCTTAATAAATGCTTGTTGCTTAACTGATTGATGCTTGCACTACCTCCCTCACAGGATGGTTGTGAGGAAAGTATTTTGTAAATATAAACAGAACTTCCTTGGCTCCCACTCCCCACCCTTCACATCCCCTGGAAGAAGAGCTGGTCGAAGAGCGTGTCACCCAACATGTCCCTGAAGAAGGGTGTTGTCAAGGCTGGGGGAAGTGGCAGTGGAGAGGCCACGTGCACACCATCCATCCGCCCTGCTGGAGCCCAAAGCTCTTCCCAGGTGGGGCCCATGCGAGTTTCGGGGCTGGGTCTGCCAAAGTAGTTAGAAGCTCTTCGACGACTCACTGTAATGGCAATTTCAACCTCTGTTTGGAGAAATGAGGAGACTGGAAAAGATGTGTCTCAACGGTCTTTCATAATTGGAGTACTAGGTCTAAGAACTTCACTCCTGTTGCTTGTGCCCTTGGTTATATCACTTTTTCTAAACTTGTTTTCTCCTGCGTCAAATAATAATCCTTTGCTGCTCAGTCGTTTTCAGTCTGATTCTTCACGACCCCATTTCAGGTTTTCTTTGCAAAGGTACTGGAGTTGTCCTCCAGCTCATTGTTCAGGTGAGGAACTGAGACAGTGAAGTGATTTGCCCAGGGTCACACAGCTTATAAGTGCCTGAGGCCAGATTTGAACTTGGGAACATGAGTCATCCTGACTTCAGGCCCGACACTCCATCCACTTCATCACCTAGCTGCCCTATAAATGCTACCTTAAAGGATAATGTAAGTGGGTGGAAACTGGGCTGGGTGCAGAGATGAGAGACCAATCTCCTCCCTCAGTGGTTCCTGCAGAGATGATCCCTCAGCCCCTCCACGGCCAGAGAAATTGCTGACATTTCCTTAGCACTTCATTAATGGTTTAAAAAAAAACACTTTCTTTAACAACAATGCAGTGGGGCAGAGAAGCACCTCCATTTTACAGATGAGGCCCAAACATAGAGCTTGTCAAAAGGCATGGGTAGCAGAGATTGAATCTGAACCCGTCTTACAACTCCAAATACAGGGTGTCCAAAAAAAGTCTAAGTTCAGTTTTAAGCTATCGGAGCTTAAAACCATACCAAATGCAGCGTGCTTTCCACCACACGAGACCGCTGTTAACAAGTCTGTATCCAGTGGGTTCAGCGTGTCCACACAGAGGAAGGGGTCCAACAAGCCAGAACACCTAGCTCTTGCCCTTGGGTTTATTCATGGCTTAGCTCTACACAACCCACCCAGAAGGAACATTTCCTGATGTGAATCACAAGGATCTAAAACATCGAAAACTGCTGCAGTACCAGAGCTGCTTGACAACCGTGTGGCCTTGGATACATGACAACCGCTCTGGGCTGGTTTCCTCTGTAGATTGGGAGGTTGAACTATATGGCCTTAAAAGTCTCTTCTGGTTCTAAATCCTATGAGTTTAGAAGGGCCCCAACACACCCTTTAGTGCATCCCCCTGTAAATCCTGCTATACGCAGAGCTGTTAAAAGCACCAGGAATCCTTAGCTAGGCTGCTAGGAGAAGGTATTGCTATGAGCTGACCTTCAAGTGTGGATAGGATTGGAAGAGGGTCCTAGAGATAACAACTATAGGAACAGCAGGTGGCAGCGGCAGAGAGGCAGGTTTGGTCTTGATGTGTCCTCACTGCAAGTGCTCAAAGAGGCTGGGTCACCATTTGTCAGTGATGCTGCACAAGGGGTTGTCGTTCAGACCCAGATTGGCCTGGATTGCTTGGGACCCTTTTCAATGCAACCTCTGTGACTCTGAAAGAAGGGCTATGATGGGGAACGAGGGATTATCTGCCCTAGGTCACTCAATAAAAGTGTGGAAACAAGGGCTCATGATCTCTTTTCATCCTCATCTCCTGCTGAATACACTCTAGCATGTCAATACCCGCTGTGAAAATGGCATAAAGTCAGCATCCCTATGTCTTCTTCTCTTCCTTCAGGGTGGCCCTGCATTATCACTGCTTCCCCATCTCCTGCCTGGGCTGCTGAGGCCACTGGCCCCTCTAATTCCCCTCTAGGGTTGCAATTAGCTGCATCACCTCAACCCCTTTCTTTCTGACACCATCTTTATCTTCTATAGCTCAAAGGGGAACCCCTGCCCCCACCTCTGATTCTGAAGGTGGTCCTGAATGCCTGGAACTCAATGTGATGAGAGATCTGACTTGCCCTCCTTCCATCCATGATGATCTCAGCTTGTCTCTTTTTTTTAAGGGTGTAGGGATGGAGACCAGTGTCAGAACTCCCATAATTGAGGCACAGGCTCAGTGTAGACCGCTGCCCTCAGCATGCAGGGCCTTACTCTTGGGCGAGAAAACGATTGGTCCAATTAAAAGTACTATGGTTTCATCTCATCCTTCCTTCCTGTCTGGCCTAGAGGTTTGGGCAGAATATCCTGCCCCAAATACTACCAATCCTTGCAAACAATTATACAGCCTCACTCCTAAGGTGTCCAGGTAGGCAGCAGGCTGGCTTGTAAAGGTGAAGCCTTGCACTGTTCAAATCAGAAGACTTGGGTTGGATGCATGGCCCTGCTGCTTTCTAGCTAGGTGTCACTCTTCTCTTCTGGATTCCTCAGTTTCCATATGTGTAAAATATGGCTGAACTAAATGGTCCACAAAAGTACCTTTAAACTCTAAATCCTGTCAATCTCCAAGCTAGTCTTAGCTAAGCAATGACTGGCAGAGGCCCCAACAGAATTTTGCCTCCTTGCCTTAGGTAAGAGATGGCTCTGATGTAGCCAGAAGTCTGGGAATGTTAGGGCTGGAAGGTGGAAGGTGCATTTAGAGCATGGGCACACACACACACACACACACACACACACACACACACACACTCACTCACTCACTCACTCACTCACTCTCTCTCCCCCTCTCTCCCCTCCAATCTCACTCCAATCTCCATGACATGCCCAGCACCAATCCTAGTGGTGAGCTTGGTCCTTTCCAAAGAGCACAGATGGCAGCCATGCAGCAATGAAGTCAGTAGATAGTTGGGAAGGAAGAGGTGAGATGAAGTCCTCTGACTTCTGCAAGGCCCTATGGGTGGCTGCCAATTCATTTTAATCACCTGGCCAGTTCTCCCCTGGGAGTTTCCCAAAAGCCCGTGGCCTACTTTCCTTCTCTGCTAAGTACTCCCAACAGCCTGTGATGAGACAGCTCAGGACTCAGAAGGATGCATTAGGGTCCTCTCTCTCCCCCACCCCCGCTCCCACCCAGAGATGAGCCCCCAAATCTCCTTTCAGCCTTAAAAACTAGGAGGCTTATGACACAAGCTAATCCTTCAGTGTGGTCCCTGTCCTTGGGGGTCAGGGCAGGTCAACCAGTGAGGTGGCGGCAATTAGCATTAGTTTAGGGAGGGCCAGGAGACAGTGTTGCCAATCCAGACGCTGGTCTCCGAGGGCCTGACCTTGCTTCCCCGCCTCTGCAGAGGAGCCTGTGGGTGAGCCTGGAAGAGAGGACCTGATGGCAGCTGGGCTTTAGGATGCTGGTTACAAAGTTCAGGCGCTACCACACGCTCCATCGCCATCCCCAACCTCAATTCGCTGTATTGTTGGGCCAGTCCCCAGACTGAACGCTAAGAGAGCTTCCACCTCTTAACATCCTTCGGCCATCCTCCTTTTATCATAGCATTTCTAGCCTTCACTCTCTACACTTACCATTCCCTCCTCTATAAAACGAAGCATTTAGACTGGACAGCTTCCAGAGTTCCTCTGGCCCTGACGTTCTATGTTTTAGTTCGGTGACTCTACAGAGGTACTGCTTTTATCCTGCTCCCTATCTGCCCCAACCCCAAGACTATTTTTATCCCTTGATCTGAGGTGCCCACAGCGTCTACCATTTGAGGACAGCTAGTTGGCACAGTGGCTGGAGTTCTGGGGCCTGGAGTCAGGAAGATGAATTCAAATCCAGCCTCAGATATTTCCTAGCTGTATGACCCTAGGCAAGTCACATCACCGCTGACTGCCTCAGTTTCCTCAATTGTAAAGTGGAGATAATAACAGCCCCTTCCTCCCAGGGTGGTTGTGAGGATCAAACGAGATATTTACAAAGTTCCCGGAACACAGTGGATGCCTAATAAAGGCTTGTTCCTTTTCCCTTCACAGAGCTCCCTAGCTTCTGCCTTTTTGGAAAGCAAACTTAAAGCGTGGAGAGTCAGAGCCTAGCGGCGCCAGTTGCATCCTCTCGAGACCTACCCGGTTTGGCTCTCTGGGATCTGGAGAGAGAGGAAGCGAAGAGGAGCCTGGGCACCACAGCCCCCATTGTAAGCTCGAACTCAGTTCAGCTCTGGGGTAGGGAGGAATGTTCTCTATTCCTACGTCTACTGGCCAAGGCCACGAATAGGCCCAGGGGGTGGTGAGCAGCCAGGTCACAAAGAGACTGTGACTGGGCCTGAGAGCCCCTCAGTGGTCTTCTGTCCCCCACCCCCCATATCTCCTCCCACTCTGGTCCTATCATTTCTCTCTCAGGCCAATGATGGCGGCACCTCAAGAGATGGTGAGAGGTCAGACTGAGCTGGACTCCCTCTGGCGCCAGTCAGTGCCACCTGTCATTTTGAATACCTCATCCCCCAGGGTCTGGGGAAGGGTCAGGAGGGAAAACTGAGCCCAAAGGACTCTAAGAGGCCACCTTGTCCAGCCTTCTGTCTTCAGTCATTTATCACCAACCCTAAGGTCAATAATAGGCCAAGGAGTAAGGAGATCAAAGGTTTGCTTCCTGGCTTAACTCAATAAGCATGTATTAAGTGCCTACTGTGTGCCAGACAGCATGGTAGGCCCTAGAGGTACAAAGACTCAATGCTAGTCATGTGACTGAAAAAAATCACTTCTTAGGCCGTTTCCTCATCTATAAAATGGGCACGATATGAATATCTGCAGGCTTGTTTGCTAGGACGCCATTTTAGAAATTACAAAGCGCTCTGATAAACTGTGCAGGGGGTGGAGGAGCCACAGGCCATCTTTTTGCACCTCTGCCCTTGGTTGGAGGGGTCCAGTTCCCATTCTCTGGCACGGGCATGTTTACTGAACTAAGGTCAAACTAAACGAGTGAAGCAGCTGGGCATGAGGAAGTGGAGCCATCGTGGGAGATGCCCACCTTCCCACCCATCAGTCCAAAAGGACAACATGATATATAGACTGTGGAAAGTACAATTGATCCTGTTTGTTCTGAGTCACCAACCCATCCCGCACCAAAGCAGAGTCAAGTACCATGTGGGGCTCCCCAATCCTCCCCACCCCCATATTGCCAGTCCCCAGGGGCTCAGGACAGCTGCGGATAGACAGGAGCTGCCAAGAGTGAGGCACCTCCCTCCTTCCGCCCTACGCCCCCCAGTGTCACCTCCTGGGGAAGATGTGGCTTTCCTGGGGCGGGAAGGAAGATCAATGCCATGGCAGGCCTCTGTTCCATGTTGTGGCATTGCCCTCCATTCCACCCTACCATGAACCCTTCCCTGATCCTGGAAGGATTCTTATCAAAACTGGGAGGAGGCAGGCCACTAAAGTGGGATCGATTCAGAGACACAAAAAGGCCCAGAGAAGTTGCCCTCCCATCCGATAAAGGATCTATTCCGGCAGATCCAATCCTGGTCCCCAAAACCTTGACTGATTCTCCAGCCTGGAACGTGAATGGTCCAGGGAAGAGAACGCAAGGGAAGACGAGGGCCTTCTGACTTCATCTCCTTCCTGGGAGTTTTGTGCACGATCCTCCCCCCATAATATTACGAAGCAGAAAAGTTCCCCAGCACCCCAAAACCACCCCCTCCCCCCACACCCACAGGAGAAAGCAGAATGAGACAAAGGACGCAACCAACAGGGGTGTTTACAGCTGTTTTTAGTGGTCTTTATATACAAGAAAAATGAATGTTTTGCGTTTCATTTTTGTCCTTTTTTTGGGTTTTTAAAATTATTTTTAAAGCCCCCCCTCCCCCAAAAGTGCATTTTAATCCATTTCTTTTTTCTCCCACACGTTATAAACACTCAGATACAGTCCATGGAATGTCTTCTCTGTGCTTGAATCTGCTGGCTGGGAACCCCACCAGACCCCAGGGCTCTGAACCCCACTGACCACCTTGCCAACCCCCCTTCCTCCACTGTCAAGAGGAAGGGATCGGCTGGAAGCTCTTCTGTGCCTCTCCCCCCTCCACACAGCCACTCCCCCACACGCCCCAATAAAGTTTAAATCTGTATATATAGATATAGAGAGAGCTCGGCTCGGCTCTGGGGACTCAGTCGTCAGGCAGACGCTATGCTCCCCCAGGCTCAAGCCGGGCTCAGCCGCACGCTTCCTCTGCTTAAATAACTCTTTAAAATAAACTGCAAATATAAATATCTTTCTTTCTTAAAAAATAGTTTTCTATTCTCCAATCCGGCTGCCTGAACAGTCTGAACTCCGGAGCTGGGGAGCTCACGGCTGGGCAAGGAAGCGTCTGGGACTGGGAGCCGGGGAGGAATGGCTTCCCCAGAGTACAAAGACTCCTCCCCTGCTCCTCACCTCCCTTCTCCCTGTCACCTCTGAGTGCTTCCGTCCTCCTCTCTCTTGCCCTCAAGTCCCTGGGTTGAACCTTTCCTCCATGCTGACCTCCAAGCCTTGGCCATGTGCAACAGAACCACACTCCCTTCGTGGTCAGTGGGTCTAATTAGTGCAAAGAACAATACCCCAATCCTCAACCCCCCCCCCCAAGGTACCTCTGTCCCAGAAGCAGGGTCTTTGCCCAGCTCTAGTCCCACTCTGGCCTCTGGGGGGTGGAACGGTAGGGGCCCCCCACCCCCAGCAAGGAGGGGAGTTAAAGGGACAGATGCAAGAAGCTTGGTTACAAAGGTAATTGAGAGGGTTGGGGGGGGTTAAGTTTGTGGAATGGCTGTGGGGACCCTAAACATGGAGGCAGGGCCGGGTATCCCTGACGGGACCAGGTGTCAGGAAGCCTGTAGGCCTCCTGGGCCTGGCCCTTGGCTGTCCCCCGTCCCTGCCCATCCTCAGGCACTCTGGCCTGATGAGGGGACAGCATACTTTGGTACTAGTGCCTGACAGAGCCCGCGGACCGCCAGGTCAGCCAGTGCAGAACCCCTCTCTTCGTCCTGCTCCTGCCCCTTGTCCGTCACATTACATTCACTGGTTCCTGTTTCAAATAGTATTTCTGCATGGTCTTGGTGAGTCTATCTTTTTAATCTCAGAAGGAGAGAGGAGGGGAGAAGCAGCATCAGGAACATGGCCAAGCCCCTTCGTGCCCCTCCCCCAGCCGTGAGCGCCCCTCTGGCTGACCCTGTCTGGAGACACCAGCAGCAGGGGAGGGGGGAGTTCCTTTGGACAGGGCCTCCCCCGCATCCCGCTGGGCTTGGTCCCGAGAGCCCTGGCTCCTGGGAAGAATGTCCGGTCCCCTGGGGCCCTGGCCCACAGCGAGCCCTGGCCCAGTAGCGGACGCACAAACACGGCTTCACCACGATGGAAGGAAGGAACAATTCTGTCTTGTTGCTGTCATTTAAAAACAAAACCATGGAACAAATCAATTTCGCTGTTTCTGTTGACGCATCAGCATGTTCCCCACCACCGCCACCACCACCACCACCACCACCACCACCACACACACACTTTGCTTTTCTGTGGTTTTTTTTTCCTGAAATGCAATAATTCTTTGGCAACACTTTATCACAACCTTAATTTAAAAATAAAAATAAAATCAATCCAGGTTTATATACACTATGTGAATGAGCAGGGAGAGCCGGGCAGCCTGTCTGAGGTCCCATGCACAGGGAAGGAGGTTAAGGCAGAACGGGCCTAGGGACAGGAGGTTCACAGGAGGCGGCGGACGGCGGGCGCGCAGGCAGGCAGCGGGAGAAGAGGAGCTGGGTTTTGGTGCAAACCTTTTTGAGGCTTGTGTTAAAGTGTTGCCTACATGTCCTATCCCCCTCCCCCCTCCTAACTGAATGTCGTCAGCAGATGAAGGGGTGGTATCTGTGTTCCCCAAATGCAGCTGCCCACCAGGCACTGCCAGGATGAGGCAGGCTCTGGGCCTACAGAGACGCTTCAGCTGGGAAGTAGCTTTGACTGATTTTATTGCTGAGGGGCCCCAGGAAGGGAGGAGGGGGAGGTCCTGAGGTCGCACCTGGGGAAATGTTCCCCAGAAATGCCCCTCTCTGCTCCCCTCCCCCTTGCTGGGGAGCCTGTCTCTCCTCCCTCCCTGGAGCAGATGGTGATTCCAAAATAGCTCACCCTGTGATTTTTCAGGTGTGAAATCGGCCAGGCTGAGGCTGGGAGGGGCAAGAGTCGTCAGCCGATGCTGGGCTCCAGCTCCCGCTTTGGGGGTGGAAGGATGAAGTGAGGGTCCCTGCCCTGCCTGCCCTGTCTCAGGGCCCCTGAGACATAGGGCGAGGGCAGGACTTTTTAAAGCCACCTTCTATGAAAACTTCCCTTTTTTTTTTTTTAAACTTCTCAAAGGTATGCAGAGAAAGGGAAGGAGGGAATCCAGAGATGGGATGCTGGCAGCTGAAGCTAAGGAAACAGATACCACCACTTGGGGGCTTTACCAGAAAGAATTCCAAAGTTGCGTCTATTTACAAGTCCGCACCGGGTTTTTGCATATGTGTGAGGGGGGCCAGTGCTAAGCAGAGGTACCCTCTAGGAGTACAGGAGTTAGAGTGGCCAGGGCACAGGGCCCTCTCCCTGCTGGCCAGGGATCGGGGGTGGGGCAGAGCCAGAAGCCTTGGGGGTACCCCAAAAGCCTCTCCTCCCAGGGAACTGCAGAAACCCCTGGGAGGGGGGAAATGGGGACCAGGGCTATGCTGACAGGTGAGAACTCAGATAGACCTGTCCATGGAGCCTGGTGAGGTCTGGTCTCTGGAAGATGTTGCCCCCAACACCATTTCCCCATTCATGGCCTAAACAGGATGGGCATCCCAGGGAGAGGCCCTCATTTGACAGTCAGTGCCTTAGAATAAAAACAAGGGTGTCAGGGGCAGAAGAAGCCCTGAAATTGGGGACCTCCCCCATCCCAGGGGCCCCACTGAATGGGAACAGGCCTTTCAAGATGGCCACTCCAGGCAGACTGTGTTAGCCATGTTTTTAGTCCGCCATGTTGGAAGGAAGCCAAGAGGCAGGTCCTGAGGGAGTATGGGCAAGGAATGGGAAATGGGGTGGAGGGGACAGAAGGGGCTGAGGGCAATGGGAGGCAGGCATTTCAGAAAGACCATTCTGACTGGTCTGGCTGGTTGTAATGTAAGCGATCTAGACAAAGCCCTTTCTCAGAACTCCTTTCTCTCAGGAGACCCGCTAGGGCCGGGAGCCACATCTCTGGCCAACAATGGTAAGACATGGAGAAAAACCATGAGAGAACCAAAGAAGAAAGGACAAAATGGAGGGAAGGAGAAAAAAAAATCATCCCAACACAAAACCCCATATTCCTGCCTGAGATTCAAGCTTTGTTGCAATGGGCAAATGTTCTAGAAGGTTCTAGTCCTATCACAGAACCCCCTAAGCCCAGTTCCTGGTTCTACTGCGGGAAACAGAAGTGGATTCTGCATCAGTGGGTTTTTCTTTTTATTATTTTTTACAAAAATAAATTGATTTTTAAAGGAATTTCTCTGCTTTTTTTCTTTTTTTTGTAATAATCACTTTTTTGTCTTTTTAATTTTCCATAGAAGTTGGTTGCAACTTGTAAACATGTTTTTAAATTAAGAATTCAGATAAAGTGTAGTACCCGTTCCATCACAAAGTGCTAAGACTTCAAACGTGGTTGGTTTTTTTGTCTTTTTCTACTTTTTTTCTTCCATTTTATAAATTTTTTTTTTACTTATTGCTTTCACTGCATCAAACATCTCCACTCTCTCTCCTCCCCCTCCCCCCACCTGCCTGGCCCTGGTCCTGGCACCAGCTGCCCTGACTACCCTGCCTCCCCCCTCCATCCTCTCTCTGCCGACATTCACCCTGTGCTGCCTCTCTGGAAAGGTGTTTTAAAAATAATCTAAAAAGTGCTTTTTGAGGGAAAGGGCTTTTAATCTCCAAACATCTCTTTCCCCAAGGGGGGCTGGCAAGGCCACACAGGCTGTTAAGTGGCCCCCCCACCTCCCCGGGCAGGGTGAGATGACGGGGTCCCTGATACGGCTCACCCTGGCCGGGCGGGAGGGGGAGGGGATGTCTGCAGAGATGGAGAGGAAGCCCACAGAGCAGGGACTCACACTAAGTAATTAAGTGCAGAGGCAGGAGGGAGGGAGGGTCCCCTCAGTGTACCCCACTCTGTTTCCCCAGTCCCCCCCATCCCTAGACCTCCTCTTCTCCTTTATTAGCCCAAGAAAATAAATATATTTGGGTTTCAAAGGCCAGGAGAGAGGGGGCCCAAGTAGGCATCTAGGAGCCATGACCCCCATTCTCAGCCTCCCCCACACCCCAGGAGAGTAAAAGCAGGAGTTGGGGGGAGGGAGGAAGGGTGGTTTTGGGGAATAGGAAAGTTGTGCGAGGGAGGGGGTGGGGACAACCCCCAATAAGTGCCCTGAGGAAAGGGGAGGGGTCAGCGGTGTGCAGAGCAAGGTCAAGGAGCAAGGGGAGGAAGGGGCTATTTTAACGTCCACTAGTAGTGGACGGACATCTTTTAAGGTCTTGTCTGAAAGACTCAGGAAGAAGGACCCCCCACCATTCCCCACCACCCCTCATGACATTACTTGTGGGGAAGGGGTGTGGGAGGGAACCAACCAACCAGTGAAAAATAAAAACCCAACTGTCAATCACCCCCACCCCACCTTGAACCCTCCAGAGCCCAACCAGGCCCAAATCAAGTCCTAGAGTTGGGGCCTGGAGCCTGCCACCAATGCCACCATGAAAATGGCCTTGGATGGGCCAAAATCCAGATCCCTGGGTCCCCTCCCAGTGGAGAGGGGGGATGGCAGGCCTAGAAAGTCTTCTTCTAAAAAATCATGGGGTCCTGGAAGGGAAGGGGATTGGAAGGGGGAGGGAGAAAACATCATTAAAGAGAAAATCGGAGGACAGAACTAACTAGATTTTGTGACGCTTCATATATATATATGTCTATATATATATATGTATATAGAGAGATCTGTATATAGATAGAATTTTTCTGTGTGTTTTTGGTTTTAGGAGAGTCCGGCCGTTAAGTTACCGTCAGCTGACCCTCCCGCTACATTCAACCTGCCCGGGGCCTCAGGCTGGGGCTGCTCTTCTTCCTCATCCTCTTCCTCTTCCTCCTTAAAGTGCTTCTCGGGCCGGTGGCGCCGGCCGTCCTGGGCCACTGGTGCAGGGGCTGGAGCAGCCCCCGCCCCCGAGTCGCGCACCCGGGGCTTCCGGCCTCGGCGGGAGGGGATTCCGTTGCAGCCGTCCTTCTTGAGGTGCCTGTGCAAGTGGTCGGAGCGGACGAAAGTCTTGAAGCAGCTCTCACACTGGTAGGGCCGCAGGCCCGTGTGCACCCGCATGTGGTTCTTCAAGTCGTAGTTGTGGGCAAAGGCAGCCCCACACTGCTGGCACAGATAGGGCTTCTCACCTGTGTGCTTCCTCATGTGCACCTTCAGCTTGTCCTGCCTGCAGGGGGCAAAGACAAGGGCTCAGCGGGCGCACAGAAGTCCCCTCGAAGGCTCTGACTACAACCCAGGCACCACCGGCCCCTCCAACACCCAGCAACAAAGAGGCTCAGGAGGGGAGCGGGCTGCCCCACTATGGCTCCTCTTCTGCCCAGACTCTGCTCCCCAAATTCCAAGCAGGGACCAATTCTAGGAGCACAGATTTAGAGCTGAGGAGACCACCGAGCTGAGCTTCTAAAACGAAGTCATTTTAGAGATAAGGAAATGGAGTCTTTGAACAGGGCAGAGCCTTGCCCCAGGTCACAGATGGTGACAGAGTAAGTGACTGAGGCAGACATGAGCCTACCGCTCTCTGAACTAAGCCATGGCGAGTGACTCACTCTACAGAGAAAGAGGCTCTAAGGGAGCCCCCTTCCTGCCCCCACCCACCCAAGGCCTCTGAGCAAAGGCACAGGATGGGGTCTGCAGCTCCAGAATGGGCCAGAGGGCCGGAATATAGCCAGGCCCATTCACCAGGACCAAATAATCTCCTCTTTCCTTCACACTGAATAAGGAAAGTTTGGGCGGCTTTTGGGGGGTTCTTGCCACACCTGGAGCTGCCTAGGACCCAGCCGCCTTCCAGGGGAAAACCTCCAAGCAGAAAGGAGATTAAAAAGAAGGCTCTCCAAAGGGGCTTTGCCCACCCTCATAAGGAAAAGGAGGTTCTGCAGGTGCCCTTTCCCTTTCCAGAGCTGCTTAGAAACTTCCTGCCCACCTTTCTCCAAACTTTACATAGGTATGAGACAAAAGGTTACTGTATTTTGGGAGGATGGCACCCAGGTTCTCAGATCTAAAGCTGAAAGGGGCCACAGAGTCCCCCTAGTCCAATCCTTAATTTACCAAGGAAAAAATAATGAAGTATACCCTCTGACCCCAAACCATGCTTGGACAGCTGCCTCTTTCCTGTTCAGAGCTCACTGAGGCCTCTAGGCAGAGATAGGGGATGGGAGTATCAGGCCCCATTCCACAGGGAGACCAAGGTGTGAACAAAGCCCTTCAGTGAAGGGCCTTCCTGTTCCCAAGCACGATACCTAGAAGCCAACAGCACCAGGGGGACCTGGGATCTCCCCTACATTGCTCCATCCAGGGCCCTCCTTCCCAGAAGGGCAGCGTCTGGTTCACTGCTGTCTTTCTCCAGTGCCTGGCACCCTGAAAGTGCTCAACGCCTACTGGTTGACTGATTGACTGACTCTCAGGGATCCCACCCCTTCTCCAGTTCTGTGTGCTGTTGTACAATCCAGAGACAAGCAGCAGCAGCAGTAGCATCAACATTGCTTCTGCACAATCTAAGTGGATTTAGTCCACTTTCCTATTTACTGACTCATCTGATCCTCACAATACCTCTGAGAGGGAGGCTGAGAAGGGCTAATACAATGGGGAAACTGAGGCTGAGAAAGAGAAAATAACTTGCTCAAGGTGACCCCACTAGAACCAAGGTCTGCATGAGGAAGCTCCTGCCTCTCCCAAGTCAGCTGGCAGGCAGAGCCCTAGGTCCTCCCCACGGCTCCCCTCAGCCAGAAGCTCCCAGGAACCTTGCTTGGGAGGGGCAGGGTCCCTGCCTGGCCTTCTCACAGCTGCCCTTGGTAAGCTGGGACTGGAGGTGGGAGGCAGTGGGTTTCCTAACCCTTTGGTGATGATGGTATAATTATGGCCCAGTCTCTGCCACAGGCCCCTGTCTTACTCAATGTGCCTGGTGACTCACTGGGGGCCCCTGCTGACTCCTGGTCCTATGAGAGGGTGGGAAGGAGGGGACTAGTTAAGGGGGTTGCCTGGGGCTGGGGCAGGTGAGGAGGCCTCAAGCCCCTGGCCAGAAGAAGAAAAAGGCTGCCCAGGGTTGGGGAGGTGGGAAACCCAGGGCAGTCCCAGCTCCAAATGCTTAAAAAGGTCGCAGAGCACCAGGGGCTGCCTGGGAGCCACAGCCCGAGGGGCCAATGTGGGGCTCACTAAAGACCAGGTTCCTGCTCTGCCCGGGGATGGGGCCCAGGAGTGGGAGACCAGAATTCCAGGCAAAGAAAAAGGTGCTCTGCAATGCTCCACAGTCAGAGGCCCTGGGCTTGAACCCAGACAATGCTGCTCCCCAAGGTGACCAGGGACAAACGACTTCCCCTCATGGGCTTCAGTTTCCCCATAACTGACATGGGGCTAATAATAATTCATGTTTTCCTAGTCTTTCTTTTGACGTCTTGCAAAGCTTTCTTCACAGCAAGCAGTACATATATTGTCCCCATTCTACTGATGAGGAAATGAGGCCAAAAGGGGACGTGAGCTGCTCCAGGTGACAGGCCTGGCCCCTGGCTCTGGGCCCACAGTCTTCACCCCTCCTTTCCTTCACACGGGATAAGAAAGATCCCCAGACACAGGTAAGTGAAGGCACCAGGGACCCTCCTAGGAGAGTCACCCCTCACCCACTCCCACCTGCAGCAGAGCTGCCTTTGATTCAAAGTGAAACTGAGCTGTGGGCTAGGGGAAGTCCCCAGTGGGCCCCCAGGGACACAGGGGCCAACAAAGACCAGGGCAGGGGGCACTCAGGACCCACAGCCCAGGGCCATCTACAGTGGGGGGAAGTTGGCATGTCTACTTTTCACTGGCATCTTGAGGCTTCAGAGCAGAATGCTGGCCTGAGGTTGCATCACCTGTAAAATCTCCCTTTGGATTTTGCTTGGTTGGGAGTCAAAGGATCTAGGTTCAAAGCCTGACTCTTATTAGCTGTATAGCCCTGAACATAGATAGATAGATAGATAGATAGATAGATAGATAGATAGATACAGATATATAGATATATACACACATACGTATATATATGCATGTATGTGTATATGTATGCGTGCGTGTGTGTGTGTGTGTGTGTGTGTGTGTATCCCTTTCCCTCCCTGGACCTCAGTTTCTTCATGTATAAAATGGGGAGAATAACACACACATACATACTATACCTGTAGCTACACTGTCCCACTGACAGAACTGTGGTAAAGAAAGTGCTTCTAGACCTTATGGATTACTACTGGTGCCTCAGCAGGCTTCCCCTGCCTCCCGGCCCTCTGAGGTGGCTCCCCATCCCTAGCTCTCAGCCCTCAGGGATCACTCCCTTCTCTCAGCATTTCCAGTCCTGCCTGCCAGAGTCATCTGGACCTTGACTTTCTCTGTGGCCTCTGGGTGGATCCGTTCCTTCCCTGGCTGGACGATCTCTCACCACATGAAGGCAAGCCCAAATCCGAACACCCCAGGAGGGCTCAGGAACGAACTACACGCTGGTCAGGCTTGGACTACCCTCCCCGGCCCTCGGGATGTTGGCTTTTGCTTCTCCTTGTATGACTCTGACAAGAGCAGCACCTACCAGACCATTCTTCTCTCTGATTTTAGGGGTGAAAGGACCTCAGATGTAACCTAGGTCAACCCCCTCATTGGACAGAAGAGGGAAATGAGAGCCAAGGAAAGGGAGCACTCCACTTGAGGTCACCCTGGGCCTAGACCAGCAGGGGCCAGACTAGAACCTGGGCTTCCTGCCTCTCTCTGTTTGGACTCTCTCCACCACCCTGAGCTGGCTCTCGGGGCAGAACTGACATTCCAGGCCTCTTGAGCGGGACACACCCCTACTTGTCTACTAGCGTATGGTGAGGGGGTTCTCTGGCAGAGATGGCAAACAACCTTGCTCACCTCCTATCCTTTCCAGGCTTTCTGTGTGGGGAATGAAGGTTCCTCCTACAGCTGGGGAGGGGGCCGGCCACGGGCGCAGGGAGGACCCACAGAAAACCTGGGACAATAGCATTTTTCTTCAAAATTTTCACACTGGGTGGGGCTGGGGGAACCCCAGGCTGGGCCCAAGGGAGAGCTGAGTCACTGGCCCCAAAGTGGGGGGTAGGGGGGAGGTTGGTGGGAGGAGGAACTCTTAGGGAAACAGAAAGGCCAGGAAGGGGTGGTGGCAAAACCCAGCTGGGCCTTGCTGAGGGAAAGCAGGAGGGAGTAAGCTTTCCTTTGGCCCAGGAGACAGATCCTCTTGCTGGCCTGGCCTATCTCTTCCCCTCTTCTCTTCCTCCCTTTCTGGCTCTTCCTGATCAGGGCAGAATACCCTGGACTCCAGACCTCTATCTCCTTTCTGAGGCCCAGTGACCCCAGCTCTTCTCAGGCGCTCTTCCCCAGAGGCCTCAGCATCTAAGCTCCGGTTCCATGCAGAAATCCAAAAAATCACATACAGAATGTCCGAGCCGGAAGGGGGCTGTGAGATCACCTCCCACAGGAGAAAACAGACCCACAGAGCTGGGAGGTAGTAGAGACAGGATCTGAACCCCATTAGCTTGGCTGCCAGTCTAGAGATCTTTGCTTTGCTCTGCTCAATGTACAGCCTCCCTCCCTCTCCTAGAGCAGCCCTGACTGGTCATCATGAACCCCTGCAAGGAAGAGCCCCACCCAGACAGTCCTGTTCCTTTTCCAACTCCCCCATTCCCTATCAGATCCCCTTCTTCGTCCCTGGAGCTCAGACCCCTACCCCAGGGAGCAGGCCCTGGCACCTCACCTGGTAAATCGGACTTTGCAGATGTTACACTCATAGGGCTTTTCACCAGTGTGGGTACGAATGTGACGGGGCAGCTTGCCTGCCCCCTGGATCACCTTCTCACAGATGGGGCACTTCTGGAATGCTTTGGCCCTGATCTTCTTCTCCACCTTCTGGGACCATGACGGGTAGACATCGCCCTCATGGGAGCCACTGAAATACTTCAAGTAATAATCCATGACACCCTCGTCCTCCTTGCGCTGATCTTCCTCACTGCCCCCACCACCAGCCTGCCGCCCCACCGAGGTGATCATCTGTTGCAGCAGGGCACTGGCAGCCAGCCCATCCACCTCTGCCCCATCGCCGTCCTCCCCATCAGCCGTCCCCGACACGAGGCCAGGGGAGTCCCCTGGCTCTGGCGCCTCTGAAAGGGAGGCAGCTTCCTCCTCACCCCCAGCACCACCACCACGGCCTCCATAGTGCCCATTCTGTGAGGAGGGAAAGAGGCTGGCCCCTGAGGCTGCCTCCTCATCACGGTCAGGCCACAGGCCCTGACTGCTGTCTGGGTCACCATCATTGGCCTTTGGTCGCTCACCCTGGGCATAGAAGTCCAGACCATTGCATTCACCACCAGCGGCTGCCGTGGCTGCTGCAGCTGCCGCCGCCGCCACTGCCGCCGCCGCCGCCTCCTCATCCTCCTCGTCCTCCGGGCCGGCAAAGTTGGGGTTGGTCCACGGGAAGTTGTTGGGGAGGCTGTTGATGGGGTTGCTCTGGAAGAATTCAAGGTACTCCTTGGCTCTGAGGTGGTTCCGCTGATCAATTTGATCTACTAAATCCATCTGGTCATTCTTGGCCAGAATTTGGCGGTCCAGGAGGTCGGCACAAACGTCACTGACGGCCGGGATCTCCAGCAGGCGAGCAGCGTTGAGGATGTCACTGACATTGGATGTGCTGACGGTGAGGGTTGCTGTGTAGGCAAAGTCCACCAGGGCGGTGAGGGCTTCTGCGCTCACAAAGTCGATCTCATAGACATTCTGCTGGTCCACCACAGCACCGATGTGAAAAGCTTCTTGAAGTATTGGCTGCAGGCAGCCAGTACAGAGCGGTGTGTGGGGAACTCTCGGCCCTCCACCAGGATGACCACGTCACACAGTAGGCCGTGGGTCCTCTGTTCATTCAGGCTGCTCAGAATGTCGCTGCTGTGGTCAGGGAAGGGGATCCCAATGGGGCCGTCCACACCACCAGCCATCTTCCACGCCAAGATCTGGACAGGGCGGGGGAAAGGGGGAGAATGAAGCCGTGCCCATGGAGCAAGGTCGGCCGCCACCCACCACCCCCAACCACCAGCTTCCCCGCTTCCACCCTTCAGGAAGAGCAGAACAGGGCGGCCAGTTTTACTTGAGCCAAGCCCGGTTCCTCAATGACCCCCATATCCAATAGGTCCATGGCCACTCCCTCTGCCTGCCTGCTCTGCCCTCTCAGGCTTCTATTACCCTCCTCAGCAAATGAGCTCCTTCAGGGCCCAGCTTATCCAGGAAGCTTCTTCTGGTGCTCAGACCCCCCCAGTTCCCTCCTCAGAACCCTCATGGCCCCTGACAAGCTCTTCTCTGTTAAGTCTCTTGCGCCAACTAGACCAATAAAAATACTCTTATCTATTCCTACCCCTCAAGTCCCTAGCACTAGGCTGAGGACATGAGAGCTACTGGTTACTCAACTAAATGTCTCCTTCAGTAAGAACGAAGCAAAGCTGTAGAGGGTCCCCTCCATTTAAGAGCAAAGGGTCTGGCCTAGGGAAAATGGAGGGAACTGTAGGGCCACACCCCTTTAGAGATGAGTCAGAGGGACAGGGAGGGGCTGAGTTATGGCAGACCCACTGAGACCCAAACCCAGACTTCCAGTCACGTCAGGGCCCAGCCAGAGGCAAGATAACAAGGAGGAGCAACGGAAGAAACATTAAAGACCACATGAGACCAACCAGAGACTTAGGGAGAGGAAGTGACCCGAGCAGGGGCACAAAGCAAGTCAGACATGGAGCTGAGACTAAAATAATAAGTTAGGGGGCTTTTAGGCCTACAAATGCTTTCCTCAAAAAAGCCCTGGAGTACATAGTACAAAGTTATTTTCCTCATTTTACAGGTGAACTTTGAACAAGGTGAATATCAGTGAGTTCACTGACTCACCCAGAGTCATAAAGCTAGAAAAGGAAGGAGTCAAGACTTGCACTCAGGACTTCTGACTTCATTGCAGAGCTCTCTTTCCATTATCTCTAAGAGAGAAAGTCAAGTGGGGAAGCGTTAATGAAGGTAACCTTCCTCTCTCCATCCCCATCCCACAGTGGGAGTGCAGGGTTCAGAGCCCCAGCTTCCAGCAGAGGAAATGAAAGAATAAGCCAAGCCCAATGGGGGGCCGGGGTGGGGGTAAGAGACAGGACAACTGGGCCCCAGAATCCAAGTTAGAAGACATTGAGGTAGCTCATCCAGGAGATAGCCACAAGCTGGACCCTGGAGCTCAGTACCCATTCTGGAAAAACCTTGCTACTACCAATATGGGCCCTACGATATCTAGGGACTGAGCAGCTGCTGAATACAGTGGAGCTTCTCTGAGCCTGCTGGGGTCTGGGGTGAGAAGCCAGGATAGGAAGGAAGTGGTGGGCACAAAGTCGTCATGATACCGGAGTAATGGTTCCTTCTCTGCCGCCCAGGAGGCAGCCTATTGCCTGGATCCCAATGTCTACTATACAATTTTCCCTTAAAACTGGGGCTTCCTAGGACCTGTCAACACACACACACAGAGTGTCACAGGTGACACTGCCTCAGTAACCATACAGGATAAACTTGCTGCTTTCTGGATGCAAAGAGCCCCTGAGGACACGGTGCTGGGCCCTCCCTGTGAGTAATCATGGGGAAATCAGGCTATTTGCCATGTGGAACTCCCCGATAGGGCCCTTCCCACCACGAAAGTCTCCCCTAAAGAGAAGCAGGTTCTGACCCTGCCCCCCATCTCAAACTCCACTTGGCTAGGGCCTCAGGAAAGGTCAGTTCTTGAAGGGCTAGAATTGCATGGGCTGTAGGGCAGTAGGGTAGAAAGTGACCCAGCCAAGAAGTTTGATGTGGGTGCTAAAGTCCTGGCTCTGGCACTGACTTGCTGTGTAACCTCAGGTACGGCCCTGCCCCCCTGTGCGCCTGTTTCCTTCTCTTTAACATGAAGTGATGGAACTAGATGATCCCTAAGGTTCCTGCCAGCTTTCAGGTTCTCAGTTTTAGTCTCTCCCATTTGGTTCCCTGGGTTCCCTAGAATTTGGTCTTTTTCTCTCCCCCTCCCTCTTTCTTTCTTTCCTCTCTACTTTTTCCAGTATGGTCATGACTCATCCACCCACCCACCCAGCTCCCTTCCCTCAGGAATCTCACCCAGAGCTGGGGGAGAGTGAGAAGGCCCTGTCCCCTCCCGCCTCCCCAAGGGCCCTGCCAACTCTCCTCCCCTTAACCAGCAGGAAAGGGCGGAGCCATTTCTACTTTCAGGCTGCAAGGACCCCCAATCTTCCCTTCCAAAGAGAAGGCACAGGCCCTGAGCAGTTTTGTCTCTTGTGTCAGGACCCAAGGCCTGGAGTTGGTTATTCTCCTCCCTAACACTGTCAAGAGCCGATGGGGTCCAGGATGGCTCCTGGGCCCCCAGGCCTAGCACTGCCCAACTTGGCACCAGGAAGTTCATCCTAGGATCCAACTTGGAGCCCTCAAGCAACGGCTTTCAAATCCCCCAGAGGTAAGAAGCCTGGTACTAGGAGCTCCCAGAAGGAATACAAGACCAGAGGAGGGAGAGGCTGGGCAGGTGAGTCCCCCCCTCCACAAAAAGTATTCTGCAGCTCACAAGTTAATGTATGTAAACTGATTTGCAAACCTTAAAGCAGTACATAAATGTCGGTTACTGTTATTTGCAGTAGCTACAGCTCAGCTAAGGAGGGGAAGTAGGGGCAGTGGGGGCCCGCAGAGAGGGGACGGCCAGCTAGTCAGCAGGTCACGAGGGCTCTGCCCTGCCTGGCCCTGCCCAGCAGCTCAGGCAGATGCACAGAGTGCCTTTGTGCCGGCTGGCCTCCTGTGAGCCTCAGAATAGTCAAGATGGGAGACTACACTTCCCAGGAGTCCTTTCCTCTACTGTCTCCCCCCCTCTGTCCCTGCTGTCTCATCCTGGATATTTATGAAGGCTGCCTGGTCCTTTCTACTCCCCTCCCATTCAGTTCCAGCTTCCCCCTCTCCCCACATATATAATCGGAAGGGGGGAGGAGGGGAGATGGCAATTTGCTGCAAGGCTGCTTGGGGGCAGGGGTGAGAGAATCTGAGAGGGTAGAGGACAGTGGCGGGCAGGGTGTGTGTGTGCTAGCTCAACCCCAGATTCCAGGCCAGAGAGAATCACAGGATCTAGTTGTTGGAAAGGACCTCAGAAGCCAGCAATTCCTTCATTCTACAGATGGGGAAACTGAGACAGAGAGAAGGGAAGAGCTTTGCAAGATCATATAGCACACTAGCAGAGGGCAGGGGAGGGGGATCTGCAGCTGGCACCACTTTCAGTGATCCTAACAACGCTGAGTCTCCCCTCCACCCCAGGCTATACCTTTAGGTCAGAGTGGGGGAAGATAGGCCCAGCAGTTTGGCAGGCCTGCCCAAAAGTCATGAAAGGCTGAGAGCTCCACAAACCCTCCTTCTCAAGCTAAGCTCCCTGCTAATCTCCTCAACTGTGGGGCAGTGGGACAAATGCTGGACCTGGAATCAGGAGACCTCAGCTCCCACTGCTGCTGAGATGATGATGCATCTCATTGTGCTTCTCTGTAAAACAGGGCCATTACAACCCGAACGACTCACCTGCCCCACCAGAGTCGGGAGCAAAGGGATCTGCAGGTCTAAATGCACAAGACGAACGTGGCTCCGTCCCTGGATTACCCATACTTGCCGGCCTTGCTCCAGTCGCTTCTTGCTACTCTGCCCTGACCCTCCAGCCTCTTCTTTCTGCCTCTCCCTTCCCTCCCCCTCCTCAGTGCTGCACTAGCCCAGGGCGCAGGAAGCAACGAGCAGCCGAGCACAGCCGTCTGGAGCTGTTCTAAGGCCTCAGACTCCGCCTCACATGCTGATGATGTTCATGCGGATGAAGCATTGTCCTATCCATTACCCCACTAGGTCTTCCTCCCATCAGTCCTTGGGATGAGAAGAAGGTGATGGCTATTATTCCCATTTTACAGATGAGGGAAGTGAGGCTTAGAGAAGGAAAAGGGATCTTCGCCCAAGGGAACACAGCTATCAGTTTGGGACTCCTTCCCTTGCTTCAGGCCACTGTCTTGATTCTGTCACCCTCACGGGTACCTCGATTAGACTAGACACTCAGCAGGGCACAGTAAAGACTTTCTGATTGATGAGAAATGGGGGACTGTCTAGTATTCAGAAAAGAAAAAAGGCAGAAGCGTGTAGTCCTCCCCTCCCTGGTCCACCATTCCGGACCAGGGTACCAGAGTACCCTGCGGACACTCACCCCAAGGGGTCACCTCCAGTCAACTGTTGGTTATCCAGCAAATGCCTGATCATTGGCTTGGGCTTCCCCAGTGAAGCTCAACTGCCTGACAACCTTGCTCTAGATGACCTCAGTTTGTCAAATGCTACCCACCCCAACTTCAAACCCCTAACCCCCAATCCCACTGCCCAGAGCAGCCCAGGAGACCAGACTGGACTTCTGGCTCTGCCTCTGAGAAGCCACGCAACACTGGACAAGGTACCGGCCCTCCCTGATTATTTCCCCATCTGCAAAATAGTCATTATCATGAGAGACCAGACAGGACATCTCTCTATCTCTGTCTGTCTCTCTGTCTTTGTCTCTCAACTCTAAAGGGTTTTACAGATCCACAGAATGTGAAGGATTATCACGAGAGGATCATAGAATGATAGAGGCAGAAGGAAACTTACGAGATGTCCGACTCTCTCTTTTTACAAAGGAGGAAACTGAGGCCCAGAGAAGGGAAGTCGCCTGCCCGCAGTCACACTGATATTTGAAGCTGGGTCCTCTGACTCTACATCTAGGGCTTTTTCTTTTCTTTTCCTCTCCCTTCAGTAAGTGTCCAGCCAGGGAGGAGCTCTCAGGCCACCTCTCCCTCCAAGCAGGCTCTCTACTTTCAGGCCACCCACCCACTGCCCTGTGCCCCTGTCTACAAAGACGGCAGAGTACTGTGTGAAGCAGGCCGGCTCTGGAAGCTCTGGGGCCTACACAACAGTCCTGCTGTTTGCACTGCAGTACGATTCTCCTGCTCTGTTCCAGTGTGCATATGCAAACGCCCATTCTATTTGGGGTTTGCTAAATGCAGAAAGTAAAAAAAAAATGTTTTAAATACTTTGTGACCTTGACTCAGTGCCTGCAACGGTGCTGCCCCCTGTCCCCATCCTCCCTAAATCCCCTCCATATTTTCAAGCCTAACTGTAGCCTGGTCTCTGGCAGTTCAGTCCCAGCCATAGGGCTCACTCCCTCTTCTGCATTCTAACTACTGCATCATCTGGACCACATTTTTCTTAGCTACAAAGTAATCTACTAGATGCAAGAGCATACAATAAAGTGGAAAGAGCACTGGATTTGGGGCCCAAAGCCCTGACCTCTGCCACTTTACCAGCTGCAGGCTCTGGGCAATCTTTACCTCAGCCTCAGTTCTTCATTTGTAAGAAGGGAACAATCTTATAATACTACATAGCAAGGAAGGCTTTGAGGAAAGTGCTGTGCAAATTATAAAGCAACTCAGATCCGTGAGTTCTTATTAGATCAGCACTTAATTCATCCCGACTCTTTGACGCGTCTTCCTAAGTCAGAGCCCAGGCCTCCTCTTTCGCCTGTCTTCCCTGAAGCATGGGCTCACGTCCAAAACAGATGAAGAAGTCAAGTCATTCTCTGATTATGGAAGCTGTGCCCAACCAAGACCACCAGATTAGGTACAGAGTGGTTAAAGCTGTGGATGTGTGTGCTGCTCATCTCTCATTAAAGGGCCAGCTACTCAGCCATCTCTGGAGGGAGACCCAAGGTGCTGACACAGCTCTGAGGAACAGAACAAAACGGTAGAGGAGAGGAAATGCAAACAGGGAAAGGGGGAACAGAGAAAAACCTCAACTTTCTCTCGACCAATCTGGGATATGGGAATGACCCGCAGCCTCCAACCTCCAGGGGGCAGGAAGAGCGCAGAAGTGGCCTCATTCAGCGCCCTGACTCTTAGCAGGACTGTGCCCAATTCTACCCACTGGACAAAAACGCATCTCTAAGGTCTCCAATGGATCTGTGAACTCACTGATTCGCATGTTCCATCCAACAATGCAACTGGCAAATCCGCCATGGCTGTAGGAGTCTTGTTCATCTGCTCCCACAATTTTACCACCAGTGGTCCCTTTCTCACCTGGTCCTGAGCTGTGGACCCACACTCAGGCTTGCTGGCCACCTGTCATCCCCTAACCACTGCCACACGGCCAGCCTGTCTACTTTGCCTTTTCAACTTTTCTCTGAAGACTTCTTTTTAACCCTGTTCTTCCAAGCTCCTCACCAGCCCCCTCCCACCTACCCTGTGCCTTTCTGGGGCCCTCCAGGCAGCGCAGTGGAGAAAAACGCTGGGCTGGGGGTCAGAAAGACTTCAGTTCAAATCCCACCTCAGACAGTGGCTGTGTGACCTCTGTTGGCCTCTGCTTCCCCAAATGTAAAATGGAGATAATAGCAGTGCCTACTTTACAGGGATCTTGTGAGGATCCAATGAGATAACATTTGTAAAACACTCTGCAAACCTGAAAGCACTCTATGAGAGCTATATGCTATTATTATTATACTCTCCAGGGCCACAATCCTAACTTATCTGAAACAGCCCTCGGAACACAGCACATACAATGTCTGAAAGGGACTTTGGAGACCATAGAGCCCAAGCAGATCATTTGTCAGATGGGGAAACAAAGGCCCCCAAAGTGAGAAGGCCTTACCCGAGCAATCCTTTGACAATGCCCACAAAGCAAATCACTGGTAGGGGGTGGAACAAGACAGCCTCATGACCCCCAGTCGAAACTCCTTACCTTCCAACCTCCCTCATCATCCCAAAATCAATATCTACCCAAAGTGCCCCACCCCCAGGAAGCTTCAAGGACCTAAACCTTGGGGCCTGGAACTCAGGCTCCTGGTTTCATTTCCCTGGTAGCAGAGTGGTCTGCTCTGCTCACAGAGGAAAGACAGCTGGAATGTGCAGGGGGGGGGTGGGGGCTTCTCTTGGCACAAGGGAAAGAGGGGGTCCAGGAGGGGCTTTCAGAACTCTAGAAAAACAAGGCTAATTAAAGCCAGCAGCAGCCCCTGGCTCTGACCCACTCAGCTATCCTCTACCCTCCTCTTCCTAGAGATGACAGCTGATAATTGCATTCCCTATCCTCCCCAAACCTCCCTGATGAAAGCTGGTCTTTCAGGCACTCTGCCTCGGCTTAATGAAAGGTTGAGGGGGCCCAGGGCTGTCACCCAGCTACATCTCCTGATGTACAACTGTGAAGAATTTAAACACTAAGTTCCATCCCTCAACCCCTAGGTCTGAAGAACAAGTGGGACACAGAAAGGCAAAAAGAGGGGGAGGCAAAATGGGTGACCAGGGTGGGGGGACAACTTCCCCTAAAACAGAGGGAGAAAACAGAGTAGGGGTGGTGAATAAAGTCCTGCCCTGGTAGAATGTACCCTGAAAGTCAAGAGTCCTGGTTCTGCCACTGACACATGTTTGACCTTGGCCCAGTCCTTTCCCTTCTGGGGGACTCAGTTTTTCCATTTGTCAAATGAGGGTAATAACTCCTGCCCTGCCTCCCTTCTAGGGGTGCTTCGAGGGTTAAATGAGAAACTGGGACGGGCCAGCGCTTCCAAATAACATCTTACTCACAACAACCATTTGAGGTAAGTAGTGCCGATCTTCTATATGGAAAATAAAGCCCCAAAGTGAGGAATCTGTTCAAGGTCCTAGTAATTATCAACGTGGGGGAGGAAGAGCAAGATCTTCCGACTTCTAGTTCACAGATCTTTCCAATGAATGTGTCACTGGACTTCCACCATCCTGTGAAGACCACCTCCCAGGGATAAGGTTAGTAGCTCCAGCAAAGTGGGTAAATGGGCTTCAAGAAGCTGAGGAAGCCCATCCCCCCCACCCCCTTCCAGGTATCCTCCAACAGATGGATCCCAAAGCACTTGGCAGCAAAAGCCAGTGGTACCTCTGGAACCAAGGGCAGCTGGGGACAGAAGTCTTGAGTGACCTACAACTTCAGGGCAGAAAAGGTCACAGAGCTTGCTCTGGCCCCTTGTTCCCCTTGCTCTCTGCCTGCCCACCTACATCTTCCTAAGAAGCCCAGGCCTGAGAAGAAAGGGAACTAGGACAAAACAGCCTTGGCTCTGCTCTTTGGCCTCTGACCCCAGAGCTCAGAACGCACACAATCCCTCCCAGCAAAACTGGAGACAGGGATTCCTCCCACAAACAATTTAGGAGTGGGGCAAATCAAGACCCAGAACTTAGGGACCAGGATCAAGGTAAGCCAATAAGTGAGGGGCAGAGCACCAGGCAAGGGGAAGAGCCCTGGATTTGGACTTAGAGGACCTAGAGCTTGGGAAAATGGATTTACAGCTAGTCAACAAGCATTTATTACACAAATACTGTTAATCAGTCAATGAACACTTCTTCTTCTTCTTTTTCTTTTTTAATTAGGCAATTGGGGTTAAGAGACTTGCCCAGGGCCACACAGCTAGTAAGTGTCAAGTGTTTGGTCTGAGGTCAGATTTGAACTGAGGTCCTCCTGACCTCAGGGCCGGTGCTTTATCCACTTTGCCACCTAGCTGCCCCTAATAAACACTTATTAAGCACCTACTATGTGCTAGGCACTGAGTTCTACAAAACAGGGATCACAATGCCTATACTTTTCATGGAATGCTTCATAAACCTTAACACACAATAGAAACAGCAGTTATTACTCTCCTAGCATGGGGCTTCTTGGTCCAGATCTCTAATCAGCAGGCTGCATCACCTCACCAATCCTGGGATATAGAGAGCTTGGTGGGGAGGGAGAGAAGGCTGAAGGATCCACTCCACCCCCACAGTTCCAGGTTCAGCCCTTCCATCCTGTTCCCCTCTCCACACCCCCCCCCTTCATAATTAAGCTCTCCTATGTTGCAAGGTTCCTCCTAACTGGTTACTCCACCCTGACCTCCGAGCCAATTCCCAACTGTGTCATCAGGACTACATTTAATCATGAAGGAATGCCTCTTGATAAGTGGGGGGTGGGGGGGGTCGTGGAAGGTGGGAGGTCGAGGGCAGCAATTCCTTACCCTGCCCCTGCCAGCCTGGCCTGGCCTTCTAAGAAGGCCTCGGGCAAGGCCCAGAACAAACAGACCAGGGAGACATTTTATCTGCAGATTTATTGCAACCAAATGGGGAGGGGCTTCCTGCCCCAGGCCTTAAAGAGGCAGATCCTGTACTGGTGAAGGGAGGGGAGGAGTGGAAGAAAAAGGAAGGAGTATCTGGGAACTAGTAGAACCCACCTGGAATGGAAGGCAGGAGATGGGTGGGGACAGAGGGGTGGGGTGAGGCCCTTGGGTTTAATTCCACCTGTTCAGCTCACCTAGGTTGGTCTCAACCTCAGGGATGGGAGGGAATCTCTGAACGAATCCAGGAAGAACTGGCAAAGGGCCCTTATTAGCCCTGCTTACTATGGTTTCCAGAATGGCCCCACAGCAAGAAAGCCCTGAGTCCTCAGAGCCTCCAATTCAATAAGGCTTAAGGTCACAATGTAAAAAAGCCAAAAGTCCCCAAGGCAATGAGAGCAGGTTTCCACTGATGATCCTTGAAGTTGGCCAAATGCGGGTGGGTTCCCTCAGTGTCAAACCCAGAACAGCCAGGGTCAGAAAGGGTCTAGAAACTAAATAACCAGGAGGGTCTAGGCATGTTTGCCCTAGAGAAGCTTTAGGAAGAGCACAGCAAATATCTGAAGGGCTGGCACACTTGTTCTTTGTGGCCCCAGAAGTTGAAACCAAGGGCTAATAGAGGGAAATCAGAAGAAGGCAGATTTCAGTTGATTAAAAAGAACTTTATAACAAGAGCTATCCAACAATAAACGGGCATCTCCAGAGGTCATGACCTCCTCATCCTTAGAGTTAATCACAAAATCAAGAATTGGAAAGACTCCTGGAGATCATCCAATGTAACCCATAACTGATCTACAACCCCTGCAACAGCATCCAAACCAATGATTACCCAGACTCTGTTCAAAGGCCTCCGGGGACAGGGAGCTCACTATTTCCTAGGGCAGTTCATTCCACTGTTGGACAGCTCTAATTGTTAGGAAGTTTTTACTTACATCAACCTGAAACCTGCCTCCCTGTGACTTCCCTGCCTTGCCGGGGCCAAGCAGAACCAAGCGAATTCCTCTTCTGCATGACAGGCCTTCAGACACTTGCCAACCACTCATGTCCCCCCACCCAAGTCTTCTCAGGGTGTGCTTGGACAATGACCTGCCTGATCAGCTGCAGGGGGGATTCCTGTTCTCCACAGGAGAGACCCTTAAAGGTCTCTTCCAGCTCTATGGTTCTGGGACTCTAAGCCCTCTCTAAGTGGGCAATGGTGAATGCTGCCACTCTGCTAGTGCATGTAAGGGCACCAAAGTAATAGATTGGGGCCCACCCTCCACTCACCTCAGTGAGTCTGGGGCCCCACCCTCTAAGAGCCTCTACTATTATCCCCTCCCCTTTCAATTCTTTTACTCCTTCAGGGTCCAGGTGTACCTTGCCATACCAGCCCCATCCCTTAGGACTAGGGGAAATACTGATCCTGGGAAAAATATCACAACACACACACACACACACACACACACACACACACACAATGCTTTGAACACAGGTGCACAAATGAACACAGCAGGCTGGAACAGGTCTGTTTTCCTCAGAGATAACCACTAGTCCTCCCTGGGGTGACCCAAACTAATCGCCAATTTGAGGGACCTTCTCTTCCTCTACTCACAGTCCCCCCCACAACTCCCTTTTCTTTCATCCTGGCAGTGAAACTGACAATATTTCGAGTTAGATTTTACTCTATTTGCTGTGAATAGCACCTCTCAGGGCAGAGATCTTTTCCACTTTGGGAAATCGAGGGGGAGGTGAAGGGGAAGACAGAAAGATTAGGGTTTCTGGATAAAGCCCTGCATGCCTAGCACCTGGGTGAACTGAGAACCTCACTCAAGGACAAGGAGATAACAAGAAATTACTTCTTACTTTCCTTTCCTTAAATGTTAACATGTCTAGAGAGAAGCAAATTGGAGAGAAACAGGTTCACAAGCCTGCACCTGCCCCTCCTCCTGCCCCCCAGGAGTCTCCAAGCCCAGAAGCTCAGATGAGGAGGGGAGGGCAGATCAGCTCCCCAGCTCTCTTGGCCTGTTGGGGCAAGAGGCTTTAGAAGGGAGGCAGATGGTACCTGTAGCTACAAGCCTGCATTACAGCCCATTTCAAAGCTCCCAAGGCAGAGAAAGTCAAAGGTGGAAATGATCAACGGGTTTCCAAGCTGAACCAGGAGAGCAGAATTAGACAGACAGCTGGGGGATGGGAATGGGGAGAAAAGACAGGGGGGAAGGGAGAGAAGAGAGCTATGAGGAGGGAGGAGACTGTTTCAACTGGCATCTATCTGCACAAGAGAACTCCAACCAACCAATGGGAGAGTCCTTACCAAAATACCCTTGAAGTACCTCCCCCACCAAGGACTCTGCTCAGAGCTCAAGGACCCCTGCCCCTCCCTTTTCTGGCATAGGTTGATTCTGGCTCACTACCACCTCCCACCCCCAACTCCCTAACCAAACTCCCTTTCCCTCCCCCTCCAATGTCAGGCCCACTTTTGCCTGAGCCCCCAGTGGGCCTAGTGCTGTGCTAGGGACCATTCAGAAGAGAAACTGAAAGACACAGCCCTTGCCTTCAAGAAGCCTCACATTTGTCCGGAGATGACTGTGGACCCCCTTCCTCCTATTCGACTACACTGTTTCCAAGAGCTTAACAGAGTGGAAAGCTCTGTGGGTCTGGAGTTAGAGGGACTGGGTTTGAGTCTGGACCTACCAGCTGTGTAACTCTAGGCGAGTCACTTCTCTCTGCCACCTCATCTGTAAAACGAGGGCATTGGACTAGATGGCAACTAGGATTGTTTAGACTTCGAAGTCTACAATCCTGAATCTTCCTTACCTTCCTAGGTCAGCCCACAGAGGCCTCTCCCTCCTCCAGTATTTACCACTCAGATCACTTACTTGGCACCAAGCTCACCTTGAGTCTTATGAGTCCTGGGACCTAGGAGTTTGATCACACTGAAGGCAGGGGCTTTTTCTTAGCCTTCTTTGATCTTTCCCCTCACTCCAACCTAAAGAGCCCAAGAAGTTACTTGACCTTCTCTGAAACCCCACAAAACTCTGCACCTGTCTTGTGGCCCTTATCATGACCTACCTTTTATAATACTTATTTGTATGCTTATTTCACTACTCCTACGAAAGGATGAGTTATAAGAGCAATGCAAGTGGCCTCATACACAATAAGGGTTAGATAAATGTTTTGTTAAATCATACTTCTTCGAAACTCCTGAAGTGCCAAACATAGTGCACCTAAGATAGTTATAAATACTGGCTGACATCAGGAACTTCTAGATGATCCACCTTAGTTCTAATGAATATTCTCTACATGGAGTACTGTCAGTTCTAAGATTCTGTCTCCATGTTCCTCCAATATTCTATATTCTAAGGGGCTTTAACAGCGCTGACATTTCTATTCTCTGATGAAGAAGCATGACCCATCACTGGGCTCAGATCAGCATCATTCTAAATTGCAGACTGTTATCTCTCCTTGCTTCAGTGGAATAGTAAAGCCACATCAGGCCACTTGGGAAGAACTAACCCAGACTCACCCCCCATCATAGCTTTCACTGACTGGTATTTTTCAGGGACCTCAGATGGCAAGGCTGGAGAATTAAACATACTATCAGGGAACAGGGAGAAGACACATAACCAGCATAACCGGTGTATGACTGTTGCCCCAGAGATGTCATGGGAGTGACAGTAGCCAATCAAAAAGAGAGACAGGGAGGCAGAAAGGTACAGACTATCACTGGTGATATTTGAGTTTGGGGAATGTTCCGCCTTTGGTGCTGTTCATTACTTAACACATACTTGGGGAGTATTAAATCATACACCACCTCAAGCTCTCTAACTACTAAATTCACTGTCCTGTCTCTCTCTGGCTATGACCTGCACCTGACACTCAAATAAAATACCCTTGATCATGCCTGGAACCAACCTGGCTACACAGCCAAGGAAGCTGCTGATGCTTGTTGGCTGAGTGAGGGGAGGCAAGGGGTGGGAATGCCTTTAGCCTGTCTGTAGTTGGGCCTTCCACTGAGCCAAAGCTTTTTGTTATTTCAACTTGGGGGGGGGAGAGGAAGCAACACAGAAGTTCTCATTTAAAAAAAACAAAACAACAAAACCTAGTGGAAAAGAGCACTGTGTCACCATTCTAGCTTTGTAAGGCTCTATTTCCTCATCTGTAAGATGGGGTCAGCAACTCCTTCGATGCCAAACTCATTGAGTTGTGAGTATCAAATACAAAGTTCAGGATTATCATCATCTTTATTTCAGCCATCATGCTTGACTTTGGGATCTTTAGCCGAGCAAAGATTCTGGGCCAAGAAAACAGCCTGACTTGTCTTTCCTTGGGTAACGAGGTGATCTAACTAAGGGCTAATGTTCACCCAGACTCCCACCACTATCCTCATCTCCTCAGCATGAAAGCAGCTTGAAAGGTAGCAAGGAGCACTGTGAGTATGGGATTGGCTCCTCTTTTGCCAGTTGGATTTCCTCTAAGCCTCAGTTTCTTCATATAAGAAATGGGGGGAAAGTCTCTTCTGTCTTTCTCAGGGATATTTGTAAGGATTAAATAAAAGGGGAAAGTACTCTGAAACACAAGCAGCATCCTCTAAGTACATGGCATTATTATTACCTACAGACTTTCTGTCAAGGCCCAGGGCCCTGTGGGCATCCCACAGTGGAATCAGAGACCAACTTGAACTTAACAGGAAAGCACTAACATGCTCATTGAATTGAATGGACAAGGACTTGGGTTCGAGTCCCAATTATGCTACTTACTAGTTTTGTGACCTTGAGCAAGTTACTCTCACTCTCTAGATCACTAGAGGAGCCTCCATTACCTCATCTGAAAAATGGGGACAATAATCTCCCTGCCCTGACCACCTCAGGGTCCAACATGAAGATCAACACAGAAAAACAGTGCCTAAAGAATAAACTAAAGTATAAAATAAAACACTACAGAAACAAGAGCTTTTATTCTTCATCTTCTTAATATTCCAAGGGAAGCCAATGACTTTCCCCAAGGTCTCAGTTTCCCCCATCTGAAGTACTGCCACAAAAAGTTTGCTGCAAACAACCAGCATCTGCTTCCACAGAAGCATGGCTACTGGACTCTATCCAGCTTTAACTCAATGCTTCAGGCACAGGCAATGAATAGCCTACCTTAGTGCTAAGTCACCAACATGCTGGCCAATCAGAACTGAATAATGAATACCCCCCAAAACAACCCACGAATTAAATTTCCACTGTCCCTGTTGGCTCTTCTTCCTTTCATTAAGCATTCGGAGCTACAGGCCTCATTTATCCATCATCTAATTCACAGGTATTTCTTCCCCTAGGCTCCTGTTACCACAGAGATAGCTTTTAGTAAACACAAAACCAAGCCCCCAGTTCCAATTAAGCAATACCCTAAGCTGGTTTCAGAAGCGTCAGACCTCCAGTTTCATCCTATCCTTGACCCCAGTTCTACTCCACTGTACTCACAGAATCACAAAATTTCAAAGTTGGAAGGAACCTCGGGGGTTATGCTGTCTATCACCAACCTGAACAAGAATCCACCCATCTCTAAAATGACAACATCCCAAAGAAGCAGTCATCTAGCTCCCCTCTGTGGGGAACTCATTACCATTTATATTAGTCTATTCCACTTTTAATGTTAAACCAGAAATTCACAACTTTGTAGGGAAGCCTTTCCCCATATAAAGGTGAAATTTACCTCTCCACAACTTCTAATCACTGGTCCTAGCTCTGCCCTATGGGTGGTAAATTCTATTATCTTTTCCAATTTTGGGTTGGGGTCCCTTGAGGTCTCTCTCCTCTGAAGAAATCTTAACAGTGACAAGAGCAGGGAGCAGGACTTCCCTCTAGTCCCTAATCTAGGCCCAGAGCAGTAACTGGGGGTAAACTGTTCCAGGCCAACCTCTTCCAATCAACCTGCTTGCCAAGAGGAAGTGAATGGACGGGTCCCAGAGGGAGGGCCCCCTGGAGTGGGTGTGGTTCCTTAGGTGGGCTCCACCCAGGCCCTGCTGGGGGAGGGGGTACAGGGAGGGGAGAGAGATCAGAGGAGGCCTGACAAGCACTTTAAGACTTTCCTGTTTTCTACTGCTGTGGATACCGTGCACCCTGCAAGCTGTCAACAGAGAAACAGTTGAAAAAAATAGACAAATAAACAAAACAACTCCCTGTTCAGTAGAGGGGGAGGTCAAACTCCATTATGGATGTCAGCAAGGGGCAACCTCTCTACCACTCCCCACCCTTTCACCCCCAGCTCTCTTCCTGCCACTCCCCTCTCCTTAGTCCTACCTGGAGCCTCAGCTCCATGCTTAGGCCTAAGAAGTTGCAAACCTCTGGTTTAACATCAAAATTTCACAACCACAAAGACATCATGGTGAAGTGAGGAGTGGCTTTCTGCCACTTACAACCTATGTAACTGACATCGACTAAGTAACTTCTTTGGGCCTCAGTTTCTTCATCTGAAAAATGGGGGTAGGGGACTAAGCCAAAATGATCTCTAAGACTTACAGCTTCAAGTCTGACAACCTAGATCTTCATGGGAAAGGTCATAAAAAAGCACAACATTCATACTTCATTATCCTACCTGGTGAATTCCAGTAACCTGATTGGTGGAATAAAATGTTTGGGCACTAATGAAGCAGAAGATCCAGAAATCCTAACTGGAGTACCTCAAACCCACTTCGGCTGAGGAAGAGGATATTCCCAAGTCTCTGAAAATTGAGCTAAGCTGCTCCTGTCCTTTCTCTACTGACTTTATAACCTGCTAGCACTGGGTCAGAGGGAGGGATGGAAGAATGAATGCTGGCTCTATGAGAAGAAGCCAAGGGTCTGTCTGACATCCTTCAAAAACATCTAATGGGTTCTGCAGTAGCTGCCCATGATTGAGGCAAAGGGAGACTGCCAGGCTCCAGTCCCCTCACTCTTGAGTCACTAGGGGCTCAAGGTTCCTCCCACACGGTAATGTCAAAGCATAGAGTCAACAGGACAGAATCAGGGCCACAGTTTAGGAGGCCAAGGGAAACTGGGGAGGGCTAAGTCCCCCCACCAGGGTCAGGATCTAAGAGGTCAAGAATAGAAAAGGAAGGGGTCACCACCACCAGGGTCGGAGCCTTGACTTGAGAGGAGTTAAAAAACAAGGCATAATGACGGGGGAAGGGGGGGGCCCCCGGAAGGGAAAGGAGGGAGGAAGAGAGGTTAGGAAAGGTGGTATTAAGTACCTCCAATACGGTCAGAGTATAGAATGCCAGATGTCAGAGATGTAAGGAACCAAACAACACAGAACACAGAAGCAAGGGCTGGAGCTGGAAGGGCCCACAGAACACAGAACCCAGGAGAGAGGAAGGGCCCTCGGAACACAGAACAAGCTATAAACACTGACTGCAGGAGCTGGAAGAGAACTTGGAGTTCACCTAGTCCAACTCCCTCATATGACAGAGAAGAAAACTGAGGTTCAAGAAACGGTGTCCAGGAGGCAACGGATGGGCTACCAGGACTGATGTGAAGGTTACAAGCCCCAAACAAGTGGGAGCCTGGCAATCCCAAAGGGCCTACGTGCCCCGACAAGGCTGGGGGCAAGGCCCGGGCGTCCCGGCCCAGAGCAGTCTGGCCCCAGGCCCCGGCCCCGGCCCCACCCCCACGCGGCAGGCCTGGGCCCAAGCCTCTGGGGCTGCGCGGATGGTCCCCCTTCCATCGGGTGCCCGGGCCCAGGGGCTGCCTAGCAGGGAGTGGCCTCCTCGTCAGCTGGCCTGGGAGGCCGGGGCCTCCGCCCTGGGGACCCCACCCCTGGCGTCCCCTCCCGCCCCTTCCCCGCGCAGGGGGGGGCGCCCGAAGAGGGGAGGCGCGAGGGGCTCCTACCTCCTTCCCTGGCGGTGGTGGTGGCGGCGGCGGCGGCAGCTCTGCTCGGGCCCGCTCGGGGTGGCAGCGGCTGAGGACGGGGCCGGGGCCGGGGCCGGGCTGGGGCTGGCCCCGACCCCCCGCCCCCCGCTGCCGCCGCCGCCGGCGGCCAATCCCCGCCCAAGCTGAGGGGAGGGCGATGCAAATGAGCCCGGATCTGGGTCCGCCCCCCCACCCCCACCCCGCGCCCCGCGCCAGGCCGCGAAGCCCCGGCCTCGCGTGACAAGCGTGACCCGGGGGGCCCGAGGCCCTCCCCGGGGAGTGCCGGGGGACTGGCCCCCTCCCCCCGAGGCTGGGGAGGAGGTGGGGGGGGCGGCTGAGGACGGTTACACAACCAGGCAGGAGGGGGGGCTGGGAGGGGCCCCGGGGGAGGGGGCAAGGGGGAGGGGGCCGGCCCGCGGCCGCACAGCCGGAAGTCAGGGACCGCCACCGGCCTCTGGTGAGAGGAACTCGGCCTGTGAGCTCCGCCCCCTCCCTTTCCCTTCCCCTTCCCCTTCTCCTCCTTCCTCTCTCCCTGGGACTTGTGACCCGCCGCTTTCCCCGCCCTCTTCGGCTTGTCATTGGCCGCCTGGCGAGTCCAGCCCTATACGCCCATTGGCCTGTTTGCCCGCCGCTCACCGCCCCTCCTCCGCACCGCCCCTTTCCCCGAGCCCCGGTTGGCCAGGCCTTCGGCCGCCCCTGCGGGGTACCCTGGGACTGGTAGTCTGAATAACCCCTTCCACCTGCTGGTGGGAGGCGGCGGAAGAACTACAACACCCAGAGACCCCCCCGGCTCCAATCACCCACCCCCAACACTCCACCTCCTCCCTCCCTTCTTTGCAAAGCCCCCCTCCCTGTTTTTCTACCCCCCCTCTTCCCCCCTCGGCCCCCATGAAGCTTCAGTCCAGCCAACTACAACGTATGCACGCAGCACAGAATAAGCATTTGAGGGGCTACTGCAGGCCCCCCCCACTCCCCCCTAAAAAACATACCAGTCGCAAACTTAACCTGCGTCCCCCTACTAACACTACCACCTCGATGCAAACACCCCTGTCTCTCGCAGACAGCAGCCTCCAAAATGCAGCGAGCGCCCCTCTCCCGAGAAAGGGGCAGAGGAAGGAGCCGAGGAAGGAGCCGGGGTCCTGGCGACACCCTCCCCCCCAAGCCTTCAACTCTCCTTGCGCCTAGACTTTAGAGCAGCACCCCCCCCAGCCGCGCAGCTGCTTATCCCCCACCCCCCCACCCCGCTTCCTTCCCTCCAATAAAACCTTGGGATCAAACTTACGAGTCTCCCTCCCCCCCATCTCCGGGCAAAGACTTTGCTGCTCCCCTTCCCCCAGCTCACGGAGGGAGGGGAGGAGGGGGAGGGCTTGGAGAAGTAGGGGCGATGCACCCCCCCCGGCCGCGGCGCACCCCCCTGCTCTTACCTCGCCGGTCCTGGGAAAAGGAGGAGGACAGGAGAAGCAGGATGAGAGCGGGGGTCCGGCGGGGGAGGGGGCCGGAGAGGGGGAGGGGGCGGCCCTGGCTGCCTCCCCCCGGTCAGTGGGTGCCGGGCCGGGCCGTGCCGTCCCTCGCTGCGCCCGCGCCCTCCCGCTTTCCCTCTCGCGCTCCGGCGGCGCCGCGGCCCCTACTGTAACTGTACGGGGTGTGCGGAGCCCCGTATGATGCTCTCCGCTCCCTTCCTGGTTTCTCCGAGGGCAGAGGGGTCCTCCCTTCTCTTAAAGGTGCCGCAGCTCCGCTCCCGGCCCCCGCGCCTCCCCCCCTTCTCCGTGCCCCCCCCCCGGCGGGGAGGCTGGAACTGGCTCTGCAGGTCCCTCGCCAAGGGCAGGACACCCCCCTCCTGCCACGTCTTAGCCCTCCCGCTTGGCGCCCGGTGGGGCTCCTGGTGCAGCGAGAACCGGGAAGGGAAGGGGAAAAAAAGCGGGGGGGGGGAGTCTGGGCTCTCCCCTCTCCCCACTCCCTCTTGCACCCCTCCTCCTCCCCTCCCCGGCCGCCTCCTCCTCCCTGACCTCCGGCTTCCCTCCATGGCTCGGTTCCATGTTGCCATCTTATCTGCCCCCAGAGCGCGCGGGGGGGAGGGGAGGGGGGACAGATCTGGCTTCAGGGGAGGGGAAGGAGGAGGTGGGGGCGCTCCGGGCCCTGCCGATAAAACAGGCTGTGCAGAAAAGACACGGAGTTAGCGCGTCTCGGCTCGGGGCCCCTTCCAGTCCCCATCTCAACCTTGACATCTAAGGAGAGGGGGGTGCAGCAGAGACCTTCACCCGCCACCCTACCCCCCAAACTGGTCTCCAGCGATTATATAAATTATTTCCCACCTTTGCTTAGTCTGGAGTGGAGAGGGCAGGGGAGGGGGATGCGGCGAGCGGGCCTCGTGGCTTTCCCTTTTCAAAGTTTCCCCCATCCAACTGAACCACTGGTGGGTGGGGTGGGGGAGAAGGGGAGGACCTTTCGAGGCCCCTGGTGCCCTGGGACAGAAACCAAGAACCTCAGTGTTTCTGCTCACCCAAAGACTCAGCAGTTTATCGACTCTACAATATGTCAGAGTTGGAAGAGCCCTTAGTTAGGGACTATCCTATCCGACCCCTAACTTTACAGATCGGGAAACTGAGGAGCAAAGGGAGGACGTTCACTTATTGAAGGTCACAGTGAGTCAAAGGCAGAGACAGGACTCGAAACCAGACCTCATATGTGATGTGGTGGACAGGCACTGGATTTGTTGTAAGAAGTCCTAGAATAGATAGATGGTCAGCAAACTTCCTTAAAGAGCCTAAGAATTGAATTCAAGCTTTGTTTCGGCTACATATGTGACCTTGGGCAAGTCACTTCTCCAGCTCTGGTCCCAAATTGTCTTAACTGTGTAATGAAGGGGGTGGAGGAGATGATCTGTAAGGCACCTCCCGGCTCCAAATAGTATGACCCTGGCTGTCAGTGACATCTGGTACCTTTATTACAGGTGATTTCACCTGCTTCCTTCAGTGGTCAGGGAGGTTGAAGTAGAGGCAGAGGCTCTCACCTCACAATTGAGATTTCCTTCCCCCTCGACATCCTGCCTCTTAAAAAAAAAAAACCCTCACTGTAAACTACTTTCTGCCAGAAAGCACAGGGAACCTTAAGATTAATAGAATTTCTCAGGTGTAAAGGATCTTAGGGGAAAGGCAATAGGTACTTTTAGATTCTTAGAAATAAGGGCATGAGAAATGAGCACCCTTGAAGAAGACATAAGGTAATAGGGTAAGAATGAGAAGCTAAGAAAAGGGAAGATCTTTGCTAGTACTACCGAGTCCCTTCCCCTGGCTGGGCCTCAGTTTCCTCATCTGTAAAATGAAGAGATTGGACTAAATGCTCTCTGTAAAGCACTGTTCAGCCTTAAATTTGAGTCTAACATGCAAAGCAACATGAAGTAATAGAAAGATAGCCATCCTTGGGGCCAAGAAGACTTGGGTCACTTCTGACACATGGTTGCTGGGTGACTCTGGGCCAGTCACCTCAGCTCTCAGGGATCTATGTAGGCAATTCTCTTAGGATTAGAAACAATAGACAAAGAAATTGCAGACCTGCATTGGGAGCCAGAGTTTTCTCGACCAGGAGTTCCCTATGTGAAAGAAATCACAAATCCAGCTCCTGACTCTGTTTATAATATAATAATAATAATAATAATAATAATAATAATAATAATAATAATAATAATAATTTCTACAGTGTTTTAGAGTTTACAAAGTACTTTCTTCAGCCCAGCCCTGTGCAAGTATTGTCATCTCTCTTTTACAAATGGGGAAAATGAGGATCGGGGTAAAGTGACTTGCCTTCAGTAATACAGCTAATAAGTAGGCTTGAACACAGATCTCTGGACCCCATTCTCTTCCTAGAAAAATATAATAATAACAGCTAGCATTTATAGAGCTCCTTAAGGTTCTCAAAGAGCTTTACTGATAGCATCTCATTTAATCTTCACGATAACCATGTGAGGAAAATGTTATTATCCTCATTTTACAGATGAGAAAACTGAGGCTGAGAGTGGTGGAACAACTGTGTCTGCAGTCACACAGTAAATACTTGAGGTAGGGTTTAATAGATTGAATGAATAGGGCATCCTTCCAGCTAACCAAAGTGTGATGGTCTCTTGACCCATTTATTGCCCACACAAGACCGGGTAAGGAAAAGAAACCATGACTTCCTTTTTTTTTTTTTTTGGATAGGGGAAAAAACAAAACAAAAAACAAACCACAGGTCCAGAGGAGGGGATGTAACTTACTCCTAAGAGGTACACCCTGAGATGGCCAGAGCTGGGGAGAAGTCAGCATCCCCAGTGCTATAATCCCTAGGCTCAGGCTCTTATTCTGAGCTATACTTAGAAAGCTGAGGAGCAGAGTCCAGCAAAGGCTCTCTCCACTGTGCTCAGTGGCACCCCCAGGGGCCACTGCCATTTCAGCGTTCCTTGTCTTCTACCAAGACTATGGATTATTCTTTTTTTGGGGGGGGCTAGGCAATGGGGTTAAGTGACTTGCCCAGGGTCACACGGCTAGTGAGTGTTATGTGACTATGGATTATTCCAAACTTGTCCAGCTCCACCTCTGCTGTGGAGAGCCATGCCAGAGTATTGACTGAACTCACTCTCTGCTGTGAAAATCCAAATTTTGGTGGAAATAAAAACGTATTTTCCTCTAGGAACTGTGCTGATCAGGACAGAAGGTCTTATTCCTTTAAAAAAAAAAAGCCTCACGAATAGAAAGAGAAAAATGAGTGAATTGTTCCTCTAATCAGTCAATAAACATTTATTAAGCACCTGCTATGTGTTAGGCACTGTGCTAAGTACTGGGGATACAAAAAGAGGCAAAAAATAGTTCTTGTCCTCAAGGAGCTGACAATCTAATGGAGAGCTTGCAATCCCTTTATGCAGACAATAACCAAAACTATCTTTGGCAGATGGTCTATATGTCTACTCTAGGAAGCACCAATTTTGGCTATGCCTCTTTCAGGCAAGTCCCATTTAGGGCCTCAGTTTGCCCTTCTGTAACACTATTCACCTGGCTTCAAGGTGGCAGGGAGAGAATGAACCAAAAAACATGAGAGGCTGGGGGCAGGAAGGAAATGTTTCTTTAAAATACGAGAGAGATAAATTGGGCTGGGTAATCATCAGCATCATCATGGGAGAATGAGGGGGTTTTGAAACAGTCAATTAACCATTGTCTATGGCCAAAAAATGAACTCTCAGGCCAACTTGACCCTGCCTCTGCAAGCCACTCCTCCTCTCCCCGTCTGAATTTCCTTTCCAGCTCAGAGAATGTGGAGCATTTTGAATAGGAAACAGAGGCAAATACACTTAGGGAGTTCAATCTATGTCCAATCAAAATAATAATCACAAACTGCCTTCAAAAAGTAACTACATTGTGATGGAATTTTTGATCACCTAATATTTTGGAATATCCATGCCCCGGCTTCTCTTCCAATAACATGGGGGCAGGTACATCGCCAACACACTCTAGTACAAGGGGGTTGCTGTACTGAGAGTCATTTGTTATAATGAAACCTGCCTGAAGCCCAATGGCAAGTACTTTACATATCTGTTATATGACCAGTAAATTTCCATGTCAGCAAAAGATTATAATGGAATTGGCTGACGTCTGTCTTGTTAGACTGTGTGTCAACCAACTTCATTTTAGGTGTGCCAAAAAACTATAAACAGGCACATGTTCCAAACCTTCAAAATTCTGAGAGAAAAAAAAAGTGGATTCAGGAAACAACAAACTGGCAGAAATCGTATTGATACCTGCCGAAGTCCATAACATGTTAGTCACCATGTGGTTGGTGATCATTGAGCAATCACTAGGAACTAGCATGGGTTCATTCATAATAATAATAGCTAACACATATATATATATAGCCCCTACTATGTGCCAGGCACTATGCTAAATATAGTGATTCTTGCAACAACCTTTGATCCTCACAACAATCCTGGGAGGGAGGTACTCTTATTATCCCCATTTTACAGCTGAGGAAACTGAGGCAGACAGAGGTTAAGTGATTAGTCCAGGTTCACACAGCTAGTAAGCATTTGAAGCCAGATTTGAACTCAGATCTTCCTGAATCCAGAATGAATCATGCCAAGCCAACCTTACTTACTTTCTTTGGAGAGAATTACAGACCATATTAGGAAAATAAGGCAGATACAGCATTTCTTGATTTCAGCAAGGTATTTGATGGAAAGAGGTCATAAAATCATAGACTCATAGAATCAGAGCCAGAGAAGAGCTTAGAGGTCATTTGGTCCAACAGCCTAATTTTACAGATGAGGAAACCGAGGCACAGAGCAGTTAAAAGTGATTTTTTTGAAGAGATGGATAAATAAGGGAACAAGCATTTATTAAGTGCATACTATGTTATGTATGTTTTACAAATATTATCTCATTTGATCCTCACAACAACCCTGGGAGGTAGGTGTCATTTTTATTCCTCTTTCACAGTTGAGGAAACTGAGGCAGACAGATTAAGAGATTTGCCCAGAGTTACACAACTAACAAGTATCTGACCTTGAATTTGAACTCAGGTCTTCCCTGACTTCTGGCCTAGGGGTCTATCCATTGTGGCATCCAGCTACCTCTAAGTATAGTACAATTAAGTGGATGTGTAGGTGATTGAATAACTATACCTCGAAGGTATTGATTAATGAATGGATAAGTATCAACCTAGAGGGAGGTCTGTCCTTGACCCCTTGCTATTTAATATTTTCACAAGGAATATTTTCACTTCCATTAAAGCCCTTTTCTTCATCAAATGATGGACATGGCCTTGAGTTCTCAGAGATTGTGCTAATGAAGCACACAGCCCTGGCAGGTTCTCCCAAGCCAGAAAGACTTCAAGTGTGGGCCCAGTGATGATCTGTGATTGCAGGCTAGGGGCCAGCCCAGTCAAATGCAGCCAGCCCATCACCAGCAGATGAGTCGCCAAGTCAGCCACAGTGAATCTCAAAAACCATCTGCAAAGGTTGGAGTCTGTGTCAGTGGAGGAAAAGTCTCTATCTCCCCCGCACCCCACATACACACAAAAAAACACAGATCCCTGAAAATCTAGGGTGAGACATAAATGACATGATTATTCAATTTTCAGATAGCAAGAAGCTGGGAGGGCTCTCTAAATATGTTGGGTAGCAGAGTCCAGATACAGGCAGACTGGGACAAGAGGCTGACACCAACGCACTAAAATTTAACAGAGATCAATGCTAAGTCCTCTATTTAGGTCTGAAAACCAAAATCAATTACACAAGTAAATGGTAAAGGCAATCTGGCTTGACTGTAAGTTCCCATGAAGAATGCCTGGGGGTTTTAATAGACAGCAAGTCTGATATGCTGGAGCAGCCCAAAAGACCCAGTATTGTGGTCAATTATGGAAGGAATTGACCCACTAGACCATGTTTAGAGGAGAGTGAGCAAGACTGTGAATGGACTGGAACCCATACTATAGGAAGATCTTAACTGAGAGATCTTAACTAGGGATGCTGAGCCTGGAGAAGGAAGATTTGGGGGGGGGGAGATGACAAGATTCTTGTCTTCAAATAGCTTATGGATTGTTACCCAGAAAAGTTCTAGTTGGCCCCAGAGAAGAGAAGAACTGGGACCAATGAGTGAAAGGTATGAGGGGGCAGCTTTTGGTTCAATATGAGGAAGGTTCAATATGAGCTTTCCAGCTGTCCAACAAAGGAATGGGCTGCCTTGGGTTCCCTATCATCAAAAGGTCATAAGCTTGATGACAGTCATCCTTCAGCACGTAGAATAGAGAGGGAAAAAGGTTAGATGATGTCTCAGGTACTTACCCCCAAGAAATCTTGGATTCTGTGTCTAAGACAGAGACCTTGTCCTAAAGGTCTCACTGTCTAGTTGAAGAGATAAGACAAACACAAAGAAAAGTCACATTAAGAAAACAAGTCTGAGTATGCCAAGTGACAAATGAACAGAGAGAACCAAACCATGGACCCTATCTTCTAGGGCAAGGGTTCTCAACTTGGTGTCCATAAACATTTTTTTTAATATTAGGATAACTGCTTTTTAATATGATTGGTTCCCTTTGTAATCCTGTCTATTTTGTGTATTTGAAAACATTCTTCTCAGAGGAGGTCCATAGGCTTCATCAAATGGACCAAAGGGGTCCATGGCACAAAAAAGATTAAGAATCCCTGCTCAAGGGATTTCCAATCTAAGACAGACAATCGCTTATCAGTTAAATAACACAACCATAGGTTTTCCCTTATGTATAAAGAATCTGGTGGCCACTTCTCCCCATCTAAAATGTAGATTCTGCGTTGTTTCTCCAGCACTAAGGATGGAGTATACAGAAGCACCTTCATTCAAGATGTTTCATTTAACTATGCAGCAAACATTTCTTAAGCATCTTCTCCTGTGCATGGTAGTATACTGGGTACCCAGGAGAGAAAGAAAAAAAAGAAAGAAGGAAAAACAGTTCCTGCCCTCAAGGAGCCTGGCTTGAGAGCACCGTTTGCTGCCAAATAAGGGTAATGTTTACAGGGAGTGCAAAGTACCTTCAGAGTTGGGTGAGAGGCATTGGGAGTTCCCATTGACTCTTAAGATGAGCCGAGGAAGTTTGCCTGGAAGAAATGGGATCTGGAGTGATGTGGGACAGTGGTGAGAGGGTTGGAGCGAGAATCAAATTCTGCCTTTGCCTACCTATGTGACCCATGTGCAAGTCACTTAACCTCTCTGTGGCTCAGTTTTCTCCTCTGTGGAACAAGGGTAATAATAGTTTATATGCATATAGAATTTTAAGGATTTTTCTTGGTTACGATCAATTTTATCTCAGCATATCCTATGACCCTCCTCTCTCCTTAGTACTTCAAACTGAATTCCCCAAAATATGCAGTCTTTCAAAATAGTTAAATGAAACATCTACACACAAATTATACTCCAGTAGCTGTCCCTTTGTTAAAAGCAATGACAAATTCGTGCTATTTAAGTCAGCACCAACGTCGTCTGATGTTTTCAGCCTGAGTTTGGTTGCCCTTTAAAGTTGTCTTCATGTACATAGTTGTAGTAATCGTGCATATTGTTCTCTTAGCTCCGCTTTGTTTTTCATGGCATTCCAGGCATGGGGGAGGGCTTGTCCGAAAGCACAGAGGCAGGAAGGAGATGGGGAACAGCTAGTAGTCTGGTTAGTGGGTCTGGAATGCAGAATGCATGAAAGAAAATGATATAGAATAAAGTTGGGAAAGTAGGTTGGAACCAGATCGTGGTGGGAGCCAAATTCCAGATTAAGGAGTTTGTAGTATCTCAAGGGCAGCAGGGAACCATTGAAGTTTTTTGAGCAGAGGGTGACCTGACAGAAATGTGAGAGGAGGGAGAGAAGAGAAGGAGGCAGCAGGGATGGGCAAGGACAGAGCCCCAGCATCCTTCACTAGAGATGTCTTTGGACTGTGGTCTAGTGGAAAAAATGCTGGATCTGGCTTAAAATCCCATCTCTGCCACTTACTATCTGTGTCATGTTGGACAAGTAAATAAACCTTTCTAGGCCTTATCTTACTTATCTGGGAAAGGAGGTTGGTGGACCAGATGACCTCTAAAGCCTCTTCTACTTCAAAATCTATAATCCTATACAGATATTCCTATATTTCTTTGAATTTTTCATATTCATCAATCCTTAGAGTAACATAATTGTGTTCCACTAAATTCCCATGGTTCATTCAGTTATTCCCCCAATCAATGGTTTGACAGCTTTTGAAGAGTGACAAAGCTTTCCTCACACTACCCAACTACCCAGGGTTGTTATGAAAACCAAGTAAGGTTGAGGAAAATTATATTTATATAGTGTCTTATGGTTAGGAAGACTCATCACCAGGTGATTCTACAGGTTAGCCACCAGTGGCTGAATTTTGGGAGCTGTAAGAATTCCTGAAGACCGTCTACCAAAAAGTGAAGAGGGGATGACATCTGTATTGGTGGAGTACGACCTCCACTGATGAGACCATAGTCCTCTTGGAGAAGTATGGGTACAAAGCTTCCTAAATATATTACTATATCATCACCCTGTGCAACCCCCTGCTTCCTCTAGCTCTGTCCTTAGAGGAGAGAGAATAAGATGCAAATGCTATCAGCCCCATCTTACAGTCGACCCAGAGAGACTGAAGAACTTGCTCAGTCATACAACGGATAAGTGAGGGGGCCAGGGCTAGAGCTCAGGTTTGGGAGCTTTAATCCCAGGGCTCTTTGGAAGGCCCACTAGCCCTTCTTTTGAGAAGTAATTAGGAAAGCACTTCATAAGGTTTAACTCTGAGGTACAGTGGGATTTTAAAATATAACCTAATTCATATTTTTTGTCTAAAGTCAGCTCCAAGAAAGAAAAGCTAGGAGGACATGTGAATTCATTACCCTAGGACTCTAATCACTATTCCCTCCCAGCCCCAAACACTCCTCTTTAGTCACTACTTCACTATGTGTATTGCCTTCCCTAATTAGAATGTAAGCTCCCTGAGGGCCAGGACTGTTTTGCTTGCTTATGTTTGTATCAACAATGTTTAATACTATGCCCCACGCTTTGTAAGCACTTAATGTATTTCCTTTCCTTTCTTTCCTTCCTTCCTTCCTCTCAAATCTCAAGATGTCAGCATCTGTCTAGTGTGGCAAGTTACCAACGCTTGATAGGAATAGTGTAAAAAGTTTTCCAATGAGGAATATTGTCTCAGTTTTTACTTACAATCCTTGTCTCTTCTTTCCTCCTTTACTTCCCCCCTACCTCTCTCCCTCTCTTATTTTTTCCTTTCTTTCCTTCTTCCCTCTTTTTCTTTTCCTTCATCTCTTCCTTCCTTCCTTTCTCCTTTCTTTCCTCTCTCCTCCCTTTCTTCTTTTCTTTCTTTCCTGGGGTGGCCCCCAAATCCCAAGAGACAGTGATGGGTGCTTGAGAAGGTGCAAAGTTTGCTCCAGACCTGATTTAACTCATGTCGTGAAAGAAGCCCAGGTCCAGGAGGCAGGCTGCTGAGATCTAGACCTTGCCTCTTCCACCGACTTACTGTAAGACTTGAGCAAATCCCTTTCTCTTTTCCCACCTCAGTTTCTCCATCTATAAAATGAAAGGTTGGACTTTATCACCTCTCAGGTCCCTCCCAGTTCTAAATTTATGATCTGATGATCTCAAAGTTCTCTTCCAGCTCCAGCTTTCTACCTCTCTGTTGTAAGGCACTTGGAAAGCACATTAAGCCCAGCCTCCCCCTATGCAGGCAAGATTACACTGAACCATTAAGTTCAGGTTCCTTATAGCGGAACAGGTCTCTTTCCATTCCCTTAACTGATCTTTCTGGCTCCTGCCACCCACATCTCTAGATGTCAGAATCTTTTTAGTGTGGCAAGTTACCAAAGCTTGATAAGAATAGTGTAAAAGACTTCCCAATGAGGAACTATGTCTCAGTGTCTCCTTACTGTCCTCGAGTATGCCTCCTGGCCACTTACCCAGTTCTGGCTCAGCCTGGCCTTGGATGGCCATGCACAACCCTAGCTCATGACTGCATGGTGGCCACTGAGCCTGGATCCCACCCCAACCTTTGACTTCCAGGGATTTGCTACTTTTTCAGTCTGTTCCTGCACGCCAATCACAGCTTCTGCCTCAGCTATACTGGTCTTGACCTATAATCTTGTAGCGTTGACAGCCCACAGCCTGATGTAGCACCAAAGAACTTACTTAGATCCAATTTCAATCCTTCATGCTATAGGGGCAGATGCAGGGCAGGCACAGTGGATAGAGGGCTGGACCTGGAGGCAGGACAAGCCGAGTTCCCTTACTAGCTGTATGTCCCTGGGCAAGTCACTTAAAACTCACTCATACTCAGTTTCTTCATCTGTAAAATGGAGATAATAATACCTCAGAGGGTTGATGTGAGGATCATATGAAATAATATGTGAAGTACTTTATAAACCTTAAGGTTCTCTATATGTACTAGCTATCATCATCGAAATTATTATTATTATTATTTTTCAATCTTCTCTTCTGTCCTCAATGGAAAGGGGAAGATGGAAAGGATCAGAATATTGATGCCACACCATACTCCCATCTCCTCTAAATCCTCCCACTCCCCTAGGTGACCTTGAGCCACCTGTTTCCCCAGCTAATCTCTAATTAAATTCAACAAACCTTTGTTATAGTACACTATTGGGCACTGAATATTCAGAGTTTAGAGTCAAATCAAGTACCTACTATGTACAAAGAGGGCACTGTGCCAGGCTCTTGGGATAAAAGACAAAAATAAAGTAATCTCTTCCTCAAAGAGCCTACATTCTACTGAACATAAGAAGGAGGGATTCAACTTGTTCTGTTCTGCCCCAGAAAGCAGGACGAGGAACAAGGGGCCAATTCCTAAGGATGGGAGCTGTCCAAAAGTAGCATGGCTTTCCTGGAAAGACTGTGAGTTTCCCTCCTTGAAGATCTTCAAGCAGAGTGTGGACCCCCACTCGTCCAGAGTGTTATTGTGGGGATTCCTTCATTAATGGGTAGGGTAACAAGGCGGCTTCTAACTCATAAATCCTGTGATTCTGTGAGTTGGGCATGGCGTCTTTTCTCATGGAATTTAGTAAGGGGAAAGATATAGGGGCCAATATCACGTAATTTTGTCGTTGGGTTGCTTGGTTAGTTATTTTGTTTTGTTTTGTTTTGTTTTTTACCTGACTCATGATTCCAGCAGTGCAGGGGGCTCTTGGTGAGGAACTTTCTCTCCCAATAAATACCAGCACTTTCTCTCTACTTTCTAGACTTAGAAAATTGCCTTGGGGCAGTAAGAGGTCCCACAGCCAAGCTAGAGAAGAGTCCCAGCTTGAACGCAGATCTTCATGACCCTGAGGCCAACTCCCTACTCACTATTCAGGCTGCCTGTAATTTACCTATATTATAGTTAAATGTATAAGAGAGAAGTAAAACGGTGTTATATGAACTGTGATTTATCGGTAGAGAGAGGGAAATTAGGTGAGACTTCATGTGGGAGGCTTCAGCTTCTCTAGACCTTGCAGGGTCTGTCTTCCATAAGATGTTGCCATATAAATACTCATAACCTCCAAGCTGGGTGGAATGAAAAGCTCCCCAAAACATAGAAATCTGGCAGAAGGCAGCAAAGCCACCTGGGACCAGGAGATGAAGTCCATAGCACCTGTGTTGTCCTGTCTGCTCTTAGTAGATTATCCCAAAGATGCTCTAAGTAAGCAAACTTACTTGAAACCTGTATCCCAATGTTTTTATTCCATTACAAAAAGCATTCATTTCATCCCCCTGTTCCATAGGCCACTGAACTTCAAATATAAAAGAACAATAATAGGCTACTGACCTGTCCCTGGAACATTCCTATCTGAACTCCATTGAATATAAGATGAGAATGAGAATAATGAGGATAAAAATAACAGCTGGCATTTACATAGTGTTTTAAGGTTTACCAAGTATTTTACATACATCTTCTCATTGGAGCAGCACCACCACAACCCTTAGACATAGGTGATATGGATATTTTTATCTCCATTTTACAGATGAGGAGACTGAGGTTCAGAGATATTAAATGACTTGCTCCCTCCCAGTTCCATAGCTAGTTGAGTGTCAGGCTTGAGATCTGAATTCAGGTCTCCTGACTAATATGTCTAATAGTCCATGACCCACACCACTTTCAAAAGTTAGGGGCAGAACCTATAATATAGTTCTCTGTGGCACATGTCCCAGTTTCTCCTGGAGCTATGCCAGAACTGAGGTTCATACTTTCAAAGAGAAGTCTGAAAGGAGAGGCCTGGGGTCCAGAAGGAAAGTCTATTGAGTGTCAGGACTCAACTGAGCCAGCTATAGAATGTATCACCATTGTGAGTGACCATGAAGAAAAAGCCAGCTTCTCTCTTCCTCCTTTCTTGCCTGCCTCCAGCAGCCGCCACGTGGGCTGGTCATATTCAGCCCTGGGCTTGGCCAGGAGGCCATCCTCAGCTTTAGTTTCATTTTGCTATCATGCTAGTTTCACTTTCAGGAAGGAAGGAGGGTGTGTGTGTGTATGTGTATCTGTGTGTCTGTGTGCGTGTGTATCTCTGTGTGTGTCTGTGTCCAGAACAGCAGCAACAGCTTGATCCATACTGCTTTCCCTAAGAAAAGCTCCATCATCCCCCTAATATCTTCTTCCTTCTTCCCTCCCCATCTCCCCAACTACTGTGCATCTTCCTCTGCTTTCCCTGCCTCTCTCCAACCCTTTCCTTCACCTTTTACTTATGAACTAAAACAAGATATTAGCTGCTTTGGTCAGCAAAAAGCCCTAATATGATCCCCCTTCCTCAAAAACAAGAGTAAGTCAGCTTTCTCTGGGCTAATTTTCCTGAAAGCGATTGACAAAATGAGGTTCTATGGGCCCTTCTAGCTCTAATATTTTATGTTCTAGGTACTTTCTAGCACTGATATTCTGGTTCTAACGTCTCTCCTAGCTCTGACATTCTATGTCCTAATGGCCCTCTCAGCTCTGACATTCAGTGTTCTAAAGGCCCTCTCAGCTCTGACACTCTGTGTTCTAAGGGCCCTCCCAGCTTTGTCACTCAGGATTTTACATTCCAAGGTTCCTTCTAGTTCTAATATTCTGTGCTCTATGTTCTGGAGGGCATGGGTACACATGAGGTAGGTGAATGACATCTGAGAATATTTTCAATTCAATTCAATTCAACAGGTATTTGGAGTGGTCTTGGGGGAGGTTTTTTTCATAATTTTTGAAATGGCCACAGGATATAATGGAGAGAGTTCCAGGTTTGGAGTCAAAAGCCCTAGGTTTGAACCCTAGCTCTCTTATTTGCTGTGTGATCATGGATAGACCACTTCACCTCTCTGAAACTATTTGAGATGATGGTGGCACCTGGACAATTTGCTTCACACAGTCACGAGGAAAGTGCTTTGAAGTCATGCAGAAATGTGAGTTATCATTATCAGGAGACCGCCTTTCGAGATGCCGTGAAGATTCAGGTAAGATCACTTACTCCTCACTGTGAATCACTCTACTGAATTGTCCTATGTATTGTCCTAATGCTGATTTGGGGTGGGGGGTGAAGGGGAAGGAAGAAGCTTCTTTAGAGGTCAGAACTGGAAGGGGCCTTAGAGATCATTCAGTCATCTTTAGGTCAAACCTTATGAGTTACAAGTAGCTTTCTTCACCCCAGCCCCCTTAGGTGGTTAGTACAAAATATTATCCTCACCATCTTACAGAGAAGTCAGGGAAGCTGTGACTTGCTCAAGTCACATAGCTGACAAGTTGGGACTCAGCCCTAACTTAATGCAGAAGACCCAGGGCTCTTTCCCCAGTCCCACACCACCTTGACTAAGCTACTTAGGGCGTTTGGTGCTGAGGAAAATACGTTTAGATAAGACCCATCCTTTGCCGTCATGCAGCTCATAAACTACTGAGGGAATATGACATTTACAGATAACAACCCAATTAGACAAAAGAGCATTAGCAAAACACAAAGTACTGTGTGAGGTCAGAGGAGGGAAAGATGGTTACTGATGGGAAAATTAGGAAGGCTTCATGTGCATTAATCAAGGGTCAGGAATTCCTTGTCCTTCATTTTTCAGATGGGACAAGTAAGGCCTAGGGATAAATCAGTTTTCTTCAGTTTTTTATCATAGTTTACATCAAGTTGTTTCTAAAGGTTGAAAGTATGGCTAATCTAGGCAATGATTTCAGAGAGGTGGTATACTACAATACAGAGCTAGCCCTGAAATTGGAATCAAGTTGTGCCTCTGACATATCTTAGCAATGTGCACACTGCTTGGACACACGTAAACTGCTTAACTTCTTGGCACCCCAGAAAACTCTTTATAGTTATAAGTTACTGAGGTCTTCTGATCTACATTAGGGGAGGGAATTTCCACACCAGGATTTCCCTACATAGATGAAATCAGATTCAGACCAAACAAGTTAATATTTAAAAAATAAAAACAAAGATGTTCTTCACGTGCTAATTTTACATGTTTTACATATGTCTCAGGCATGTTGATATTTTCCATATGTCACAGAATTTTCTACACTGGTCCCAGTGAAGGCTGTCTTCTGATGTGGTCACACCACATCAAGAGTACTGTGTTGTTCTGCGTGCCACGTGTTAGAATGGACGTTAATAAACCAGAAGGCTCCCAGGGAGGGCAACTGGGATGGTGAAGGGTCTCAAGATCATGTCATATGAGGACTGAAGGCAGGAACTAGGAATGTGTAAGCCCGGAGCAGAGAGTACTCAGCGGCAGACATGCAAGCTCCTCGAAGGAGGAAACAAGCATTCATTAAGCACTTTCTGCGTGCCAAACACTGTGCTAAGTACTTTACAAATATTATAATCTCAATTGATCCTCGTAACAATCCTAGGAAGTAGGTGTTTTTATTAATCCCCCTCATACAGTTGAGAAAACTGAGGGTAAGTGACTTGCTTAGGGTCACACAGCCATCATGTGGTCTGACCAGGGCAGAGGGAATCAGAACTATCACCTTAGTCTTAGATACCATACTTCTTTTAATAGTGCCTACTGTAAAATCTCATTATCATTTTTTGGGTTGCTGTATCAATACTGACTCATTCTGAATTTGCAGTTCACTAAAATCTCCTTGTCTTTTTCAGACAAACTGCTAGCTCCCTGTGTCTCCTCTACTTTGTATGTGCAAAGTAATTTCTTGAACCTAGGTGTAAGATTTTATATTCATCCCTACTAGATTTTACTTTATTAGATTCAATCCAACAGCCTAGCCCAGACATTAAGTAAAAAAATAAAAATCAGAAACTCTTCCTGTGCCTTAGTTTCCTTATCTGTAAAATGGGGATAAACCTCTTTGTGATGCCTGAATTCACTTTTTAAGCTACTGAAGGCTCCGTAAGAGTGAACTTTGAATAATTTTTTCTCATAGCCTCTAATAATGCCTGTTACTCTGTACAGAGTAAGTGCTCTACAAACCCTAATTGATTAACTTTGCTATCTCAAAACCTGACATCCTTTTAGAACTAAACTACCCAAGGCTTATATAACAAACAATGGGTTGGGAATCAGACAACTCTGGTTTTTAGAAGTAGAGTGGAATAAAACATTGGACTTGGGGTCAGAAGATTTGTGAATCCCAGCTCTACCCTTTTTTACCTACGTGACCATGAGCAAGTCACTTTTCTCTGAATCTGTTGCCTCATCTGTAAAATGTGGATTGTAATACTTTCAAGGCTACATCCAAGGTTTGTTGAAAGGAACAAATCAAGTGCTTAATGGTACAGGGTTTCTTCAGCAAAATTCACAGAAATTTGAAAGATTGTTTTTGAAAATGACACACATGTCAAAGGATATGAATAAACAGTTCTCAAAAGAAGAATTACAAAGTATTCATAACCACATGAAGGAATGCTCCAAATCACTAATAATAAAAGAACTGTAAATCAAAACAACCCTAAGCTTTCATCTTACACCCTATAAATTTGCAAAGATGACAGAAAATGGTAATGCTTAATGTTGGAGGGATTGTGGAAGGATAGGCAGACCAATACATTGTTGGTGGAGCTATGAATGATACAACCATTTTGGAAAGCAACTTGAAATTATGCAGATAAAATGACCAAGATGTCCATACCCTTTAAACTAAAGACACCACTACTGGGCTTATAACCCAAGGAAGATAACAACAAGAAGAAAGTTTCCATATACACTAAAATATTTATAGTAGCATTTTTTGTGATAGCAAAGAATTGAAAACCAAGTAGATGCCCATGGATTGGGGAATAGCCAAACAAATTGTAGCACATGAATGTAATGAAATATTATTGAGCTGTAAGAAAAGTATATATATATATATATATATATATGTATATATATATATGATGAATATAAAGAAGCGTAAAAGGATCTATATGAACTGATGCAGACTGAAATTAGCAGAGCCAAGAAAACAATATAAGACAAGAAAATAATAACCACATACCAAAAAAATCAAACATGAATGTAGCAAAATGACTTGAAGAGACCTGAGGAGGTAGCCTAAATCTTTGTGGAGGCTGGAAATTCACAGGTATTACACATTGCATATGTTTTCAGACTTTTTCAATGCATCAGTCAGTTGTAGTGATTATTTTTTTCTTCTTAAAAATATTTGTTATATAGGATGGCTTTCTGGGCTGGGGAGGGGAAAGGATACTGGGGACAAATATGATGATACAAGAAACAGAAGATATAAATTAAAACTTAATCTTCAAAAGTGAAAGAAATGACCCATATGTAGAAGAATATTTATATCCATTCTTTTTGTGATGGCAAAGAACTGGAAACTAAGGGGGTGCCCATCAATTGGGAAATGATTAAACAAATTATAGTATAAGAATATAATGGAATACTATTATACTGTGAGAACATAATGTATATATATACTGTTAAGAAGAGGGCTTCTAGGTCACAAGCTCCTTGAGGGCAGGAACTATATTTTGCCTCTTTTTGCATACTCAGCACTTAGCATAGTGCCTACTACACAGTAGGTACTTTATAAATGTTTATTGATTGACTGACTATATGAGCAACAAGATGGAGGACTAGACATTTTCTCTTATCCCTGAGACCCCTCAAGCCTCTCCAAAACAAATTTTGTGTAAAAACTAAAGCAACTTTAGCTGTTTCCATGGTCTAGGACACCCAGAATCCAAAAAAGGTAAAAAGCAAAACAAAACCATGAACTGACACACTCATTGACCCTGACTTCACTCAGCACTCTTCTCCCACCTCCCACCATATTGGTCATAAGGCTACACTAGCAGATCCAAAGACATGACACAGTCTTACAATAACCCCCCCCACCACCACCTCAGTCCCCAATCCCTCTTCCCAATGTCTATGGCCACAACAGCCAAGCCCCTCAGGAGCAACCCTGTAGCACCAGTGCTGAACTTCTGCTGACAGAACAGACGACCCAATGCAATCAACAGAGCCAGAGCTGAGGCGACAACCTGGAAAACTAGTAGAGCCAGTGTCAGGATGAACAATCACGTAGCACCAATGCTGCAGTGCTCCAAACTGCCAGTGCCAGATCAAATAACTGAGGAAGAGAGGGAGTGGAACAGAACACCGGGACAAGACAACGGGCAGGGGCTGTGCAGCGCGCCACTAAACCTGAGGGGAGAGACGACAGAATCTAGCTGGGGCCAGTTCTGACCGCCCCGAAGTCAACTGGGGCAGAGATCTAAGTTGGTGAACTGTGAATTGCTCAGCATGGCAGGAAGCTGAGACACTTTGAGATCCAGCCCCTAAGGAAACCACAATAAGAGGGGAAGGAGTCAGAACATGAGCAATAGAAGAAAATAAGGAAAAATTTTAAATGACTGAAATTGTCAAAGATCTCTAGAAAAATAAAACTCAAAGACCTTGAACATAAACAGATTAATCAACAACAACAACAAAAATACTAATAAGAGAAAAATACTATCATATGGCCTCTGGATCTAGTAAATGAGTAAATGAATAAATACTGGGGGAAAAAAAAGATAGAAAGAAAAGAAAAAAGAAAATGATGCAATGCTTGAAGAGGATCCTGTGGAATTTGAAGAGAACATGGAACCACAGTACAGTATCCCTGAGTGGTTCAAAAAAGAAATTAGAATTATGAGAGCAGCATTTGTAACAAAAATAACAGGCAGAATAGAAAAACTGGAATCTGTCTGTAATGGCAAGCCACATCAAAGAAACAACAGTGATAACAATAGATTGAGAATGCAAATGAGAAATGAAGGACAATCTAGAAGAAAAGAAATAAAAACCCCAATAACATTAAAAGACATATGTCCACTATGCAAGCAAAACATATTGATCTTGAAGATAGGATGCATAAAGACAATCCCAGGATGATAGATCTCCCAGAAGAACACAACAGGACAAAAAAAAAAAACTTAAGACCATAATGAAGAAAATACTAGAAGAGAACTTCCCAGAACTTCTAAATATAGAAAATAAAATACCAAATGAAAGAATTCCTAGATTGTTTCCAGAAAAACAAACAAACAAAAAGCCCAAAACAACTCAAGGCTTCAAATTAAAAGACACATGGTGGTTAAAATTAACAATTCAATACAGAAACAGTAAGTTGTGCAATCGATCAGGAGAATGAACTTCAGATACAAAGGAAAGGACGTTCAAATATCACAAGTCTATTCCGTACCTACTAGAAAATGTAGGAGGGAGTGGAATGTGTTCCAAACAGCAATGGATGCAGCCCAGGTGACCTCCTTGCAAATTAGAACTTTAATCTCACACGAAAAAGGTGAACATTCAATAATAAAGAGGACATTAAAACATTTTTAGAAAGTAAACACAGAACTGAAGAGATTATTTGCTTTTTGAACAACCCGAACAACAGAAATGCTGGAGGAGACAATAAATGCAGCAGGCAAGGACAGCAACAGAGCAAAAACAGAGGGACCAATGAGAGATTTCTTTCTAAAGGTACAAAAACAGAAATGAAGGAGAAAATCTGGCAGAGATAACAGGGAAGCAGTGGTCAGGGGGCCATTATGAACAGAACCTGGCGACACCTTGCCTACAGGTAAATCAGTAGGTTTTGTTTTGTTTGTGGGATTACATTACAACATGGGAAGGTACGTGAAAGGGGAAGAGGGATCAAGGCGAAAGAGAAGAGCGTGTGATACACAAGGGTCAAATCAAAGATTAGCAATAAGGGGAAGGTGATCTCTGCGGCCTCAGAAAGAGAAGAATCTGCATGGGAGTGGGTGAGGAGGAAAGGCAAAGATTGAAAAGGGAGGAAAGGAAGAAGGCCTTGTTTTGGTGTTGGGAGGGAGTTAGCATTGATGAATGTTCCTATGGGTGATGAGAAATGGTGCGTGAAGGGAGCTGGGGACCTTATGCTGGGTCTGACCTGGGGAATTTGGTGTTTGAAAAGTCTACTTGTTCCACCTCAGAAGGGGGGGGGCAGTTAGAACCCGGAGGGCAACTAACATTTGGGAAAGTGGTAGAGCATGAACCCAGAGATTTTGAGGAAATGTAGGGGGAAAAAGTAACCAGAAAAAGGCATAAATCAGTGGTGGGCTGCATAATCAAGGGTGTGGTGGGGGACAGCGTCTTACCATGGGGCAGTATCCTCTCTGACACCTGCAGTAATTGAAATTGTTCTGGGTATGATGCATAGTGGAAAAAGGAAAATCTATGGGTCAAGCTCTTACAAGGCAGTGTCAAAAACTGCCTAGAGGGGAGAACTTAGAACAGAAACCTTGGATGCTTTGATTGTGTGAGGAACAGAGGAAAAAAGAAAGAGACCAGATAATTATAGGGATCATGAATAAGGGTCTAGAATAGACAGAGAGTATGGATAATGAAAGTGAGAAGAATCTTTTTTGGAAAGAAGTGTAAAAAAATGACATTTAAAAAACTAATGAACAAGACTAGTTGAAGGGGTGGGAGACAAAGGGAGAATCTACTTGATCAATTAAGTGGAAAAAAAAGGAGGGGAAAGAATTATGTAATAAGATAAAAGTAAGAGAAAAAAAAGGAACTCATAATTAAAACCCTAAAGGGAAAAGGTAACAAATAAGAGGAGAGGAGAGGGGATCAAGGGTGAAGGGAAGAAAGCCAGTGAGAACAGGGCCACCTTAAAAAGGGATTAAAGTAATTGAAGGAACATAACACTGTATTTACAGCAGAAGAGGGGGGAAAATCATAACGTGAAAAAAAACCCAATATTAGAAACAGAGGAAAATATAAACCTAACTCATACTTTTAAATGTACATGAATTAAAGGATCTAATACAAATAAAAAGTGTGACAGATTGAATAAGAAAATAAAACCCTACAATCATAGATACCTGAACTCATTTACTAGATCTGGAGACTGTATCTTAGTATTTTTCTGTTGTTGGTATTTTTCCTGTTGATTTATCTGCTTATGTTTAAGGTCTTTTGAGTTTTATTCTTCCTGAAACACATTTTAAAAAATAAAGATGCACACCAAATAAAACTGAAGGGATGAAAAGAATGAACGAAGGGGACAGTTTCAGAGAAACTTTGGAAGACTTTTATGAACTGATGCAGAGTGAAGTGAACAGAACCAAGAGAACAATTTATATAAAACCAACATTATAAAGACAAACAACTTTGAAAGATTTAAGAACTCTGATCAAGAAAATGACCAATCACAGTTCCAGAGGACTCATGAGGAAACATGTCACTTCCGGACAGAGAGGCTATAGACTATGTACAGAATAAGAAATAAACTTTTGGACTTGGCCAATGTGGGAATTTGTTTTGCTTGACCATGGATATTTGTTGAAAAGGATTTTGTTTCTTTTTGTTCTTCATTTGGGGTGGTAGAAGGGAGAAAAGATAAATTGTTCATTTAAAAAATTAAATAATTTTTAAAAAGAAAAAGATCATTTTTTTTTAGTGTGGATGATTGAACCAGAGCAGGTGAAGAATGACTATTGTCCAAATGGCGACCTTCATTTGGAGAGGCAGGAAGTCTATTGACTCGGACTATCAGCATATATATACTGACTTGCCTGAGAGGCAGGGTGTTGGGTATCTCCTCTATGAAGGATTTATTGAATTACAGAGACCCTAGCAGCTAATTCCTTCACATTTCAAATGACCTTCATCTACTGCAGGAGTTCTTAATCTAGAATCTGTGAACTTGTTTATTATTATTTTTTAACTTGGTAACTGTGGGCAAATAGGTATCTAGTGGATAGAGCACTAGCCCTGGAGTCAGGAGGACCCGAGTTCAAATCCAGCCTCAGACATTTAACATTTACTAGCTGTGTAACCCCAGGCTAGTCACTTAACCCCACTGTCACACATACATACACACACCCCCCCCCTCCCAAAACAAAAGAAAGAAGTTTGGTAACTATTTTAATATAATGGATTTCCTTTGTAATCCTATGTATTTTGTGCATTTAAAAACATGATACTGAGAAAGGGTGCATAGGTTTCACAAGGCTGACAGAGGGATCTATAAGACAAAATGGTTAAAACCCCTTGATCTACTCTTCCATGCATCTTTGTATCCAGTTATTTGCATCTTGTTTTCCTCATTAGATGGTAAGCTCCTAAAGGGCAGGGGCTGTTCTTTGTCTTTTTTTGTACCCCCAACCCTTAGCACACTGCCTGGCAAATAGTAGGTGCTTACTGACCAGAATTCCATCAGATGGAAAAGTATTTCTGGAGTACCCACATTCATGGGGCTGCTGATTCATTGACATGTCTAAAATATTAAGTTTGAATCAACAAACATGTCTTCAGCATTTTAATCTCAGATTTATCCCTGAACATGTGTTGAACTTAAAGAAGTGTTTCTTTCTGTGCCTTCGTTCCCTTTCCATAAGATGGGGATGACAGCTCTTTCCTCCTTAATTATCAGAGATGCTTGGTGATGAAATTAGAATAGCAGCGCAAAGACTCCAGGATACTTACAGAACATGGGCACACTGGAGAACTGGCTTGGATGATGATTTCTTATGGTCCCCTCTGTCTAGTTCTACCCCCTCATCATAAAAAATAAGGAAACTGGGACAGGAGAGGGGAAGTCAGTCTTTAATAAGCATGTATTAAGCACCTACTATGTGCCAGGCACTATGCTAAGCACTGGGGATACAAAGAAGGGTGAAAAATAATTTTCAAGGAGTTCACAAACAAATGAGTACAGGATAAATTGGAAAAAATCAACAGAATAAAGGCACTTGAATCAAGGAGGATCAGGAAAGGCTCCTTGTAGAAGATGGGTTTTTATCTGGGACTTGAAAGAAGACTGGGAAGCCAAGAGATGGAAATGAGGAGGCAGAGCATGCCAGGCATGATGGACAGTTAGAGAACACGTCCGGAGTCAGGAGATGGAGTGTCTCGTGTGAGAAAGAGCAAGGAGCCAGTATCACTAGATTACCATTGTACGTGGGAAGGGGGCAGGGAAGGCGGAAGTTGGAAGAAGACTGGGAAGGTAAGAGGTAGCAGATTACAAAGGGCATCAAATGACAATTGAGAATTTTATATTTGATCCTAAGGTCATAGAGAGCCATGGAATTTATTGAGAAGGGGAGTGACATGGTTGGACCTTTGATTTAGGAAAAACAGTTTGGTGGCTGAATGAAGCTGGAAAATATACACTGGCCGGCTAGTGCCGTAGTCTAGGTATGAGGCAGGGACGGCTTGCACAAGAGTGGTGGCGATGCCAGAGGAGAAGGGGGAGTGTAGAAGAGATGTTACAAAGGTAGAACTGACAGGCCTTGGCAACTGATTGGATAGGGCAGGTAAGAGAGTAAGAAATGAAAGATGGCACCAAGTATAGAGCCTGGGTGAGTAGAATGGTGGCATTACCTGTGCATGTAAGGAGTTTCCCTCATCGAGGAGGGCTACATCAGAGAGAGAGAGAGGAGAGAGGGAGGGAGGGAAAGAGGGGGGAGAGAGAGAGAGATGGAGAGACAGAGAGAGGGACAGAGACAGAGAAGAGAGAGAGAGGAGAGGGAGAGAGAGAGGAGAGAGACAGAGAGATGGAGAGAAAGGGGAGAGAGAGACATGGAGACGGGGGGGAGGGAGAGAGAGGGAGAGAGGGAGAGAGAGAGAGAGAGAGAGAGAGAGAGAGAGAGAGAGAGAGAGAGAGAGAGAGAGAGAGAGAGAGATGGGGGGGAGAGAAAGAGATGAATGTAGAGACAGTGGCAGAAGACATCTGAAAAGGCAGATGGCGTTTGCCCAAGGTCACAGAGCCAACAAGTAGCAGAATTAGGTTTCCCAGACTTCCTGACCCCCTAGGCCAGATGCCACTGGAGGCAGCTAGGTGACACATTGGATAGTGTGCTGGGCCTGGAGTGAGGAAGAACTAAGTTCACATCTGCCCTCAAACACACTAGCTGTGTTCACCTCTGTCTCTGCCTCAGTTTCTTTACCTATGAAATGGGGATTATAATAGCACCTACCCTGAAGAGTTGTTGTGAAGACCAAATGAGAAAACTATTAAACACTTAGCATAGCAAATGGCACATTTTTGTTGTTTAGTCTTTTTGGTTGTGTCTGAATCTCTGTGACGTCATTTAGGGTTTTCTTGGCAAAGATACTGGAGTGGTTTGCCAGTTCCTTCTCCAGCTCATTTTACAAATGAGGAAACTGAGGCAAACAGGGTGAAGTGACCTGCCCCGGGTCACACAGCTGGTAGATAATAGGTCCTTAATAAAAGCTTATTTACTTCTTTCTTTCTGCCACTATCTCTTACGGTGAGTCACTCTAAAGTTTTGGTTTAATGCTAAATTAATCTCTTTGCTCTATGACCTCAGAGTACCACCGTTTCCCAGGATCTCAGCTCATTTTTTCAGGGTACCTGGTTACAGGTCAAGGGAAGTTAAACAGAAATGAGTGCAGGTATAAGAAACATTTGTACATATCAAAACAAGATAATACATAGAGATCTAAAACATTTTAAGTGCTACATAAGTGCTAGCTATTATTATTACTATTTGTTGAGAGACTGAAAACACAATTAAGAAGGTAATTTGACCAAAGAAAGGACAACACACTCCCAAACCAAGGAGAAATGACTTCTGAACCAGTTGTTATTTTGAACTGTCTGCACTTCTCCAGCAGCCCAGAAGGCCGGACTTTTTATCACCTAGCCTCTGGACAGTAGGGAAATGCCTTCATTTCTCAATGTTGCTGTTGTTTGGTTCAGTCATGTCTGACTCTTGGTAACTGTATGGGGTTTTCCTGGTAAAGAGACTGAAGTGGTTTCCCATTTCTTTCTCCAGTGGATTAAGGCAATAAAGGTTAAGTGACTTGTCCAGGGTCATACAGCTACTGCATAGCTGCGGCCAGATTTAAACTCAAGTCTTTCTGACTCCAGGCCCAGTGCTCTAACCACTGAGCCATCAAGCTGCCTCCATAATTTCCCTGTAGTCTTAGGCAAATCACTTTATCTCTCTGGACCTCACTTTCTCCATCTGTAAAATAAGGATAATGTCCTCCCCACCTCAAACATTCTGTGGTCTAAGGACTCTCTCCTAATTCTGGTGTTCTACATTCAGTTTCACTGAGTGTCTTTCAGCTCTCACATTCCATGAGACAGCACATTGGACTTGGGGTCAAAGAACCTGGGTTCTACTGCCATCTTCCCTATTTACTAGCTGTGTTACCTTGGACAAGCCACTTCTCCCTAGGCCTGTTTTTGTAGTTGTAAAATGTAAAATGAAGGGGGTGATCTCCAAGGTTCTTCCAGGTCTAAACTGCAAAATGCTACAGAAATACACGGCTGCTGCTTGTTTGATCTGGAAGTCAGTCCCCCGCCCTGGGGACTCTGGTCTGTTGGGCCTAGGGCCCCTCCCTCTGCCCCCTGCTTCCCCAGCCCCTCCTTCCCCTAGGCCCAACCCTGCTGCCCTGGGGATTACAGTTACAGAACTGGAAGCTTTGCCCTAGCAGCACCTTCCACCCACCTGGCCTGCTGCTCCAGTTAAGTATCCATCAACCTTTAAATCAAACACAGCCCACCCCCAATGTCACTCTCCTAGTCCCCTAAGAAACCAGTGACGTTTCCTCCTCTAGGAGCCTTAGCTTACTGCAAGGTCATGCCAGCAAAGGCCTAGGGTTTTGCTGAATGCATGCTGTTGCCAAACACAAATGCCACCTTGGGCCATGTAAACAAAAGTGATGAGCCCTGGGTTGCCCGTGTGTCCTTGAACAAGTCATTTCTCTGCTGAACCTTAGCTCGTCGGTAGGAGGGGCAAAACACCAATTTCTCAGTTCCCTAGCAGCCCTGGCATTCTCTGGCTTAGTCCTGAGGCTGGATTAGGCGACTGGTAATGTTTTCTCTAGTTCTGAAGCTTCTGATCCCATGTTCAAACATCTAACGACACTGAATTGGCCTCTCCCTGGAAGGGCCTTGAGGCCTCGATTGTGGGGCGGGTTAGTTTCACTTTGACCCACGCAGCAGTTAAGCTCCCTTCCTCCTGGGCCCTCCCCCTCCCCACTCCACTAGCCAGGCTTCTGGGAAAGACTACCACTTCTTTCCCAGGAACTTGATTAAACTTGGGCCCATGACTACTACTCACATCCCCGTCTACAATTCAGGCATTTGGTGGGGCGTCTACAGAGCACACCCTACTCAGTTTCCTTAGAATTCTGGCTGAAGCCCTTGAGCAAGTCACCTGTCTGAAGGTCCTTAACAATTTACCCAAAGGCAGGAACGCTCTCTTTCCCCCTCAGGATACCAGTCTCTGCTCTCTTCTTCCTCCTTTCTCTGAGCTCTCTCCCTCCCCCTCTTCCTCTCTCCACCACTCCCCCTCCCCCCCTCCTTCTTGACTCTCCCCTTTCCTCCCCGCCAACCCCAGGCCTTCTCCCCAACCTTTCTTTTTGAAAATAACAGAATTATCTATTCCCTGGGTCAGGATTTTCTACAGAAATCATCTTGGTGCAAGGGACTAGGAGTCAGGAAATAAAACAAATAAGAACTTGTAGCTGAACAGCAGTGACTATAACTGTGGGCAGATGAGTTCCCCCCTGCCTCAATTTCCCCATCTGTAAAATGTTAGGGGTGGAGATTTCTAGGGTCCCTTCCAGCTCCATTTCCAGTCCAGGTTCTCCCATGCTCTTGACACTCACATGCTTCACCCTGTGCCACCATCTAGGTGGCCCCAGTGGCACTGGCTACCTCCTGGATACAGGGACCTTGTTCTTCTAAAGGGCAGTTACTTACCCAGCTGGGACCCCTCAGTCACTGACTGTCCCTGGCTACCTTTTCTTTGTAGGGGAAAGGGCAGCTTCAAGCAGCTTCCACGCTGTGATGACAATGCACCGAAACAGATTTCTATCTAAAAACCTCAAAACATCCCCCCGCTCTTGCTGACCTTTTTTTTCCCCCGGCCCCACCCTAGTTTTCATGACAATCTTATGTTCAGCCAACTCAGAAAAGAGAATCCAGCCAGAGAGGCAGGCAAAGTAGGTAGTAAAGTGTAAAGAGCCGCAACTTTGGAGTCTGAGGACCTAGGTCTCTGCCATTCATTCACTGCCTGTGTAACCCGGTGGGTTTCCTCCCCCTCCTAGGCCTGTTTCCTCAACTGTTGCCAGGAGATTGAACTAAATGACTTCCAAATCCCTTCCAGCTCTAAAGTCTATGATCATCTTAGATATTAATATCCAAAGCAGGGAATTTACTACAGTGCAAAAACCCCGGATTTAAGTGAAAACAAACAAACAACCTGGACTCCCATCCCTGTTCTATTTACTAATTGCAGGATGCTGGCCGAGTCACTTCACCTCATATACAAAATAAGAATACACTCCCTCCCTCACAGGGATGGAAACTTCAGAGGGCTATTGTCACTTCAATTCAAAAGGAGCTGAGCTCTAGGAATACAAATGTTAAGAGCTGGAAGCCGCCCCTCTTACAAACGAAAAAACTGAGGATGAGAGGCTTGATGGGACCACAACCAAGGACAGTAATTCTGATTTTCTTTAAAAGGTAGAACTTGAAAGTGCGGCTTTTCCGAGTACAAGTCTAGATGTTTTCTACTATATTGGGCTTCCTCCTGTAACAGCAAAGTACAAGATGTCACTTGTTCACGTTTCTGGAATCGAACTCGCCAGTTACTGACCCCCTCAAGCTAACTTGACAGGCTGCTGTTAATTGGTTGGGAGAAAGCTGAAGTTCGTGATGTCTTCATTAAACCATGTAATTCTTTCACAGTTCACGGGTACAAGCAACATTAATAAGGAAGGAAAAACAGTTGAAATGGGGACATTTCAGTTTGGGCATTACATTGAGCCTCTGCCAGGGTTTAAACCAAGGAAATTGTATTTTAAATGAGACTAGGGCAGACACTTGCCAAACCCCATCCATCCATTTGGGACTTCAAAGGAAACCACATCTGATCATGTAAAGTGCCATTTATTCATGATGAAAATATTGAGTTAAAAAAAAATTTGCACCAACAAAATGTTTGATACACTTTCTCCTTCCCCTTCAAAACCCAGCACAAAAATCCCAACAATTTAGGGGGTGGGATGGAACTGGAGTTCCCGACCTAATTTTAAAAATAAAATCCTCACGACTAGTTGTGAGTTTCAGAATTCCCAGGTATGTCTAGACCCATAACAACCCTAGACGCCAGTAGTCATTTCAATCACACAATTGCACAGATTCATTCATATTTTAGAAAAACCTCTCCCCACCCCATGTCTGTACAAGATAGTCAATCTCTAAGCCCAGAAAAGTCTAAAGTCAAGAATCCTCAAATTAGGGGGATTAACAGCTCACTTTCCTCTTCCCCTCCCCCAAACTAACCAGTTTTAACATTCAATTCCTGGTTAAAAGGTCCATCAGATTGGAGTGCCTGGGGTGGAATCTCCTCAGGGCCTTTAATTCAGAGAAAGCTACAACGCTGTCCTTCGGGTCTGGGAAAGGTAGAAGCTCTCACGAGAGGGCAAAGGTAAGCTCATTCAAGAGCAGAAAAGAAACCGGAATGAATTCAGATCTGTGGGAGAGACCGTAGGTCTTCCAGCTTCTACCAAGACTTGAGTTAGCACTGCAGTCTACCTAAAATTCCTGGGCAAAGTTAAAGGTTCTCTGGGCTAGAATCATTGCAAACTAAATAAACAAAATAAAAGCACAATCCATTATAATTTTCTTAAAAAACAAACCACACACACCAGCATATATGAACCACAAAATCAGCAGCATGATGCGGATGAGAAGGCAAAAAAGGGTACCCCTTTGTTAAGTTAACACACTTTGCCAACCTTTTAATGGACAGTCCACGCCTCTTCTTGGACCTCAAGACAGCCACGTGCCAGTAGCAATTAGTCCCCACTAAAAGCCCCTCCCTTTCTGACAGATCTAACAGAATTAGGAGTTGCAGGCTACAGGACAATAAAGTTGGGGGATCTTTTTTTTGAGGGGATGGGGCAGGAATAATAACTCACATTTCTATAGTGCTTTAAGCTTTACAAAGCACTTTCCCCACAACAACCCTGTGAGGTAGGTAGTGCAAGTATTATTATCCCCATTTTACAGATGAGGAAACTGAGGCACCACAAGGGAAGGGAATAGAAGAGTAATAATCATTCTGCTGCCATGAAATACACACCTCACTGCACGCTACAAGTCTCTGGTATCCAATTGGTGTCCCTGAGCCCCTTCTCCCCCAAGGCTCTAGTGACAACTCACAGTTCTTGCCCGTCCAAATCAGTACTTCAGGTTTTAAATCAGACCCAAACTGACTGAAAAAACTGAATCTGAGCCCTCAGGCCACCCCCTCCTCTCCAGAATGAAATTTGCTCCAGTAGATCGCACGGTGGGGGAGGTTCAGCCACTTACGCTACTCGAATTCTAAGCACAAGCAGGAAAGCAGGACGACCTAACCAACAGCACAGGGTCAGATGTAGATGCTTGAGCTGTTATTCATCCAGAGCCTACGGAATGAATGCACAGTCTCACTTCCCTCCCAGAGAACTTCATAGGACTTAGAATAACTTCAGTTCACAATGGTGGGCCTGAATTCAGATTTATCAATTCCATTCCATTTGGGGGCGAAGCAATTGGGGTTAAGCGACTTGCCCAAGATCACACTAGTTAAGTGTCCAGAGATTTAAACTCCGGTCCTCCTGACTCCAGGGCCTGTGCTTTATTCATTGTGCCACCTAGCTGCCCCTTGGCCCTCTTGCCACTATATCATACTGCTTCTCCTCGAAAGCCCAGACAGGCCAGTATTCAGGCCCCAAGCTCACCTAGTTCCTAACCCTAATTCCTGACCCTTCTGTTCAGGAGAAAAGCTCAATGGCCTTAAAAGAAGACATGGCTAAGAAACTCAAGCATGTGTTAATAATGCATAGACCAGTCCTACACATCAGGCCTCCCCTCTGAGGGATGTTCCTAAGGGAGCCTGGTTACCTATACAACAGCAGCTTGAGAACATGGGAGAGGTTTGTTTTTCAAACCTGAAACACTGTATATACTTCAGTCCCCGAAGGACAAAAATCAGAATAATGTTCTAGTTATTTGTCAAAATCAGATTAAGAATAAAAGTAGCCTCTCCTTTGTTTACTGGGGGGGGGCAGGGGAGAGAACTTGGGAATGTGTCAGAGGGGGATGTCAAGCTGGTTTTCTGAGGAGACCCCAAAAAGTATATAGGCATAGTCAATGTGCTTAGTGACTTAAAGCCTGCCATCACTCCACGAGTCTACTCTCTAGGATCAGGGGTTACATAGAGGGACTAGTAAAGCACTGAGCTCTAACCCACAGGGCCAAAACTGTAGAATTACAGGATCGCAGGAGACCTCCGGTGTTATCTGGTCCAACTCATAACTGAAAAGAATCCCCTCCACAACATATGTAACAGAGAGCTGTGCAGCCTTTGGTTGAAGATCTTCAGGGATGAGTAACTCATTACGTCCTGAGGCAGTCCATTCTACTTTTGGCCAGCTCTGTTTAACAGTTTTTTCTTACATCACATTTCAATGTTTCTTTGCAAAATTCACCCATTTAGAGCTCCCTGTTTTTCCACTGAGATCTCCTCCTTACCCAGTCTTTCTCTTTCAGTTCCAAAGTTCCTTTAACTACCATACAGAATGATTTCCAACCACTTAAAAAAAAGGGAGAGGGATTCTTGGGAATATTATTCTTCACTTTTCTTTCTTCACACAAATGCTGATCACCTGGGTCATGACAAGTATCATTCTTTTAAAGCTACTTGCATGCAACTGGTACACAGGCAGATTAACCTTGGCTTATGGCAGGAAGAAAATGAAGGGAACAAAGCTCTCAGACCTCAGCACCTTCAGGGAAGAATCAGAACCCAGAAAACGTCCCTCACGGTCCACTGCTCCCAAACAAGCTGCCTCAGTGGTGACTTAGCACTGAAGAAGTTGGTCTGCCATCGAGGGAAGGCTGGCGGCATCTCTTGTTCATTCAGTACTCTGCCTTTCACTACATCAGGGAGGCTGGGCATCACATTTCTGACACTCAAAGTATGATTTTTAAAGGGTTAACTACGACCAGATAAAACCAGTCTTGCCTGGGTAAAGAAGGGCATGCTGGGTCCCAAGTTACAGCAGATCTAAATTCCATCTGGCTGAATGTGAATGATTTGAGGTCCTTGTGAGTGCTGTGCAAGAGAAGCAGGGTCAGGGTGGGCTGGAAAAGGTCAAGGAGCCAGACCTGCTCCTGAACACCTGCTAAAAACCTGGATGCATTTTTATTTACTATAGAGGTTAGGTTTTTAAAATCACTCTGACATTTCCTCTCTAGGAAGCTGGATATAAACTCATCCAAGGGGAGACCAAGTCAAATCTTCTTTCCCTAAAGGATCAGAAGCAGAGTGAAGCAGCCCTCTACTATCAACCTGCTTAAGTTGGTGGCAATCTTCTGGAAAGACCTTTCTGCCACATCCTGAATGAGGAGAGAGGATCTAAGGGGAGAGGAGGAAACAGGGTTTTGCTATATCTCTAACTCAAATAATTTTCATTGATTCTGATACCTTCTAACATGATCAAAACCACCATAGGGTAGTACAGAAACACAGGGCCGGGTGACCACTAAAAACCAACAGGCAATGCCTTTTCTTTGGCCTGCTCAACAAGCTAACACCTGCGATTTACAATGTCACTTGTCCCTTTTCAAAGAAGCTACACTGACCTCTGAGTTCCACCCTCCCTCCTCCTTCAGCTTGGCTCTCCTACTCAGTGATCTGTAGACTACTTCTAGGGCTGGGCTTCTGTAAGCCCCTCAACCTGGGGATTCAAAGGAAGGACAAACACCCAATGGAGGAGGACAAGCATGACGTACACAGTTTGGTCCCCCTGCCTCTTTTTTTCCTTTTTAAAGAACCCTAAGTGAACAACAGGAGCACCACAATTCCCAAATATCAGAGAAAGAGCTGCACTGGACTGGAGTAGGTGTGCAGGAGAATTAACAAAACAAAGCAAGCTGGTTTTGGCTTGTTCATAAGGGGCGACAGACATTTCCTGCGATGGTGTTGTCCAGGTCAGGGTCCAAGTGGGGAAGGGAGAGATGGAGGATGGGGGTGGGGTGGGAGTGGGGAGGGAAGAAGGAACTGGGGAGGAGATTGTCTTTAGCCCAAAGGGCAGAAAACAGTGATGGACAGGGAGACAGACGACGGACACGGGACAGCCTGCTTCACCCTCACATGGCAGTGCGTGTGGGAGTACTGGGCTGGTTTAACCTCAGAGTTTTACATAACCAGCCTGCAAAATCCACTTCTTCCACTTCTGACCGCTTGATAAAAGTGTGATTCTGAAAGAACAAATGAAAGACATTAATAAATCTAACAAGCCTTTGGCCCAAAGGGGTCAAACTAAGACTGTCTCTCTGTTTCTTTCTTTGTCAGACTGATTATTTCATCAGCGTAAGGAATTCCTGGAGTAGAAACAGCCTCACCTGACACAGATTAAAAATTCATTGGTCATTTAAGTCTTAAGAAAATCAACTAGGGCACTGAGGGTCTCCTCTAACCCTCCATCTTCGATACCACCAACAAAGAGAAGTCTAAAGAGGAAAAAAAATAAACTGAAAAAAAATCTACATCTTTCCTTTCATTTCATAGATGGAAACACTAAGGATCAATGACTTGCCTCAGAATGTCTACAGCCAAACTTAGTGGGACTGGCACCTTCGTCCCTTGACTCAACTGTGTTCTTTCCACTATATTAAGCTATAAAAGGGGCAGGATTTGGCAAAGAACAGAAATAAAAAGAAGCTGGACTTGGTGGTGCAGAGGGGAGCCACCTGGTGCTCGTGTCACAAACACCACGAGGACTAGCTTCCCAGGCTGATGGGAATATGGGTGCTAAACATGGAGGGGCCAGATTAGCAGGTACCTTCATACTACAGAGGTTCTATCGAGGGAAGATGGTTACCAAGACCATAAGCACCAAGGTTAATCAAAGGGACAGGGCCTTCAGAGAATGCCAATGCCTGGGCATGCTGATTCTACTAACTGGACCTCAGCTGACTCCTCTGTAGGGGGAGACAAAAAGGGAAAAGGAAGGCAAAGAACATATTTACCTCCCTAAGCATGCCTGTGATAACCTGACTTTATAAAATGCTTAAGGGGAGAAACTGAGGTAAAGCGAAAAGATGAATGGCTTAGAGTCTGAAAATTCAGGCTCAGGGCCCTTCCTAGCTGTGAGATCTTAAGTCACACCTCAGAGGGCGGCTTGTCCAATCCATGCCAGAAGAGGAATCTCCTCTCTAATTTCAGCCTCACCTTGAAGCTCTCCAGTGACAAGGAAACCAGCGACCCCTGAGATGCATCAACTTTTGGACAGCTATTAACTTTTTACGCCGTCCTTAACACTGGGTCTGAGTCTGCCTCTTCACCGCTCCCATCTACTGCTGACTGGATCAGCAGATCTTCTGGAAGTTGGTTTGTCATGACCTGTTCTTGAACAACCCTCAGCTGGCTCTTAATGAGAACTGTTTCCCTTGAGAAATGCTCACAAACTATGTCCATTTAAACATACATTCAGAAATCCAGCCAGTAATCAAAGTCATATCACTGACCAACAGTTTGATTACTCCAGGTCAAAAGAACACAGATACAGTGAATTCCTCAACTAATCCAGGAGTCATCCTTCAGAACAAGGACACTCTCAAAGCCAGGCCTTGGTTTTAGACTCACATCCTAAGGAATTGGCCTGAATTATACCTGGTTTGGAGATTAGAAAAAAGGTGAAGAGCCTGACTGGGCCTTCTGCTTCTGCGCAATAAAAAGCCTCTGTCACAGGGTACACCTGACTTCTCTTGGATCTCTTCAGCTCAGGGAAAAGAAACACCCCAGGAGAGTGGGAAGAACCGAATGGGGAGACTCTATGCCCATTAAGAACTATGATCCTAAAGCACTGAAGGTTGCCATTCCTGCTCCCCAACATGAATCAGATACCTACCATCAGCATCTTCAGATCTGCCCTCTCGGCTGGGTTTTTAATTAAGCTGGTATTTTATAAAGGAGAGAAATTGAGAGAGAGGGAAAAAAAAGACCGGTCAGTTATTCTTTCCAAACCTACTTTCACTTAGCTGTGTTATCCTAGAATTTAGTGTATCAGGAAACCTGACCTCGAAGAACAAAACCTGTTCTGCAGCAGCCGTGCAGAGCTGCCGTTTGGGTGAGGGGCCCCAGCATGTTACCAGGGTTTGGAGGGCAGGACCCCCTGAAGGCAGGGAAGGGCTAGGGTCTGAAAACAGGAAGTGATCCCGGAACGGGGGAGAGGGAGGGGAAAAGGGAGGGAAATTCCCACCCTGTGTCCTGACAGGAACTTTAGTTAACAATCTCAGCTACATTTTTAATGATAACTCTCTTCTCAAAATGGGGTATCACAGTTACAAAATGAAAGCTCTACCCTAAAAGCAGAACTGACTACAGACTCCAAATAGCTGCTCAAAGAAAGGACAAAACAATGGTAAATAAGAACTTGCCTAATTGTAAAAATTTTATGCTCAAACTTGCTTAGCTGAAAATAACCACATTAATTTGTCTTTACCCACCTTTTCAGAATAACAGAACAAATGAAAGTGGCTGAAATTCGAACTATGAGATGCCTGGCAAAGGGCTACTGGCCCAACTGCTCAGATTATGTAATGATTTTTGCTGTTAAACTATGCAGAGTTCTCAAAGTGAGGATAAGTTTATAAGAGTCTAAATATTTAGAGGGCTGCATTAAAAAATAAAGTCAACCCTTTCTTCTGACTGAATAGTGAATCATTATGATCACTCCTTGATCCGCAAAGGTATTTTCCCAGAAGGAAACTGCCCCCCCCCCAAATTACTATGGTCAAGTCAACAATTTTAAGCTGGACTTAATAATGCTAGTTATTCTCTAAGACTGAAAAAGGACCAAGAATCTTGCTGTCTAAGAAACCTTAGAAGGGTCCTCTTTAGCACATGCTAGATTATAGGTCTTTGGGGATAAGTTCAATTGTCATTTAGGTCTTTCAGACTGCACTAACTTTTTGAAATAAAACCAGTTATTTCTAAGGTACAGATGATGGCTCTGGACTAAAAGCATGAACTCCCTAGGTCTTCAAGCTCTGGTTAAAGTGTTAAATGATTGTGACCTCAAGCAACTGGGAGAAGAGAGACCTAGGCATCTTATCAAATCCCTAACTCCCAACAGGACTCTTGGCTAGCAGGTTTAGAGCTGTCTGGAAGTAAAAGAGCCATCCCAGAATCAGAAGCAACTGCCCTCTCTCGGTCAATGGTAAGAATCGTGGGCAGATCTCAGGGGACAGACAGGATGCCTGCCTGACAGGCTAACAAACTGGCACCTAGCCCTAACAAGGAAACCATGCTGATGAAATGGATTTGTGGAACTTACCATTTATTTACAAACTCCTGGAAATCTTGTGTGAAAACACCATTCGGCAACTTAGGTGGAGGCTAGGGAAGAAAACGGATCAGTGTGCATCAGTCACAGTAAAATTTTAGCAATATTCTGGAAAAGGAGAGATGAGTGGCACTGAGGTGCACAGAATGTACAGTGAACCACACTTGAACTTGAATCTTCAGGCAGCTTCCTTTGGTTCCCACCCTTGAGCCATTCACTATGAGGAAAGAGGCCACCATCCTTCCTTCATGGTTTAGGTAACTGCTCTCCTCTTGCAACAGCCTCCCAAAGGGAGGGTCGCACCCACTGAGCATGTAATCTATGCCAGTCTCTTCCTTTAGTGAAAAGTTTAGTAATAACAATATTTGTACATTGCTTTATAATTTTCTAATTGTTTTAAAAGGGCCACAAACCATCTCACTAGAGCTTTATAAGATTTCTCTCCTTGGAATATTACATAAGTCTTTTGATCACAGGAATGCCATGTGTCTGGATGGAAAAAAGGGCCAATACATGTTAATAATGGGGGACTCCCAGAATGCCTGGCTAGGTGGACAAAGTGTTGGGGTTAAAAGTGGCACAAGTAAAAGCTCCAATAGCATAAGGTCAACATCTGGTGTGGGAAGCAAATGGAGAAGGCAGCATTATGGTTCAACCTACAGATTAGTCTCCTACTCTCATTTACCTACATCTCTCCGACTCCCAAGTTTAGCAAAGGGAGGACTGGTCCCAGAACCATGGAGGCGGCAGTGGACCTGAGGGGTGCACTCTTGGCTCTTGGTGCCACTGCCAGAGGCAGGAAAAGATATGTCATGGCAGCCCCACCCAACTCAGTTGTCATCTGCTCCTTAAACTGTCCTCCCTGCTTCTCACTTTGTATAACCAACCTCAAGCCAAGCCCAGTGCTACAGACCAGTACTATCACTGACTCTTCTTGCCCATGGCCCTAAGTGGCCACAGGAGAGATACCTAAGGACACAAGGGTCCTGGGACACAACCAGCATCACGTGCCATTCTCGTCTAATCAAAGCAAAGATCCACCCATCACAAAACAGAACAGGAAGTGTTCCACTGGTCAAGGAAAGAAGAGGGGTCTATCTATTCTTAGCTCTTTCAATGATTTACTGAAGGTGAATCACTTCACTTTCAGGCCCTCTTTCCCCGAGGACCATCCTTCTAGGGAAAAAGCAATTATTGAGAAGTTCACGTACACTGGATTCCCAGATGTTCAGATAAGCTGCTACTTTGGAATGATCTATAAAGGAGGTTGGGTTCCTAAGATTCAGTTGGATTGGGACCTTCCAGTTCTAAATTCTATGATATAAAATCAGATGGCACATCATTTCTAGAAATGTGACCCAGAAAATAAACTACTAGGGAAATTCTTACCTGAGGCTTATAAATATGCCCTTCTCTGAAAAGCTTCATGCCAGTTTAGTAGTAAAGAATACAAAATTATTTTCTGTCTCAATAAAACTGCATTAAAATATAGGTTAATTCACTGTTTATTTGGGCAATAGACTAGACACTAGCAAGACGAATTTGATTCAGATGAAGGAAGGAAATTTCAGCGAGCGTACAAACCTCGTTAACAATATAGTCCAATAGCTCAAAGATGGCCATGGCAGGCCGACTGTCCATCCCATGACCTGCAGAGGAGATAAACCGTTGCTTGTGAGATGGGCAGAAAGGACCAAAACAATGAAGCCCTATAAACAGAGAAAAGGTTATAGCTGTTCACACCCAATTTTGGTACCAAAGACAGGCCTGTGCTAAACACATAACAAGCTTTACTCTCCACCCACTGTTAGCTCAAACTGATCTAAATAGGAAAGATCCTTTGGCTCTTTAGCTGGTTCTGACACCGCTGCAGTTTCATTCTGGTCCAGACTCTTCATTTTACAGTTGAAGAAAGTGAAGTCCAGAGAAGAGAAGGGACTTGCCCAAGGTTACACAGTAGAGCTGAGACTCAAATCTAGGTCTCTAAATTTAGTGCTCTTTCTACTTCAACACTCTGTGTATTTGTATAAATGTGTATACACACACACACACACACACACACACACACACACACACACACTTTAAGGAAGTGTCCTACTGACTACAGACCAAGAAAATTCTTGTGACAAGCCCTTTCCTTCTAGCACACTGGGAAGGGGTGCTGACTGCAAGTGGGGGCAACAAACTGCTCGGTGGTCAAGGCAATTGACCCTTGGTGTTGCCAAAATCCAGCAGGGTTCATCAGAAGTTGTCATGCTCAACACTACCAACAAAACCTGACACTCCACAGGGAGAACAGCTCTTGCTTTTCTCCCTCCTGCTCTGAACTGGTCACAGAAGCTCAGTGGGGAAGGCCACTGGAGTCTAAGGGTCAATGGCTTGTAGTGGGACCTAGGCAGGGAGTCAGTGGGTGGCAGACATGGTGCCTCTAAGCAAAGCTGGGACTCTTAACATGAACAAAATCCATTTAGAATTAGGGGCTGGAGGGGCAGTTAGGTGGTGCAGTGGATAGAGCACTGGCCCTGGAGTCAGGAGAACCTGAGTTCAAATCCGGCCTCTGACACATAATACTTCCCAGCTGTGTGACTCTGGGCAAGTCACTTAACTCCAATTGCCTCACCAAAAAAAGGAAAGAAAAAAAAAAGGAACTGGGGACTGGGATAAATGACTGAGGAAGAAGCAAACGTTAAACTGGAGGGAAAAGACTGTTGGGAACATAAAGCCCCAAATGGATTAACAATATCTTGAGTTTTCTGAGGAAGCTGACATTGACACTGAGAAAAATCTAGACTTGAAGCCCATCCCTTTAGGTGATCAAACTCCTATGTAAAAACCACACTTTCCAGTCATGTCCTAGGGCTGTGTTCTAATCCCCTTTATTCCACAGAGTAGCTCACATTTCCGTAGTGTTTTAAAGTTGACAATGGGCTTTAGAAACGTTTTCTGACTCCATTTTCACAAGAAGACTGAGACCAACAACACAATTAACATTATAAGTATTTTACAGTTGACTGTGCAGAGACTGTAGGTTTTTTGCACTTCTTCATGTTCCTAGGGCCTGGAACATAAAGTGTTTAATAACTGCTTGATGAATGACTGAAATTAAAACGTGGGCTCATAAATGAAGTCACATAGCTAAAAAGTGGTAGAGACACGATATAAACCCAAGTCAAGTCTGCTTTGGTATATTTTCAACTGGCCCTTTCCCTATGGCCTCTACAGCACTAAACATCCTTACCACTTTAATTCTACTTCCAAAAGCCCTTTTGGTTCAAATACAGCATAAAAACAAATCGGTTAAGATGACTTCCCAAGTCTCACAAGAAAATCAGTCTCATCTTCCATGTACTGGCTGTGTGGCCCCTGAACAAGTCTGCCTTTATCATCACCTCAGTGTTTTCATGCATACCGCCTGCCTGACACAATTTGCTATTCTTATAGGATCATTGTGAGGAAAGCGCCTGGTAAATCTTAAGATGCTACAGAAACATGAGTTTCTACACCTCATGGACTGCTACCCATTCTCCTAGCCACCTTTCGTTTTGGGGGCTATTTAAAAATGACCTGGCTGAAAAGACAGCTTTCTGGTCCCTCCAGCAAGGGTAACTAAATTGGTGCCAAAAGATACAGTCAGACAAAGTACCACTGGGTTGGGAATGATTCAGCTGTCTCTTAACTTCCCAAGAAATCTCATCTCAAGCCGAAAGTTCCTGCTGGGGGAAGCTACCACTGCTTTTCCTGTCTAACGAGGGGGTAAGCTACCCAGAGTCCTGAAAGCTGATCTCTATTGCTGCATCTATCTCTCAACTATTAAACCAAATGCTATGCAGAAACAGAAAACTGTCAATGCTACCACAGTGGGGTCCAGGACACAAGACCTCTTCATTGAGTTTCAAATGTCTACCTCCAACTAGTGGCACCTCAAACTAATCTTAATATCTAAACTGGCTCCATGCTCTGACTTAAAGTTGTGACTTTTCCCCTCCCCTCCCATATTCAATCAACCAAATCCTGTCAATCAACTCCAATTCCACCTCTGTGACAACTCTGCCACCCAATGCCACTGCCTTGGGATCCTGCACGTATAGATTCTACATGTAGTAGGGTAGAGCACTGTTCTTGGAGTCAGGAAGACCTGAGTTCAAACCCTGCCTCAGACACTTAGAGCTGCATGGCACTGGACAAGTTATTTAACCTCTCTGCTACTCCAAAACAAGAAGGTGGGACTCTATGGCTTCTCAGATCCCTTTAAGCACTAGACCTATAATCCTATTCTATGTCTTCCCATTTCTGCTGTCTCCCTGCTTCAATTCATTCTTTTTTTTTTTTCAATTCATTCTTCCAAGCAGGTTCTATTGCTTACCAAATAAAGTTCAAACTCTTCTGCCTGGCCCTCAAGTCTTTCCACAAACTTGGACCACCTGAACTAATCAAGCCACGCACTCCCTATGTTCTACACTGCAGTCGACCTAGTAACTATACCTGACCCCTAACTGCTCTGTGCTCTCCACACTGCTCCTGAGATTTCTCCCTCTACTTCTTGGAGAGGATGAAGTGCTATTCATCTTGGAAAGCCCATCTCATACCACTTCCTTCATGAAGCCTTTATTGACCCCCACCTCCCCACTCCCATGAATAAAGGCACTTCCTCACTGGACCTGATAGACTGTGTTTGTACCTTTGTAATGCATTGATATAAGGTGAATTACAGTTACTTCTTTGTGTGTCTTTTCCCTGCAATAGATACAAGGGCAAGGACCACATTAATTCACTCATTTTACCCCTTCAGTGGGCAGACTGCTTTTAATATCATAGTTACTGAATGCTGACTGCCTGAATGAGATATTCCCCAGATTTTCCACTACCCTTCCAAGGTTAAAGGCCCAGACCATACCACTGATGGGGCGTCCTGGGGGTCGTGGCCGTGGCGAGATGCTGTGAGGTTCTCCCTCTGCCCCTTCGACCATGGGCCGACCAAATATCGCTTCTAGTTCCTTGGAGTCTGGTGGGGGAATCGGATACCGTCCAATGGACAGCTCTACTAGGGACAGGCCCATGCTCCAGATATCTGACTGGACTGAGTAGTGGGTGCCTTGTAACCGCTCCGGCTGTTAGTTGAGAAAAAGACAAAATGCCTCAGTGGAGAGAAAATGGAGCTGGAAACCATCAGGTGGCAAGACAGGTTCTTTTTTTCCTGATGAAAACTCTGGTATTTTATAACATTGTTCAATCTCTTTAATATCACATAAGCAGAAAAATTAGCATCAACCCTGTTCCAAACCACAAGCCCATCTTCTAATATTAAAGACCAAAGTGAAGGCAACAAAGCAATTCTTCCTCCCCTCACTCCCAAACTCCTTAATTTCCCCACTACCTGTGGGTTAATTAATTCTCAGGGGTAGAGTTACTTTCATGCACATTGGGATAGACAAATTTCAATTCCCTGTCAATTAGAGCCCCATCTATGGCTTAGAATCCTTTATATTCTCAGGGATGACAGATTCAAAGAAAAGCATGCTCCCTGCTTCTTCCCCCTCCAGAACTTATACACCCTGGAAAATTCACTACGTATAAAATACAACAGGATAAGACAGGGTAAAGATTGCTGGGTACTTTAGGGGGTAGAGTTCCTTACTTTTCCAGGTTCAACTCTGCCCTTTCCCCTTAAGTACATGACACTTAAACCAAACTGTACTGTTCATTATTCCTGAAACGCATCCTGCCCTCTCGATGCTCTGTGACTTTGCCTAAGCCTACAATGCCATCTCCTTGCCCGCTACCCAAACCACTAAATGACATCCTACCTATCCTTCAAGAAGAACCCAGCTCAAATGCCCCTGATACTCCTGGGGCAGAAGTGATTGTTCCCTCCTTGGTCCTCCCCTGATCCCAGTTCCGGCCAAACTGGACTATCACGTTCCATTCAGCAGGACAGGTATTGGTGCATGTAGAATATACACCCATACAGGACAGTCATCTCCATGTTGACAGGGATTGTGTCTTACTCATCTGTGGATTTCCTAATGCCTAGTAGAGTGCTCTGAACACTACATATTTAATTGAAATGAAATGAAAGAATAGTAGTGAGGTCTTGAAAGTTTATTATGTAAGACATAAGACACCCCCTGGGTAGGGCATAAGGAGGTTATGCTGCTTGTCTCACAGATTTCTCATAGAGTAGATCTTGTAGCTCGACTGTCTTTGAACAATTCATCAAAGTGGTTCTATGTTAAATGGTAAAGAAGAAGATTGCTAAAATTAGCAAGAAATCCACTTGTAAAGGCCCGGATCACCAAACTAGTTTACCTTGTAGCAAAGACAGAGAAGTCAACAATCACAACTGCCAGTCTCAATTTGATCTTTATAAACAGAAGACTAAGGAGGCATTTAAAGTTGAATGAAAATATTAGAGGAGGAGAAAAAAATTCAGAATTACAGTGGAAAAGAACAGAAACTCAAGGAAAAGGAATTACAAGAAAGCTGGAAGAAACATAATTAATATGTTTTGTCCAAAAGTATTCAACAAAAAAGAAGGTAGAAAGGATCAAATTAGGAAGATTTCTATTAAGGCTGAATTAATACTTATTCCTACCTGGTAAAGCTACTTCACTGCTCCCTTACTGCCCACTGAGTAAATTTCTTTGCTTAGCATTCAAGTTTGGCTCAATCTATGCTCCAGACAAGCCAGACTACTCACTGTCACCAACATACAACTTGCACTTTTTCCTTCCACACTTTTGCTCATGACATTCCTAATGCTTACAATGTCTTCTCCTTGCCCTGATTAATTTCCTAGTGTTGTGTAAACATGAGCTATCATTAAGCCCAATTCAAATGCCATTTCCTCCATTAACTCATCCCTGATCTTCCATCAGTAACAACTTTCTCTCCCTTGAACCCTTTTGTTTATGTTTCATAGTTAATTTGTGTTTGTGTCTGATCTCTCTAAATCTATAGCCCTGCGTCTGACTATTTCATAATAGACTGTAAGCTCCGTGGGGTCATGGACTACAGCTTATCTGAATCTTTTAGCTTTTCTAGCAATAAATACAGGGTCTGGCACAGACAGGTGTTTAATACAACTATTTGCTGCAAGTATCAATCAAAATAAACTTACAGACATGTAGGATCGGGTTCCTACAAAGGAATTTGCCATAGAGTCGATGAGTTGCCCACTCACTCCGAAGTCACAGAGCTTGATCTCTCCCCGAGTGTTGACCAAAATATTAGAAGGTTTCACATCTAAAAGTGAATCAAGACAAAGATATCATATTAGCAACAGCATCTGAGAGCAGCTGCCAAATGGAGCCTGAGGATAAGTTCCAGAGAGGGCTGCTTCATTTCCTTCTTACCTCTGTGCATAATCTGGTGTTTCTCTCTTAGATAAGCCAAACCCCGAAGAACCTATGAAACACAGAGGGAAGGGCAGACTTAAGAAGAGCAGAGGATTTTCCTCTCGATAGATGTATCCAAACCACATGTTCACTTTGTGCAACTCTAGTGCTCTTAGGCCTGGTAAATTAGATTGCTGCCCTTTTTGTTTTGAGGAGGGAGAAAGGGAGAGGTACAGACCTGGGATTTCATTGGTGTATGGCAGTCTTAATGTGGAAACTCTCTCCATTATGCAAAAAGGCAACTCATCCGCAATTTACAGTCTTAGAGCTCTCTGGGGCGGTCCTGAACCCAAATCTTCCTAAATCCCAAACCAGACTTCTCCCTCCTCTGTCACACATCTCTACCGACCCCATCGCTCAAGTTAGAGCTGGAAGAGCCCTTCAAGCTAACCTAGGGCAGCCCCTCCTTTTACAGATGAGGAGTGCTCTGCATGAGGTAACACAATCAATCGTAAGCCGCAGAGCCAGGATCTAAAGCCAGGTCTTCTAACTCTAACCCCAGTGCTCTTTCCATGATGTTACCTCCTGCCTCTCCTCTGGTGCAGGAGGCCCCAGAGATGAACGCACAGGCCTCTGGGCCTGTGGAAGCAGGACATTGTCTCCATTAGGGAGGACTTTGCCCAGGCCCAACATGCTAGTAATCTTCTCCAGGTGGACTCTGGGATGGGGTGGCCCAGTAACAGGAACAGCCTAACTCTCTTCAGCCAGCACTCACCATAACAGTACCTTTCACCCAGGTGATACAGTGCAGGAGAGACCTGATGAGGTCAAAATGACATGTCTACAGGGACCAAGCAGCCCTGGAAGTTGCCAGTTCGGGCCAAACGTTGGTACCGAAACCACTCAAAATAACAGCAAAGTAAGATCATCCATGCAGGGAAAGCCTGATGGCATGATTGTCTTCTCCCTGAGACTATGTCTGCCTTTTATGATCTGTTCAATTCTGTATCCTCTCTATCACCTCCTCTCACCCCCCTCAGGCACTTTGCCCAAATTCTCCCCATGGAGTATATAATATTGGGTGAGAGGTGGAATAACCAAAGGTTACCTTTAAGGTGTGCTCTACAGACAGAGCCTTGTGAACCAACAATTTCCTAATTAGAAAATGCCATTACCCCACCATGTAAGTGTGCTAGTTTCAAGCTCTTTGAAGGCAGTAACTGTGTCACAGTTATCTGTTTTTCCCAAAGTGCACATAGAAGGTAGTCAGTAAATACTTGAACTTGAAGGATCATTATAAAAGCAGCCAAGAATCCTCACTGGTCCCTTTGTTATTCAAATCAATCAAGATGAAAAAAGTGATATTACTGAAGAGCATTACCTACTGGGTTAGCTTTAACATTATGCTTAGCAAAATGATGGTATTCAGAAAATGAGAGAGGGTACAACATGCTACTGAGTTCTGAAAGGATTAACAGGTTTGGTGGAATTTTTCCCCCTAATCACTAGATTAGTCTAACAAGGACCATGTATTCTAAAATCCTGCATGGAAGGGAATAAAGCCTGAGCTGTCTTTCATCTCTGTTGGATCCTATAAAAGGCTTTTCTGGTGATGGGGGTGGGGAAGAGACAGGCTGGGGAAAAGGAATAAGAAGCCTCTGAACTTGAAATACTACAAGCTGCCAGCATGCCTTTTCTTCTCTGGCTTGCCCGTAGGATTCCCTGTAGGATTCCCTGTCACCAAACACTCCAATGTCTCCACATAAATACTTCCCTGATATAGTGCGTCCTGTTCCATCAATCACAGAGTGTCAAGGGTAGCTTTTTACCACAAAAAGTTCAAGCACTCCCTGCTATGGTAGAGGACGGCAGCAATGGTTTCCTACAGGTACCATCTAGTGTTTTAAACAACAAATCAGAAAGCTAGTAGAGACCTTAAAAGCAATCTACTTCAATACCTTTGTTTTGCAGATGTGGACACCGAGGGTCAAAAAGATCAATGACTTGCCCCAGACCTAGTCACTGACAGAGCCAGAATCCAGATCTCCACATGCCAAATCCGACGAACGATCTTACTCTTCTATCACACAAATATATACGAAAGATTCAAGTTGCCTTTTGATTTTTGCCAGATGGAAAGAATGAAATCGAGAATAGGTATTCAATGCAAATCATTGTTATTTAAGAGTGAATGCTACTGGGGCAGCTAGGTGGCACAGTGGATAGAGCACCAGCCCTGAAGTCAGGAGGACCTGAGTTCAAATCCCAGCTCAGACCAAACACTTGACACTTACTAGCTGTGTGACCCTGGGCAAGTCACTTAACCCCAATTGCCTAATTAAAAAAAAAAAAAGACAAAAAAGAGTAAACGCTACTAACGGAGAGGAACATAAAGAATATAAACACAGCGTTTAAACACCTAACAACCCCTCCAGGAATCAGGAATGCCTAAAACCTAAAAGGTCAGATTCCATTTGCAAAAACCCAGAAAAGGAAAACACTTACCGCAATGCTAACTTTCCCCAAGATTTCTTCAGGAATTCTCTTGGCCTCTTTCAATACTTGATCCAGAGAGCCTCCATCCTAAATCCCCAAAAGAAAAGAGAAAAGTCCCTGTCAAGACAGCCACGAAGTAGCTACAGTGTTTTTCCCTTTTGGCTTGGCAACACTGAACCTTAATTTCCCAAGGGAACACCCTGGTGGCAAGCATAAAAATTAAGCATTTCCCCGGTTCACTGCAAGGTGTTATTCCACTTCCTCTATAGGAAATATGAACAACTCACGGCCAAACACACCAGCAAACTGAAGGGCCCCTTTAGTCTGTCACCCTTGTAAGATCTCTATGTACACAAACACGTTTGCACCATGAAAGGGAAGAAACCAATGCCAGCAGAGAAGCTTTGTTCTTCCCTGGGCCTGGGCATCATTTATTTTAGTTCATGTTCCTCTAGCGCTTTAGCACCTGGCAGGGAATTCTGCTCATTTGGAGAGCTCTGACACTGTAGTTAGCTCAACTAGAAGATGTTAAGACAGACAAGTAGTGCAACAGAAAAAACTGGCCTCTGTCCTATATGGGCAATGTGGAAAACTAGCTGCTGACTGCCAGGCTTGGAATGAGAACAGGTGTAAACATAGCAAGAGGAAGGCCAACAGCCCCTCCCCCAAATCTTTAGGAAAAGTTGGTAGGAGGAATGCATCTAGCTCCAACAGCCTTCTGTATACTGAGGCAGAGGTGGTGGTGGTGGTGGTGGTGGTGGTGGTGGTGGTGGTGGTGGTGGTGGCGGCGGTGGCGGCAGTAGCACTAACTTCCTCACTGTTCCTTGCCATTCTACACATGTTGCCCAAAAGAATTTTTGTAAGACAGGGAATGCAGGTGTCATTATCATCATTTTACAGATGACAATGTTAGATTAGACAAATTGAATGACTTGCCCATGGTGAATTAAAAGTCAATTCAACAAATATATATTAAGTACTACAACATCACAGAAAGCTCTGCAGTCAGAGGACTTGAGTTCAAATACCATTTTAGACCCTACCTATATGACCTTGGTTAAGTCACTCGACCTCATTAGGCCTCAGTTTCCTCATCAATAAATCTCGAAGACTAAAGTAAATGGCCTTGGGGGTCTCTTTCAGTTCTGTATCTATCATCCTGAGTGGCACAGCAAGTGGACAGAACACTGGAGTCAAGGAGATTCAAATGTGGCCTTAGACACTTACTAGCTGTGTGACCCTGCACAAATCACTTAACCTGTGTTTGTCTCAGTAAAATGAGAATAATAATAGCACCTACCTGCCAGGGCTGTGATGAGGATCAAATAAAACAACCATAAAGGGTTTTGGCACAGAGCATGACACCTAGTGCTATATAAATGGTGGGTATTATCATTACCCTATGAAAGACCAAAAAAGGAGGCATCCAGTCACAGAACTAAAGTAAGGGATAAATATATGGATTCTAGTACACACAAAACACTAAAAGGACCTGAAGGGGTAGATCCTCTCTGGAGGAACTACAGAAAAGAGAGAGAGTGAGAGAGAGAGAGAGGGGAGGGGGAGGGGGGGAGAGAGAGAGGGAAAGAGGGAGAGAGAGAGGGAGGAGAGAGAGAGAGGGAGAGAGGGAGGGGGGGGAGAGAGGGAGGGGGGGAGAGAGGGAGAGAGAGAGAGGGAGAGAGAGAGGGGGAGAGAGAAGGGGAGAGAGAAAGAGAGGGAGGAGAGAGAGAGAGAGAGAGAGTGTGTGTGTGTGTGTGTGTGTGTGTGTGTGTGTGTGTGTGTGTGTGTGTGTGTGTGTGTGTGTATAGATGATGAGCACCTATGCCGATGTGACCATAAACCCAATGAAATGTACTGGAGAGGCAATGCTGCAAAGCAGAAAGGGCCCTAGACTTGGAGGAAGAAAGCCATGCTTCACAGGATTTCCAAGAGGCCTTCTCATCCTTTCTCTAACTGTCCAGGTTGAAATCCCTACAATGAACTTACTAGCAGTGTGACTGCAAGTTACTTAATCTTTCTGAAATGTCAGTTTCTTCATCTGCAAAATGGAGTTAACCATATTTGTAGTACCTACCACACTCAGCTGTTGGGAGTAAAGTACTTTGCAAACCTTAAAGTTCTTGTGATCTGTATTTATTATCGCTGTCACACAGTCAGTGGCAAAGCTGGACCATTAACGCAGATATGACCCTGAATTTAGTGCTCTTTAATCAATGCCTCACATAAAAGCTGGGGGTCTGAGGAAAAGGGAACTAAGGAGAATGTTTCTGGAGGAGGTTTAGCCTCACAGAACGCACACCAAAGGAAACTGCTGTCTCAAAGGTCAGGATCTCTTCCTGACGACACCTTCCTAGCTCTATGCACAGAGACACATTCCCTTCTGTATTTCGTTTTCTCCCTTGTAAAATGGACATACTATCTTGCCTTCACATTAGACCAGCCTCGAGAAAGGGAAGGGATGCTCATCACCAGAGGACTGGCTGCCAATTGACAACGATTTCCATCACAGCACTTCACAAGAACCAGCTACTGAGTCACTGGAGATGGCTCTATCAGTAACAGAATAACCACAACTGGGAACTGAACCGGATGATCTACACAGTACCTTCCAACTTAAAGACTAACAAAATCGCAGATCGTTAAGGAGCGTAAGGGCAGATGAGGCCTGGTGGGTAACTGCTTGGAGCTTTGCCAAAGACAGACACTAGAGAACCCAAGCACTGTTTCTATTGTTATGATAAAGCAACTGCATGTCTCACGTGCCCACCACCTTGCATCTGCCCAGTACAGAAATACTTTCCAAACTATGCTGACGTGTATCATCTCCACTGATCCTCACCACCCCTATGGGTAGGGCAAGTCGTATTATTTCCAACTGGGAGAAAAGAAAACCGTCTCAGAAGTAGCAGCGAAGTGGCCTGGCGAGGTTAGGAAGCTAATAAATGAGCCCCTATGGGGACCGAGGCTGCTGGTCATTTGGCTCAGGTTCTCGGCACTCTGCTGCACTGCCTCCCCTCACAGGTACCTTCATGGGAAACTTTCCCATCATCCCTAGTGCACGGGCTATTTCCATTCCACGAGAAATCCAGGTCAACATCATGTCCATCAGAGAACTGGACATTTTGTTTATTAAAAACTTACAACTTCCATGATCTCTAGCTCCCACCCGTACAGCAATTTTCTCCTCATTATAGAATCACAAAATGGTAAAGCTGGAAGGAACCACAGGGATCATTGAGTCCAATTCCTTCATTTTGCAGGAAAAAAATAAACCAAAGGCCAAAGAGAACATACTGGCATTTCACAAAGGCTTCAAAAAAGTGCTAAGATGCCCAAGGTCAGTGGCAAAGTCAGGACTTAGCTAGACAGCACAGTGTAGCAGAAAAAGCAGTAACCTGGAGTCGGGAGACCTGGCTCTATTATTCACCTCTGATATTTACCAGATGTGTGACCTTGGACAAGTCAGTTCACCTCAATATATGTCTGGGGGAAGTATTTGTAGAGTGACAAAAAAAATACATAAATAAGTATACATAGAATAAATACAAAGTAGTTAGAAACCTAACACTGCTCATAACCTCAATTTCCTTGCTTACAAAAGGGAGATAATTCTTCAGATTACCTACTTCATTCTGTATCTACCTTCCCTAGGTAGTGAGGAAAGTGCTTTGTAAATTATAAACTGTTATATTAACGAGGGGTTTTCTTACTCTGGAGAGGCAGCATGGTATAGTCCATACAAAACCAACCTAAGGGTTCAAAAAACCTGGGTTCAAGTCTTGCTTCTGACACACACCAACTTTATAACCCCAGGCAACGCAATGAACATTCTCAATGCCCTATACAATTCTCTAAAACTTGGTTACAGATGTACTGATTTGCATCTGTAGAGGGAGTTTCCCACATCAATGAAATCAAAGGTTCAGAAAAAAATGTCTAAGTCTCCTGTATTAAGCTCCTCTAAGACATCTACAACGGGAAAATCTATGAGAGGGGATCACCTAAAAATAGTAACAACCACACTTTGAGACTTCAGGAAAACAGTCAGCCAGACTACAGGCCTTTATCAACTAGTGCCTACTCTGTGTTGGGCACTATGTTAAGCAAAAATCACGGAAACCCTCAAAGAGCTATATTCCACACTTACAAATGACATCTCTCTTTTGATGTTAAAAGCTGTCAAGGGGGCAGCTAGGTGGCTCAGTGGATAGAACACCAGCCCTGAAGTCAGGAGGACCTGAGTTCAAATCCGGGCTCAGACCAAACACTTGACACTTACTAGCTGTGTGACCCTGGGCAAGTCACTTAACCCCAACTGCCTTAAAAAAAAAAAGCTGTCAAGAATGGCAAGGAAATATATCTAGGCGTGGGTATGGATGAAAAAACCGAAATACAACCAACTCGAACAAAACCTAGAGCTAGAGGTATGGAGGTGTTCAGGGAAGGCTGGTTTGAGTAAGGCAGACAGTTATGTATTGTTTTTAAGTCCTATTTCCTCTAAGGGTGAAAAAGACTGTACCAAGAGGCTTGTGAAACCACCCAGGCCCCATCCAAAGGCTCTACTTGCACTCCTGGCTAGCTTCTCACACTAGGCAGCTAGGTCCTTGAGTAAGGACTGCTGGTGGGTCCCACTGACACCCAAGGGAGGCGACATGAGAGGTGGAAAGAGGCCAGGAGAAGTAGGCCAAGCCCCAGAATCCCCATTTACTAGCCATGCTCCATTTCTCTAATATTCAACGTCCATAACTGTGAATTGGGGAAAACAATGTTTGCATTACTTAGAATTTTAAAGGGTTTGAAATCTGTGGCCCCAGATGCCCTCACCCAGTCCTAATCCATGTTGTATGCAAGACCGGTTCTATAGAACCAAGAAAGCAAAACAGATGCAAAACAGGAGTCAGGAGATGGGCTCAGCTCAGCAGTAGCTGTGTCACCTTGGGCAAGTCACTTCCTCCTTCTGGGTCTCAGCTTCCTGCTCTGTGGAAGGCAGGACAGAACTAAATGTTTTTGGTTCTTAAGGTTAGTGTAGGGAACAAATCTGATCACGTGACCTCAGGTGAAGTGCTTCCCGTACATGAGCTTCAGTTTTCTCATCTGTACAATGGGAAAAATAAAACTTATTTCTTAGGGTTCTGAGTCTTAAATGATGTACAGTAGGTAAGGCACTTTGTCAATAGGGAAGTGAAGTGCTCTATGTGTCAGCTCCTATCATTACCATTAATAATGGTGAGCAGCAGCCCTGGACACTGAGGTCACTTTGCCCACTAACCTTTTCTGGAGATCTTATCTATACACCAGCCCTGAAATGACTCATTCCCGGTCCAGCCCAGTTAAGCAGGGCCATGGGAAAAGTGGGAGAGAAGGAAGATCAATTCTCCCATACCATATTCCAAAAGCAGACAACAAGGGGGCAGGAATCAGTGATAGAATGCAAAGGTAAAAAATATGATTCCTGTAAGTAAGTTGTCTAGGAATTTTCTACTGTAAACATTGTCATTAGCAAAGAAGGTAGTGAAGAGCAAATGTTTCAGGGGCTAATAATGAGAGTTTTTAGGGCTAAGCAAGCTTGAGCCTAATGACAATAGGTAAAAAGCACCAAAATGGTCAGAGCACCCCTGGAACAACTATCTCCCACAAAACAGTCACTTCCACATTGTGTGACAATGTTGCCTGGGAAAGAGGAGGCCGTTACCAGGAACCAAACCTGTCAAAGCATTAAGCACTATTTAAAAGCAAATGCTTTATCAGTACTTAAAAAGACAAACAGAAGGGGGGGGGCCCTAATTCACAAGAATTACAAGCATGACATACCATGAATGCTTTATAACACATGTATTCAAATTACTTCAAAGAATTTGGTAATTAGAAGAGACCCAAAAACATTTAGTTCTGTCCTACCTTCCACAGAGCAGGAAGCTGAGACCCAGAAGGAGGAAGTGACTTGCCCAAGGTGACACAGCTACTGCTGAGCTGAGCCCATCTCCTGACTCCTGTTTTGCATCTGTTTTGCTCTCTTGGTTCTATAGAACCGGTCTTGCATACAACATGGATTAGGACTGGGTGAGGGCATCTGGGGCCACAGATTTCAAACCCTTTAAAATTCTAAATGGGAAATTATCTGCTTTAGACCTGGAAGAGGCCTTTGGCATCACCTTGCCCAGGTTTCTTATTTTGCAGAAGTTAAGTGACTTGCCCAGGGCCAAAAGCAATCAAGAGCAAAGCCTGGCACTGGAACCCAAGCCCTGCTCTGCCTCCAAACCCCCTGTTCTTTCTACCAGGCCATACTACTTTCTATCAAAAATACTTCTCACATTCAAGCAAGTTTTCAGTATAGGAAGACAGGCTTAATTTTTCCATTCTGCCCCCAAATTTCCAACCTCTGCTTCATCCAGGGCCTGCACCGTATATTCAGACTTTGGGAAGACGAGGAAGTGAGACAATTATTTATTGGTTCTGCCAACACAGTTCAAGCCCAAAAGCGTCTTACAGCTAAATAAGTTTAGGAAATACCACGCTGCCTTTCTTACCCCAATACCATAAAAAAGACAATGTTACATTAGTGTACATAACTCTTAAACTTAACCAAAGCTGGATTTGGAGTCAGAAATCTGCTCTGGGTTCCATCTCTAATACTTACAAGCTATGTGATAATGAAGCAAGTATTTACCCTCTCTGACCCTCAGTCTCTTCCCCTGTAAAACCAGGATCATATTATCTACAATACCACCGCCCCCACAAAGGTTGATGGGAATAAAAAGCTTCATAAATTATAAAGCGCTCAAGAAATGTGAGCTAATATCATCACGCCAGTCAAGCCCCAGAGGCCTTCCACAGCTGTCCTTAGTGGCAGATGCAGAGTAAGACAGGCTGTTGGGTGTGGGGGGTGGTAGGGAGAGTGGTGTTTCAGCATTTCCTCCTAAGGGCTTTAGTTCTGACCACTTCTGCTTTTGACATCTCTGCCTAACTTTATATTTTCCAAATTAACCAAGGAGTTCTTAGATCAGAGAGCAGGCAGAAGCACCTCTCCTAACTTACATTAAACAATGGCTTTTCCACAAGCCACTGACATCCTCATTAAGGATTTCCACTCGCCTTCCCAGGGCTGGACTCACCATGTGCTCCATGCAGATGCTGATCTCTCCGTCGCTATAAAAGGCACCATAGAAACCCACGATGTATGGAGAGTTGCATTCATGTAGGACTTGGAGTTCACGGATAATCTGGTTCCGGATTGCTGGTTTGATCTCTAGGTGAATCAACTGCAAAGTGACAAGAATTTAATTCAGTGAATTATACTCATCAAGCATATAGAAAGTAGGCAAAATCCCTACCCTAGAATCCAAGTAATGCTGATGAACCACTTCAACTTTAGCACACTTACTGCTCCTATCTACCAGGCTCTTCTCTACCTTTATTTTGCAGCATGTCTTATGGAATACCAACACCTTTTCAGGGGTCAGGCTAGGTAAAGACAAGTTAGAAGGACAGAGAAGAGAAGGTGATGGCATCAGAATGTCCCAGTAATTCTATCACCTCTGATCCTTCATCAAACAGGGGGTTTCACACAGACAGAATGCCAAGGGAGTCAGGAAAACCTGAATCAAATTTGGTCTCGGACACTTACTCACCACGTGACCCTGGACATATCATTTAATCTTTGTTTGCCTCGGTTTCCTCAACTGTAAAATGGGGATAATAAAAGCACCTACCTTCCAGGGCTGTAAGGATAAATAAGATGACAGTCATAAAAAGCTTAGCAAAGTGTCTGGCACAAAGTAAGCGCTATATAAATGCTAGTTATTATTATTAAAACCACCACCTATGGCCTCAGGATGTTGCAAACGGGTGTTGCTTTTGCTGACTATATGAATTTTGGATCTTAGGGTTTTGCAATTTGGGGGCAGAATTAAAAGAGTCAGTGTCTAGGACTAGGCAGGCAATGGTCCTTCAGAATTCTGTCCTGGTCAGACAACATCCGTACCATTGTGTTCACTTGTATGCACTCCATTTTAGGAAAGACACTGATAAGCTGCAGAGCATCTGGATGAAGGCAACCACAACAGTGAAGTCCTGAAATCTGGACACATGAAGATTGCTGAAAGAACTAGGGATGTCTGTCTCACAGAAGAAAAGACTCTGAGGGGATACCATAGCTGCTGTTGTCTTTGAAGGCTGCCCTGTGGAAGAGGGATTAGACTTGTTCAGCTTGGTCCCAAAGGGCAAAAGTAGGAGCAACAGGTAGGTATCACAAAATTGTAAATTTATGTTTGATATAAGGAAAGGCCGACCACTGGAATTATTGTCAACTAGAATGGGCTGACTTGGGAGCTAGTGGTTTGTCTTCCATCTTTAAGCAAGGGCCGGAGGTCTCTGACGCCAGGCATGTTGCAGAGAGGATACTTATTCGATACATGCTGGTCTAGACAGCCTCTGAGGTCCCTCCCAATGCTGAGATTCTGTGACCTTATGGGCCTTCTCTTTGGCCTTAATTTGGACAAAGCTTTAGCAGTGCTACTATCAAGCTAGGGCACAGAGGGAAGTAAGGGGAGGGATGGGGGAATAGGGAGGGAACCTGGGGGGCCCTCAGAAAGGCATCATCTGAGGATCAGGAGAGGGAACTGAGGAGACCAGAGAAGACCTGGGGTACATAACTTTTGTCTTCAGGTATCTGAAGGACTGTCAGGAAAGGACTGGACTTAGTCCATTTGGCTAATGATGGCAGAACCAGGAACAAGCAGTGGGAAGGCTTTATTCTTTGGAGGCATGGAAGATCTCTGCTTTAGATAACCCCTGAGGCTCCTTCCAGCTTTTTATATGTTAAAGGCCTAATATCTGCCTACTTGCACCCACACTATTCATCTGACCCTTCCAGACCTTTTGCTCGTTTATCTGACCCTTTGTGTCCACCTGACCCATAATTTTTGCCAAATTCAACCAGCTTCCTCACCCCAACTCAAGTCTAGTCCCAGTGACACCTGTGCCCAGCAAAACAGAGATGGTATACACTAAACTAATAGTTCCCAATTTGTGGATTGCAGAGTTTTTGTAAAGTATTCCCAAATCCGTAAATATAACAACACACCTTCCGTGGACTGCATAAAAGTTTCATGTTCACATATGCTACTGCTTTTCAAATGTGTGTAAATGTTATTGTGATGAATATACTATATATTAATTTAAAATGTCACTGAAATCACAGGGGTTTTTGTAATCAGTATTTTCCTAATCAACAGATACATAGTAAATCTACCATTCCTTGGCATTAAAAAGGGGTCCTCACACTTGCACTAGAGATGCATTAGAGATCACAGGCTCACAGATGTAGAACTGGAGGTACCTTGGATGTCATCTAGTTCGTTTCTCTTATTTTTACAGAAAAGGAAAGTGGGAGCCAGGGAGAGAAAATTATTTGATTGGTTCAAACCCTCGTTTGAACAAAGGAGACAGAAGTCACAGATGAATCAGTGAATGAATCAAGGGGAAGGTAAGAAAGCAAGTTACCTGGATGGGAGGAGTATTTTAGACATCTGTTTTACTGATGCCTTAAAAAAAAACCCAAACGCCAGTCATTTCCTAATATGCCTCACCCCTGCCCCATCGAACCCTTTCTTTGTAACAAAGGAAAACTGTTGAGCAAAGTCAAACTGACAATGTGACCATTACAGGGTATGCAACATTCTGTCCTCGAGTCCTCTAAATCTGAGAGGGGGGAGACTTGCTCTGCTATCTATTCTTGGAGTTTGGGTGCCATTTCCTATTACTTTAATGAACATTACTGTAGTCAATGTTTATTGTTTTGTTTTATTTCTGCTTGAGGATACTCTACTCTGCATCATGCACTGCATCAGTACATGTTTCTCTGAATATCTCACATTCAACATTCCCTAGAGTGTGATGATATTTCCCAAGAAACAAGCATTTAGGAAGCACCAGCTCTGTTGCCATGTGCCAGGACAGCAAGATCAAAAAAGGAAATATACCTGCTTTAAAGGAGATTTTGTGGCAGCTCGGGAGTGCAATGGACAGAGCATTGGACCTAGAGCCTGAAAGACTTGAGTTCAAATCTAGCCTCATATACTTACCAGCTGTGTAACAATGAAGAAATCACTTAACTGCCACCTGCCTCAGTTTCCCCAGCTGAAAAATGGGAATAATAATAGCACTCAGCTCCCAGGATGGTTGTGAAAATAAAATGAGTTAATTTTGTAAAGTGTTTTACAAATCTTAAAGTGCTATAAAAATGCTAGCTATTATTATTATTACATTCATTTGGGAAAGACAACAGGTATATCTAAGTATATGCAAAATAAATACAAGAGAAGGTACAAGCAGCTTGGGAGGGAGTCTCCAAAAGGGTTTCATGCTTGTAAGTGAGGTACTCTGAGAGGTGAAGATGAGGAGGAAATGTGTTGTTCCAAGCACAAGGGATAAACAGCTCGGCTCCACAGCTTGTGTAGAGGAGAGGGAACGATACACAGAATAAGGCTGGAAAGGTAGGTTGTGGTCATTTAAGTTTAATATAAGGAAAAACTAACAATCAGAATTATTGTCCAGTAGAATGTCTGATCTGGGAGATAACGTGAAGGGCTATGAAGGGCCAACAGAAGTCTTTACATTTTATTCTGGGGAGAGAAAAGGGGGTGAATGACAGGATTCCAGTGCTTCCTTCCACAGAACATGGGCACGACATCAAACAGTGCACATCCTCACCAAATGACCAACAGGACAACAGAGGACAGGAGAGGCAGCACACTGCAGCAGCAGACTCCCAGTCTGGCGATCTGGGCTCTCGGCCTGGTTCTGCCAACTCCCAGTATGGCCAGAGAAAGGCTGCTTAATCTCGCCTTCCTCAAGCTGGCCTCAAAAATACCTTTCAGATAAAAAATATTTTTTGTCCAATTTTAAAATATTCCATTTATCTAAGCCGTGTATAATGCAAAATGCCCATAAACATTCAACACAGGAGGGACTGGACCCAAAGAGGCTAAGGGACTTATCCAAGGACAAAAGAAGCAATACACTGCAGTGGAAAAAAAAGTCTGATGATCTGTGTTCTCGTCCTGGTTCTAACTCACTATGTGACCAGGAAAAAGTCCAAACTCAAAGACGTAAGGACCTGGGAAGAACAAAGAAACCAGACACCACACTCAAGCGAAGAAGCCATTTAAAAAGTAAACTACTTCATGATAGTAATGACATTCGTTATCTTATATGTTTATAGATTCTTTGCCACTACCTTAGAGAAGTAATGCTTAACCTGGGGTCCAAACTTTCTTTAAAAATTTTTTTTTTGATAACTGTATTCCTATGGATTTTATACATTTAAACATAAGATTCTGAGGAGTCCACATTCTTGCCGGACTGCCAAAAGAGTCCATGACACAAAAAAAGGGGAAGACCATCAGCTTTATGCCACTCCCAAGCACAGATTGCCTGCTTCTGCCCCAAGAGCAAAGGAGACAACATGCTGAAAACGGATGAAGCTGGTCTGCACAAGATTTGTGACTAAAGATACTTGTGACCAGGTCTTCGGAGGTAATTCAGAAACTGAGATGAAAGAAAACCCATGGAGTTTTCTTTAGCAGCCCTCATGCATTCCACCTGGAATCTAGGCCTAGTTACTGTAGGAAAGACAACACCATCCCCCTTCAAATCCTTTTCAATCCAAACATGGCCACTCTGCAGTTCATCAACAGAACCTGAGTTTTTAACACAACACAAGGAAACAAGCTGCACAAGCCAAATGGTGCTAAAGACACTGCATTCGCTTCCCCACAAGGTACTTCAGGACAGCAAGAAAACAGGAAAACAACGATCCGGAGGCCCGAGATCAAGTCAAGGCCTTGCCACTAACCGTCTGTATGAACATAGACAAGTCACTTGTTTATGCTTCATTTTTACCACCTTTAAAATGTGGGTGAGGGCAGAGCCAAGATGGTGGAGTAAAGGCAGGGACTCGCCTGGGCTCTCTCCTAAATCCTCCAAATACCTTTAAAGAAATGGCTCTAAACAAATTCTAGAGCAGCAGAACCCACAAAAAGACGAGTGAAACAAATTCTCAGCCCAAGGCAACTTGGAAAGTTGGCAGGAAAAGGTCTGTTGCACCAGGGTGAGAGAAGCCTACATGGGAAGATGATATTTGTAACTCATAAGACCTTTCTCATTATTAGGGTAGTTAGAAAGAGCATATATAGGGGCAGCTAGGTGGCACAGTGGATAGAGCACCGGCCCTGGATTCAGGAGGACCTGAGTTCAAATCCGGCCTCAGACACATAACATTTACTAGCTGCGTGACCCTAAGCAAGTCACTTAACCCCACTGCCTAGCAAAAAAAAAAAAGCAAGCATATATAGAGACAGAGGGCACAGGGTGAGTTGAATATGAAGGGATGACATCTAAAAAGTAAAATTAAGGGGTGAGAAAGGAATGTACTGGGAGAAAGAGAAAGGGAGAAGTAGAATGGAGTAAATTATCTCAAATAAAAGAGGCAAGAAAAGCTTTTGTAGTGGAGGGAAAGAGGGGGGAGGTGAGGGGGAGTGAGTGAACCTTACTCTCATCAGAATTGGCTCAAAGAGGGAATAACATACACACTCAATTGAGTATAGAAATCTACCTTACCCTACAGGAAAGTAGGAGGAGAAGGGGATAAAAGAAGGGGGGGGCAGGGTGGTGATACATTGGGGGAGGGGGTAGTCAGAAGCAAAACACTTTTGAGGAGGCACAGGGTGAAGGGAGAGAGAATAGAATGGGGGGGAAATAGGTCAGAGGGAAATAGCAATAATGACTGTGAAAAAAAATTTGAAGCAAGTTTCCCTGACAAAGGCCTCATTTCTCAAACATATAGAGGACTGAGTCAAATTTATAAAAATAAGAGCCATTCCTCAATCAATAAATGATCAAAAGATACAATCAGTTTTAAGATGAAATAATCAAAGCTATCTACAGCCATATGAAAAAAAAAGTTCTAACTCACTATTGATTGGAGAAATGCAAATTAAAATAATTCTGAGGTATTACCTCATACCTATTAGATTGGCTCACAGTACAGAAAAGGTAAATGACAAATGTTGGAGGGTACATGGGGAAAATGAGACTTTAATGCACTGTTGGTGGAGTTGTGAAATGATTCAGCCATTCTGTAGAGCAATTTGGAACTATGCCCAAAGGGCTATAAAACCATGCATACCCTTTGACCTCGAAATATCACTACTAGGTCTGTATCCCAAAAGAGATAAAAGGGGCAGCTAGGTAGCACAGTGAATAGAGCTCCAGCCTTGGAGTCAGGAGGACATGAATTCAAATCTGGTTTCAGACACTTGGCACTTGCTTAACCCTAACTGCCTAGTCAAAAAAAAAAAGAGAGAAAGATAAAAAACAAAAAGAAAAAGGACCTATACATACAAAAATATTTATAGCAGCTCTTTTCTGGGGGTAAAGAATTACAAGTAGAAGGGACGCCTATCAATTGGGGAATGGCTGAACAAACGGTGGTATATGATTATGATGGAATACTATTGTACTATGAGAAATCATGAGCAGGATGCTCTCAGAAAAACCTGGAAAGACTTGCATGAGCTGATGCAAAGTGAAATGTACTATGTACAAAGTAACAGCAACCCTGTAAGATGATCAGCTGTGAATGACCTAGCTATTCTCAGCAATACAATGATCCAAGACAACTCTGAAGGACTTATGATGAAAAGTGTTACCAATCCCCAGAGAAAGAATGGTTGGTGTCTGAATACAGATTGAAGCATTCTTTTTTCCCTTACTTTATTTTTCTCGAGTTTTTTTTTCCTTGTCTATGTTTTCTTTCACTCTATTATGAATATTTTGCATGACTATACACGTATAACCTATATGGAACTGTTTGCCTTCTCAATGGTGGTGGGGTGGGGAAGGAGGAAGGGAGAGAATTTGGAACTCAAAGTTTTAAAAACTAATGTTAAGAATTGTTTTTACATGTAACTGTAGAAAAATAAAATACTAAATAAAAGCTTAAAAACTGTGGATGAGGGAGAGGAAGGGTTGAGAAGAGTTAAACTGAAATCAAGCAGAGAACTGGGCTTCAAGCTCTAGTAAGAGACCCAAACATATGACCTCCTCTAGGGTCTTCCTCCCGGTTTTAAATGGTTGAAGTAAATTATACCTACCATGGTAAGAGGATTCAATGCTCAAATAAAGTTGAAGATAAATTTCTTCTAATCAGTGTTCTCAAGTTTAATCGAATCCTGAGCTGTCCTTCAATAACCTAAAACAATTCTGGAGAGCCTTTTTAGATCCCTCGATGTCAAAGATCCTTAAACTTCCCCAAGAGACAAGCTCCCTATCTTTAACCCTTCACTTTTTCCTCCTCAATCACATTCTAGCCATTTTCTTGTCTGTGCTCTAGTCTAAAGCAAGCCAAAGGCTTGAAATGTTACTTCTGGCTTTGAGAAGACTGCCTGCAGTGAGAACAAAAATAGAATGCATGCAGCCAAAAGTACTATGCTCCATCAGGAGAGGGAACAGTAACTCAGGAGAAAAGGATAAATATCTGCAAAAGAATCCATGTTATTTCCAGTATGGACAAGACTCTGAAAAGCTAATGCTTGGATCAGTAAAAATCCACTTAGGCAGGGAATAATCAGATTTCAAATAAAGCAATTTGATACTTATAGAGCAACAATTTTAGGGAGGTGGACTTCTCTGATCAAAAACGTACAGTTTTCCCACAAAGCTCGGGCAATCTCCACACCATGCACAACTTAGAATAAAGTCACTAGAATTGATGTAATTAAAAGTCACTCTGAAAAAAAAATCATTTCCCCCAAATTTCCCAAAGACTACTAAGTACTTGTAAGCCTTAAGGTACTATTTAAACGTGAGGTATTATTTATAACAGGTTCTGAAGAGGTTACATTATAGAGTAGGAGGAAAGGACATCAAACAATGTTAAGCAAGGTTCTAAAAGATGACAGATATTTTACCATCAAGGTTCAATGGCTCTGGAAAAGTGGTCTGGTGTATCTGGGCTCCAGCAGCCCAATAAACTCAACTAATCTATCCCCCAGCAGAGCTCAAAGTTTCAGGTCTACAGGCCCTACACAATCCTCTGCTGTGAGATGAATGTTAAGTCCAAACTTTTAAATAGCTTTTTAAAAAAGGATTTGAGCCCACGTGGACAAAAATATTTATAGCAGTTCTTTTTGTGGTAGCAAAGAATTGGAAACTGAGGGGGTGCCCATCAATCTGGGAATAACTGAACCAATTATGGTACATGATAGAGTACTCTTGTACTGTGAGAAATAATGAAGGGGATGGCTTCAGAGAAATCTGGAAAGACTCGTATGAACTGATGAAGAGTGAGGTGAGCAGAATCAGAACAATTTATACGATAAAAACATTACGGAAAGACAAACAACTCGGAAAGACTTGGGAACTCTGATCAACACAATGAGCAATCACATTCTAGAGGATTAGAGATGAAACATGCTGCCCACCTTCTGAGAGGTAATAGAAACGGAGGGCAGAGTGGAACACTTAGTTTTTTGCACATGATCAATGACAATGTGTTTTACTTGACTATAAATGTTTATAATAGGGATTTTGTTTTTCTTGTCCTCTCAATGGAGGAGAAAGGGAGATAAGAGAGAGATACAGCAGATATTTAAAAATAAAAACCTAATTATAAAAAAAACGAATTTGATCAGATTCCCTTCCTCCTTTGCTGAAGAACAGATAATTCCTATACTCTTATAGGTACTGTGATGGAACAAGTGGTCCATCATTATGAAGGCAACCCCATCCCACCATTTCACTCTCAACAAGTTGTCCATGTCTGGTCAAAAGTCAGCCAAAAAAGAGTGCACTGATTAACTGATGGCTTCCCATGGTCCTCTAATATCTTAGGCCCTAAGACTTAGGCAAAGTCAAGGGCCAAGATTCAAAGGGAAGGTAAGAGTAACAGTGTATGTGTCCATAGTGTTCTATGTTTTTACAACATGCTTTCCTTAGAACAAACTCATGATGTAGACAGTACAAGTATGATTATCCTCATTTTACAGATGAGAAAACTTGGGCTCAAAGAAAGGAGACCAAGGGGCACAAAACTGGTGAGTACTGAAGATGTGGAAATTGACACAAAGCAAGGAAGTCTGTATAGCCAGTTTCTAACTGTCATCACCAAGAAGGTGCTCATTTCCAGCAACGGAATCAGATGCTACTGCCTGGCACCAAAGGATAAAAGAAAATCTCTGAACATCAGTAAATCACACTACAGCAACTGTATCTCCAAAGGACACACACAGGAGAGGCTTCTCTGGGCTCTGGGTTCTCCCTAGCTGCAGAGGCTAGCAGCCTGCTTACCTTTCGGGCCATGATGAGCCCTGAAGGTCTATGCTGTACTTTGGTGACCACCCCGCCATTGCCAGCTCCCAGCTCGGAGATCCTCTCAAAGTCATCATCCTTCAGCTCCCCCACCTTTGCCTTCTGGGTGAGGAAAGCTTCCAGCCGCTTCTTCTGCTGCTCATCAAGTTCTAGCTCTTCTAATTTTTTCTGCAGATCTGCCAGGTTCGCCCTACACACAGAGGATGTTGGAAAGAAGGCAGACAGGAAAAGAGACTGGTCAGTCGTCTGAAAGTGTAAATCATTCCATTCCTTGTCTAAAGGCGCCACCAGGGGCTATAAAAAGCCTTGGGATTCCAAGGGCTTACCACTACTACTAATAATAATAGATGACATTTCTCTAGCAGTTTTAAGGTTTGCAAAGCATTTTAACTATTTTCTCTCACTTGACCTTTAGAACAACCCTGCAAAACAGGTAGTACAAATAAGATTATTCCCATTTTACAGACGAAGAAATGGGCTCAAAGCAGTAAGTGACTTGCCAATATCATACTACTAATATGTGGTGGACCAAGTTTTTAATTCAGATCTTCAGGCTTTAAGTCTAGTGTTATTTCTACTATACTATAATTCCCCTCTCTAGTTTAAAACTTGGAAAGAATATAAGAGAGGGCCAAGACCAGGGAAGAAATTGTGTAGAGAAGCCTTCTTCTCAATATTCCCAATAGCAAGGTAAGAATATCATTCACATTAAACACCAGAAGCAAATGGATCTCTGCCATAAAGTAATAATAACAAAACTCAAATAATTCATGATATCCCTGCATGCTCTCTTTTGTCCTTGCTAAGTCCAAAGTGGCTAGGTTTATAAAAAAGGACAGGCATTTTGAAAGTGGCCCCAGTCGAGCCTCCTCTTTTGCACACTACACCCCATTCATTCACACAGGCCAAACCATAAACCTGCCTGAATCCTCCAGCTCCAAAATTACCTGAACTAGAAGGGCTTGACTGCTCACTGCCTGGGAGGTAGCCCAGCCTGGTGACTTTCCCTGGAGCTGCAAATTCATCATGAGGAGTCTGAGGAGCAGCCCTCCCTACACACATTCCATAATTATCTGCCACTCACTGTTCAAACATCTTCCTTTGTTTTTGTCTCCCTTCAGAGTCCCCAGATTTCATCTACCTTCAAAAAGTGCTACTCCATCTTCAGATCTCCCACTCGAGTTCTCTCTTCCTTACCCAACCTACCTCTCCCTTACCTTTCTTTTCATTTTTTCCGGTAAGATCTGTTTTCCTTTAATTCTTCTCACCTCTCTGCCCAAGCCCTGTACACCTTCCCCTCTATGCAAAGTAGTCTATTGGAAAGATTCCTTGATTTGGAGTCAGAAGACCTGGGTTCAAATCCAAGATCTACTATTTACTACTTGTGATGTGACCTTGGCCATAGTCATAACCTCCCTGAGCCTCAGTTTCCCCATTTATAAAACTGAAAAATGGGGAGGAAGGTGCTTGGATTACATGATACCAGAGAAAGAGGTCTTGATTTGAAGTCTGGAAGTACTTAGGTTCAAATCCCAACTGTGTCACTACTACCTGGTGACCTTGAGTAAGTCACTGGCCCTTTCTGGACCTCGGTTTCCTCATCTGTAAAATGGGGGGGATTGGATCACATGACCTGAGGTCTGTCCTCCACCTCTAAACTCACCACCACCTCCCCTTCCCCTCTTCCCCAAGTTGCCCTATAGGTTTATCCTTCCCTTTTCCCACCAGAACCACTTCAGCCCCCTTCAGGACCCCTCCCTCTCTATTCTTTCCCCCTTCTCAGGCCACCCTCCTCAGGAAGTAGTAAGCACATAATAAATGCTTGCCACTTTGCTTGTGGAGCTGACTCCCTACTCCCCTTAGGACCACTTAACACACATTCCCTCTCCCAGCTGCGCTCCTCGCTGTCTGTCCCTTCCCAGGACCGCCCCGCCATCCCATTCCAGGTGGAGGGTGCACGACTCTGAAGTGGGCCAAGAGCAGGGTTCGAATCTGGCCGGGCAGCTTCCCGCGGGCCGCAGCGGCTTCTCCTGGAAAGGGAGGGGATGGGCCGACCCCGCTCTCCAGCCGCCCCCCCCCCGCGGCCCCGCCCGGCCCGGGCACTCACTCGGACGCGCCCTCGCTGGTCGGGGACGGGCCCTCGGCGATGGTCGGGGTGATGTTGAGCGCCGGCAGCACCGGCTTCCTCTTGGCCAGCATCGGGGCTTCCCGGAGCGCCGGGGGCGGGGGCAGGGATGGCGCGGCTGCAGCGCCTCTAGCCGGGGCCCATAGGGGAGGAGGCGCCCCCAGCTCCGGCCCGAACCCGCCCGGCTCCGGCTCCGGCTCCGGCCCCGGCCCCGCGGGGACCTTCGGCCTAGGCGAGCCCGGCGTTGGGGCAGCGGCCTGCGGGACAGAGCGGGGAGGGCGGCTGCCGGCGGGAGCAGGGGCCGCACGGAGACTGCAGAGACCGGACCGGCACGGGAAACTGGGACCGGAGGCCAGGACCAGCTGGAGCCGCCGCCAGAGCTGGAGCCGGAGCCGCCGCTCGAAGGCGCTTGGGCCGGGGCCGGGGCTGGGACGAGCTAGGCTGACGCTACAGCTGGGGGGGGAGGGGAGGAGGCGGAGGGAAGGGGCGGAGGAAAGGAGCCCGCCCCAGAATCTCGCGAGATCTGCGCGCCGGGGGCCAAGGAGCTCCGCTCCTCCCTCCCTCTCTCCTCCGCCCAGCTTCACTGCGCGAGCTCGCGGGGACAGCTGTGGGGCGCCCGGCTGGAGGAGGCGGGCAGCTGCTGGGGGTGCTGTTAGGCTTGGGCAGCGAGGGAGGTGTAGGGGACGAGAGGGCTTGAGGGTCCACGAGGAGAGAGAGAGAGGGCAAGGCCGAGTCCAACACTGAGCTCCCTTGTGGAACGACTTGGGGCCGCTGAGGGTGAACCCAGAAAGACTGAGGGGTGGGGGAGCTGAGGGAGAGAAGAAGGAAGGACCGTGAAGGCGGTGGCTCCTTGGTGTCAGAGGCTGCCCGCTGGAAGAGGCCTCCAAGGCAATGGAGTGCAGTCCTCTCATTTACCCGAAAGTCACCCGAGTGCCTCAGCTAGTCTCAGTTCTAAAGGGAATTCCCTCTTGGAGTCGGAAAACCCATCTCTGCCCTGGGGTCGCTTCATCCCCTAGTATTTATCCTGGCCAGCATATGAGACATTCTTCATAGAGCAGAGGTGGAACCAAGCCATTCGTTTGTTGAGGGGCAGGTCCAGCCCCCAGGGCTCCTGAATCCTATAGGAGTCCAGGGTCCTTTGCGCCGTATGGCACTGCCTCCTCATCACTAGGACTTGGACAAAAGATGCCTTTTCAGTCCTGTGGAAGGAATTGTGCCTCAAGAGGGAATCCATGTAGGGTTAAGTCTACCTGGCTAGAGTCTGTGGGCTGTGGAGCACAGCGCCCAAATGATCATCTAAAAAACGTTTGAGTGCCCTGGATGCCAGGGGCTGTGCTAGGCTCACAGGGTACAAATCCGAAAAGAAGTAATTCCTACTCTTAGGAGCTTATACTCTGTGGGAAAAAACAATATGTACGTATATGTGTGTGTATATTTACACATATAGACAGAATAAATATATAAAATAAATACAAAGTAGTTAGGGAGGGCACTGAACAGTTGGGATGGGGGTGGTCCTTGAGCTTTGTCTGGAAGGAAGAGGGGGATTTTATGAGGTAGAGATGAGGAGGGAGTGAATTCCAGGAATGGGAGGGAATAACCACTGCAAAGGCTCAGAAAGGGAAGTTCCCCCGAGAACAGAGGAAAAGAAGGCCAATTTGGCTGGGCTTGGGAAGAGGAACAATGTATAAGGGAGCTGGAAAGACAAGTTGGGGCCATGACCCTAGAGGCAATAAGGAAGCAAAAGAGTTTGTTGAGTAGGGTAGTGACATGGTCAGGACCAACACTTAGGGAAAACCACTTAGACAGCTGTGAGGAGGAGCAATGAATAAGGAGACAAAGTAAGAGCTATTGTGAGAAGTGATTTCAGTCTTAATTGAAATGGTAGCTATGTGGGTAGCAAGAATGGAAAATAAAGAAGAGAGGCAGAGGCAAAAGTGGCAAGATTTGCAACTGATTGGAAACATGGGTCTAGAGAGACTGAGGAGTTGAGGATGCCAGTGAGATTATGAGCCTGGGAGACTGGAAGAATACAAAAATAGGAAAGTTCTGAAGGGGAGAGATAGAGTTCTGTTTTGGGCATGTTAAGTTTGAGATGCCTAGAGGCCATTCTGTTTGTGATGTTTCAATAAGCAGTTGGTGATATGGGACTGAAGCTCAGGCAAGAAACTATATAAATATAATTAAATTCATGGGAACAGATGAAATCACCGGAGAAGAAGGTTCAGGGCGGAACCTTGAGAAACAAAGCTAGTGAGCATGATATAGATGGCAACCGGGCAAAGAAAACTAGAGGGAGCAAGTAGAAGGAAGAAGAGAAAATAGTGTCATGACAACTTAGAGAAAGGAGTATCCAGAAAGAGAAAGTAGTTAATCATTAAATAAAGTAGAGGTTGAGGATTGAGGAAAAAATATCCAGTCTATCAATTAAGAGATCATTGGTAACTTTAGAAAGAACAATTTCAGTTGAATAACAAAATCAGAAACCAGACTGCAAATGGTTGTAAACTGTGAAAGAAAATGAAAGTAGCAAGTGTACATGGATTTCTTAGGAGTTTGGCTAATTTTAAGATTATAGATTTAGAGCCAGAAGGGACTCCAGAGGTCATCAAGTCTAACCATATTATTCTACATATGAGGAAACTAAGGAACAAGTTAAATGACTTGTTCAGGGTCACACAGCTAGGAAACACCTGAGGTGATATGTGAACCTAAGTCATACTGTCTCCAAGTCCAATGCCCTATCCACTTTAAGGGCTTGTTACAGATTTATGGGAGTTTTGTAGTTTGTCTTCTCAAGGTACAAAAGCTCCCTCCACCTCTTTTCTTATGTTTTATCATCTGAGAATGTTCTGCTTTACAGCCCTTCCCTATTATTTATCTTTTTATTTACTGCTGATTAGAAAAATATCTTTCTTAGTGTATCTGTTTCCTGTCTCCAGAGACTGGCATGTGTCCTCACTTTCTTACCCTAGGAAATGAAAATCTAATTGCTTTGAGATTATATTTAATCCAAGGCTATAACATTTATCTATTTCAGTCATAATAAGGTATTAGTAATTTATGTGTATATTGTACTTCTTTCTATAGAATTCATAGTGCACTGTGGACTTTATCACATTTGTTCTCTTATATCAGGGTAGGTAATATAAAGGCTGACCAAGGAAGATTATGGAATCTTCCTCTTTGAAGGATATTTGAGAGTAAAAGATGATCGTTGGAAAATATCTTAGACTCCCTAATGATCATTATCCTCATTTTTCACCTGAGGAAACTGAGACCAATAGAGATGTGACACACTAGAGAAATATAGGATGAAGAATTTCTAATGACTGATTATGTGGATGTGACTAAATGAGGGCTATACATCCAAATAATTGTTTTCTCTGATTGGAGCAAGTAAAGATGTTTTAGGTTTGTAGCTATAGGCAGTTTGGAATTCTGGGTCCTAGACTCACTATCAGAACAAAATATTTGTACCTCAAAATAGTACACTGCTCCATTTCAATCTACTTAATTTGGCAAACATGTATTAAAGATTCACAGACCTACACCATAGGCAGAAAAAGAGTAGAGAGAACATTCCAGAAATAGTGAAGAACATGAGGAAATTCAGGAAACGTGATCAGATTAATGAATAAGAAAAATTAGTCTGGCCATGAATGGTTTGAAGCTTAACATTAAAAAAAAAAAATCCTAAGCTGGGGCAGCAAAGTGGCACAGTGGAGAGAGCACTGGCCCTGAAGTCAGGAGGACCCGAGTTCAAATCCAGACTCAGATATGTATTAGCTGTGTGACCCTCAGCAAGTCGATTAACCCTGATTGCCTCCAAAAAACAAAACAAAACAAAAACCCCTAAGATTATGACAACTGGTTTTATCACTTTCTGTCAATATAGAGAGAAGAAATGGAAGTGTCAGATTTCATATTCTCAGGCTCACTGCAGCCATGAAATTGAAAGATGCTTGCTCCTTGGAAGGAAAGCTATGGCAAATCTGGACAGTGTACTAAAAAGCAGAGATATCACCTTGTTGCCAAAGGTCCATATAGTCAAAGCTATGGTTTTTCTAGTGGTAATGTATGGCTGTGAGAGTTGGACTATAAGGAAAGCTGAGAGTCACAGAACAGATGCTTTCGAATTGTGGTGCTGGAAAAGACTTTTAAGAGTTCCTTGGACAGGAAGGAGATCAAATCACTTTATACTCAGAGAAATTAATTCAGACTCTTCATTGGAAGGACAAAACTGAAGCTGAAGCTTAAATACTTTGGCCACATAATGAGAAGACAGGACTCATTGAAAAGACTCTGATGTTGGGAGAGAGTGAAGGCAAAAAGAGAAGGTTATGATAGCCAGCAGAGAAGTAGCTGGAGATGGAGAGATTAGGGATTAGTGAGAGAGGGGGATGATAGAAGGAATAATCTGCTGAAGAAAATGGGATGGAATTGAATCATTTGTGCATGTAGAGGAGTTTTCCTTATCAAGGAGAAGAGTCACCTCTTTGTTCAAAACAAGCCTGAAGGAGATAGTGAAGACATCTGAGTGATGTGATATAAAGAGGAGGGGAGAAGAGGGAACTCTGAACAAATGGACTCAATTTTTTTCAGTGAAATATGAAGCAAGGTACTCAGCTGAGAAGGTATGGGAACAGGCAGCAAAGAGAAGGTTTAATGAGGGATGAAAAAATTTGGAAAAGATGTGGTGAGGACAGTGAATCAATTAGGGAGGTGTAAAAGAACTGCCTTGCCTAAGTAAAGGCCCAATTGAAATTATGTAACATAAATTTGTAGTGAACCCAGTCAGCACAATTTCCTAATTTATTCCAGCCTCACATGCTCCTGAAGCACAAGAATACTTTTGCAAAGGCAACAGGTGGCAGGAGTAATCCAAGGATAGGGCTTGGCAAGGAATTATCAGTATAGGATAAAGCAGCAATGGACTTGAGTGCAGAGGACAGTGTAGAGTTGAAGTAGTTCAAGATAGGGGAAGCAGGAGGGTGTTGGGTAAAGGGATTGGAGGATATGGTGAAAATGAAAGACAGGGTTGAGGGTTCTAAGGAAGAGGGGAAGATGGAGTGATAAAAGATTATGACTAGGTAAAGGGATTTCAGTTGGTAAACATGGAAACGAAATACTTGTAAGTGTTGGCAAGATCAAGGATATGACCATCTGTGTGGGTAGCTGAGGTAGAGTGGAGAATTAATTTCACAGGAAATTAGCAGATTGAGGAATTGGGAAGTTAGAGTGTTTGGGGGAGTATCAATATGTATGAGAGTGGGAGTTGGGGAGGGAAGAAAGACCAGCTGAGCACTGAACTAATTGAGTAGGAAAGGGGAGGGTCTTGGGAGTGGGTAGACAATAGCTTCTCCAATCTTGATTGGGTGATAAATATGAATTGAATGAATCTCAAAGTAGGAGAGGTTACTGAGTGGTGGTGGTGGAAGGGGAGCCTGGAAGTGGCAATTCAGAATAAAGACTATTATGCTCCCTATCCCTACCCCATGACTAGTGAGGGGAGAAGGAAGGTACGTGTGAAAGTGCAACCAGGGCTGGAGGGGGCGGCCAGGGAGACCAAGTTCTCAGAAAAGTCTCAGTGAGTGCAAGAAGATGAAAGGAGTGAGAAAGGAGAAGGTTTAAGATTTGTCTATTCACTATGGAGCAGGCTTTCTAAAGAGCACAAGACCACTGGAAGGGGAAGGTAGATTGAGGGGTAGAGGAGGATTGAGGAAGACGGGAGTAAGAGAATGGGGTTTGTACATGATGGCTGGGGGTTCTGAATCACTGGGATGGGTATACTATGATGGGCTTAGAGGAATGAGGTCAGGAAGATTATCAGTTACTGGAAGATTAGTAGCGACAACACTGGTTGCAACACATTTTGGTTGGGCAGAATGTTCCTTATTCATCAGCTGTGTGCAGAGCATTGTGCCATTAGGTGAGAGAGGCAATTGGATTATGCAGGGCCCTCCCTAGACGTCCAACCTTGTGGCAGATAGTTAGGATGAGTCTTGTGAGGCCCAGGAGACCCACCTCACGACAGGCAGAAGCAGGCAAAGGTGTAGCCTTGGGAGTCCAAACACAAGGCAGGAGTTGGCAATGCCAGGTGGGTCTGGTCCGAGAACTGACTGGAGAAGGCTGAAGACAGAAGCCAGAGGCCTCAGTGGGTGTGGTGGGGCACCCTGGAAGACTCAAGAGTGAGGAGTGGGGAGTGAGGGGATGGGGTGAGCTGAATTAGAGCTAACGCAGGGGCAAAGTCAGAGGGGGCAGCTGGGCAAGCTGAATTTGGGGCTCCGTGGGAAATTTAAGGGGCAAAAATAGAGGCCATATAAGGTGTGCTACCTTTCATCTGGCTCTTAAGCTCTCTGGGGGCAGAGATCATGTCTTGCTCTTCTTTTGTGTCCCTCTCAGCACCTAGCCCAGTGCTCAGCTGGCATTCAGTAAACATCTGATGAATAAGGAGTATTCTGCCCATCTGAAATGTGTTGCAACAAGTGTTGTCAACACAGCTGGCAGAGCAACAGCTTCAAGGACCTCATTGTTAGCGCACCTCTATTGCTGTTCAGGATTAACTATGGTTAGACCTAAGTAAACCATCTAGTGACAATAATGACTAGTGCACGACATAAAGGCTATCATCTAAAACAGGTATGACTGGAAAGGGTGGTGGGCTGGTCACAGAGCCAGCAGCAGCTGGGTGGTGAAGAGAATAGAGGGCTGGGCATGGGTGATTAAAATCCGGCCTTCAACACACTCATTAGCTACGTGACCGTGGGCAAGCCACTGCACCTCGGTTTGCCTCAGTTTCCTCAACTGTAATTTAATAATAGCACCTACCTCCCAGGGTTATTGTGAAGATCAAATGAGATAATTGTGAAGCACTTTATAAACCTTAAAGCGCTACTTAATGCCAGCTACTATTATTGCTGTTGTTACTATTATGATTTTTATCATTATTATCATTATTACTTTTATTGATTTTCTACTTATTATTTATTACTATTCTTACTATTATTTATTTATTATTGTTATTTAATATTATTATTATTACTAATATTACTATTACTCATTACTATTATTGTCATAATATTACTATTGCAGTGTTGTACTGGTACCCCACAAAATACTGAAAGAACCAGAATAAGGTCTCCAGTATGTTGGGTGTATTCTTTATACTGTGGAGGATTTTGTGAAAGAGAATTGTATCCAGTGAATTGACTGCTGTCTGCACTTGAGAAGGGAGTATCTGCAGCAATGAAATCATGGATCCACCATACTGGCATTAAAGACCTGTGAGTTTTGTCAGTGTGGGAACTCCCTGCACCAACAAAGATTGCAGCCCATTCCTGAGGCTCAGAAGGGTTAAGTGATTTGCCCGCGGGAATGTGTAAGTGTCTGAGGCAGGACTCAAGCCCAGGTTTTTCTGTCTCCAAGTTTAGCGTTCTATCTAGGTACCATAACTACCTCTCTGCTGGCACACAGTCAGTACTCAATAAATGCGTGTTCATTAATAGAAATGGAATTACATTTATAATTTGCCACGTTCTGGGGCAGAAGGAGGAGCCGTGATAGGGGTGTGTTGGAGTTAGCTAAAAATAGGTTGGGGGAGCTAATTGTTATATGTTCAGTGTGAGCATTTTATACTTCAGAAACTGGCAAATGCTGCAAATCAGGGCTTGATTTATTGTTTTCATTGATTGTCTAGATTTAAAAGAGTGATGGAGAAAATATCAATAATGCAGATAAAACTTAAAAGTGTGTTATGACCATGTATAAATATATATACATATGTGTATTGTGTATATATGTATATACATGTATGTATGTATATATGTATGTATGTATGTATGTGTATGAATTCTGGTTGTTAAACATTCACCAGTATATCCCTGTCTGGAAGTGACAGCTACTTCCAGCCCAGTCCAGGGAAGCAACTCCTGTGAAGAAGGAGCCAATAATCCTTACCAACTGCCATACAGAGGGCAGGGAACCCAGTGGAACTGAAACAGCAGGACACCCTGAGGGAGAAACAGGAAGCAGCATGTGCCATGCAAGCTGGAGCACTACCATCACTTTGGCCAGCATCTCTCCTGAGACCCCTGTGAAGGCAGCTCAAGGCCCACGACCCAAAAGCCTTGGGAATAGCAGATCTTAAAAGAAGGAGGAAGAGGAGGAGGAAAAGGGGCAGCTAGGCAGCGCAGTGGTTAGAGCATCCGCCCTGGATTCGGAAGGACCTGAGTTCAAATCCAGCCTCAGACACATAACACTTACTAGCTGTGTGGCCCTGGGCAAGTCACTTAACCCCATTGCCTAACCAAAAAAAAAAAAAAAAGGAATAGCAGCTCTTCCAGCCCAGTGTGATGCCCACAACCTTCCTGGGAAGTGACCCTTGTATAGATGCAGCCTGGCAACTGCTCCTACAGGTGCTACAGCCACAACTACTGAAGACCCAGAAAAAAAAAATTCTTGCCCCTAAAGTCCTTGGCACTGTCAAAAGTTTCAGTATTAGAAACTAATATGGTTTTATCAACAGAAATGGCATTAAAGAAGAGGCATTACCATCTGTTTTGCCAATATACACTCAGGACCATAGGACTTGTCCATCCGACTTGCCACTTGAAACCTTCCATAAGTATTGTCTGTCCCAGAGGAATGTGAGCTCCTTGAGGGCAGACACTGTCTTGCTTTTTCTATTTGTATTGCTTAGTACAGTGCTTTGCACATAGTGTCTAATAAATGCTTCATTCATTCATTATTATTAACAACCTATAATTAACACACCAATTATATGACAATGTTATCAACATTGATTATTATTATTATAATATTAATTAATAATACAATCTATTATTGTTAATGATACAGATTAGGTTCTTCCATACTCTTCTGGTTGGTCTGAAATTGGTGCTGATATGTCACAAGGAACTAGTAAGTCAGCATTCCAGTTCTTGGTCTATAAAAGCATCATTGCACAATGTGATACACTGTCAGAATTCAGCGGCAGACTTCGGGTGCCAGTATATGTGGATATAACCTTAGCCTTCTTATAATATATAAGTCCAAAGTTGGGAGCTGAATCTGAAAGTTTGCCCATTTGCTTTTTGTAGTCAGGCGTGCTGCTTTGCCTGTAGGCTTACAAAGCAAAATCATTCTCTCTGTAGTATATTTCTACAAGCCTGATGAAATATAAAAGTTTCCTAGATTACTAAAAGCGTATTTTATGATCATGGAAAAGAATTATTTGTGACAGCAGAAATCAACCAGGCCTAGAAGTCAGGAGATTTAAAGTTCCAGCTCCATCATTAACTCACTTTGTAACTTTGGGTGGAACACTTCTCCTTTGAAGGCCTCAGTTTCCTTATCTACAAAATGAGGAAACTAAACTTGGTCTCTGGGGTATCTTCCAGTTCTAACATTCTGTGACCCTTTGAATTTAAAAAGGTGATTCAAGCAGTCTACTTGTATCCTATCAGTAAACAAAACTCAAGTCACTGTACTTCCTTAATGCCTTGGAGGTGGTAGGTTTCCCCTTACTTAGAGGTCTTCTAGTAAAAGGTGAGGGACAGCTAGGTGTGAAAGTGGATAGAGCACCGGGCCTGGAGTCAGAAAGACCTAAGTTCAAATCCAGCCTCAGAAACTTACTAGCTGTGAGACCCTGGCAAATCACTTAATCTTGTTTGCCTCAGTTTCCTCATCTGTAAAATGAGCTGGAGAAATAGCAAACCACTGCAGTGTCTTTGCCAAGAAAATTCCAAATGGGGTCATAAAGAGTTGAATATGACTAAAACACTGAACAATAGTAAAAGCTAAATGACTTCTTTTGAGAAGTGTTATAGAGCAAAGGTGTCAAACTCCCCATTAGCAAAACTCCCAAATGCTGCCTGACCTAGATTGAAATGTAACTGGGAAATGCTTAACAAAATAAGTAAAAATACAATACAACATAGATAATGTTAATTTGTGGTTTTCTAAGTCAGTCTGCTCCTGGCTTCAGGAATGGTTTCTATTTGAGTTTGACAGCACTGTTATAGAGGAAATTCTCATACAAGTATAAATTGAATTCTGTGACCTCTGACATCCTTTCCATTCTGAGATTATGATTGTGTAACTAATTACCTTTCACTTCTTCTTAACCTCCTGGTAATCAAAGTGATATCGCTGGTTCCTTATGTCACCAACTTTTGCTTGGGTCTGTGATAAGCCGTCTTCAGGCAGAAGAATCCAATTTTGGTTCTGATGAAATGGCATAATTTCTCTGTTCAAAGTATCAAACTCAAGGTCTCCGGAAGAGGAATGACTTTTGTACAGAGCAATTAAAAATAACCTAGACCTGCTAAGATCTGATAAGTGTATAACTGTCTCAAGATTGTTTTCCCAGTATTGATTTGTTGATTTGTAAATTTTAAAAGTACCTTTCCTGCAAAGCACTCAGGGTTGTTCAGAGAACTAGATAAGCCTGTCCAAGGTAGAACATCTGGAAACCAATCAATCCAAAAACATTTAAAAGTGCCCTAGGTACTGTGCTGAGCACAGAGGATACAAAGACAAAAATGAAACAATCCTTGCCCTCATGGAGCTGGCATTCTATTGTGGGAGACAACACACATATAGAAGCATATTTTTAAAATGAGGTGACTATGAAAAGCACTAGCAATACAGAAGGATTAGGAAAGGCCTAGAGGAGGTAGTGTTCGAGCTGAGCTTTGAATGAAATGGATTTCAGGAAGCAGAGGCCAGGAAGGAGCGCAGGCCAGCACAGCCAGGGCAAAGGCTCCAGAGTGAAATGTGTGTGGGGGTACAGCAAGGAGGCTGGATTATAGGATGAAGAAAGGGGAGTATTGTCTAATGTGTCTGGAAAGGTAGGCTGTGGTCAGGTTGTGAAGGGTTTTAAATGCCAAACAGACAAGCTTGTATTTGACCATAGAAGGCATAGGCAACCACTGGCTTTTATTGAGCAAGGGAATATTAAGGGTCAGATTTTTGCTTTAGGAACATCACCTTGACATCTGAATTAATGTCAATTCACTGTGTAACTTTTTTTATTGTTCGGTTTTGTTTTGTTTTGTTTTTAGTTGTGTCTGATTTTTTGTGACTCCATTTGGGGTTTTGTTGGCAAAGGGTGATTTGACCATTTCTTTCTCCAGCTCATTTTATAGATGAAGAACTGAGGCAAACAGGGTTAAGTAACTTGCCCAGAATCACACAGCTAGTAAGTTTCTGAGGCTGGATTCAAACTCAGGTTTTTCTGACTCCAGGCCCAGCATTCTATCCAATTAGACACCTACCTGTTCCAAGCTTGGGAACAGAATTTAATTTTACGAAATAGCCAGAGAGGCTTGGGGTGGGGGGTGGGGAGGGTGACATCTGGTCAGCCTCAAGCAATTCATGAGTCTAGGAACCAGACGAGGCAAGCTTTAGACAGCTGGTAGTTTAGTAAGGTCAGCAGCAGTCAGTTCATAATCAGCTGCGTTCAAAGAAAGATAGAAGAATTCCAGTACAGTGAGGGACTAAGTCACAAGAGATTTATGACTGTTATACCTATTCCTATATAGAGTCAGGGAAAGACATCTGGGGAGCTGTGGACCGAGCATGTTCAGTTGGAGGTGAAGAAATTGTTCAAAACTGGGATGTTGTGATGCTCATACATGTGCAATGGGAGCAAACTGGGGCAGCCCAGGCTTGGGTAACCGCCTGTCAGTGAAAGACTCCAATGGTTTCCTATTCTAGAATTAAATATAAATTCCTCTGCTTGGCATTTAAAGTTCTTCACAACCTGTCTCTTCCTACTTTAGCCATCTTCTTATACTTTTAGTCTCTTTCACATTTGCTACCATTGACCTACTCGATGTTCTTTGAACACAACACCACCTCTTGTCTCTGTATCATGGCATCAGACATCCAGCTGGCTGGAATGCTCTGCTGCTTTCACCTTCCCCTCTTAACCCCCTTGGCTTCCTTCAAGATTCAGTTCAAAGTGCCAGGAGGCTTTTCCCATCACCCTAGCTGCCTGTATCCTCCCCTTGGAGATCCCCTGCCATCTGCATATGCTGTAGATATCTTCTTTATTTGCATGTTGCCTCTCCCTTGTCCCTTTTCTGTAACTAAAGTGCATAGCACGGTGCCTGGCACAAAGTAAATGCTTAATAAATGCTTGTTGATTGATTGCCACTGGTGAAATAAATCATGGATCCGTAGAGTACTGAAGTAAGTATGAGTGTAAAAAACTGAGGCTCGGAAAAATTAAGTGATTTGCCCAAGGTCATAATCTAATAAATTAAAGAGTCAAGATGCCAAGCCATGTACTCTGACTCTAAATCCAACAGTCTTTACACATTGCCTCCATATATCTATCACATTTCATAGCTAATTAGCATTACATAAATATTTAATTGATATTTTGTTATTATTGTTACAGATGAAAGAACTGAGAGAACATTTGGTCCAACTCCTTCATTTCATAGCAGAGGAAACTAAGGTCTAAGGAAAAAAGTAGATGAGGCTGAAAAGGAATGAATGATATCAGTGGCAGTGTGTTGAAAGAGATGGCTCCCTGCCTATGAAGTATGATTTGGTGGAACCAGCCATTAATGCTTGACATTCCACCATTAGAAATTCATTCCTTTGGGATAAAGATTACTCTTTGTGAAAAGAGCACTGGATTAGAAATCATAAACTGGACTGTGGGCCAGCTCTGCTGTTTGCTAAACATGGGGACATGGGCAAGTTACTTGATATCAGTTTTCTCATCTATAGAATGAGAATAATAAAATTTGTAGTACCTACCTCACAAGGAAAGTTGTGGTGGTTTTTAATTAAAGCTATATAAATATGAGATATCATTCCTATGCTTCAATAATTGAACACATCTATGAGCTCAGTGATATAGGTACTCCCTTTATCAGTGCCAATTCCAACCCATATGCACCACCTTCTTATCTTATTAAATTCTTATTCACATCCTCCCATAAATGCTCCATAGAAGATCTAACATATAGGGCCCGAAGAAATCCTATTGAATTGAATTAAATGTCCTAGATGCCAACCTTGTATAAGAGGCCTTTTCCAACCCCTCTTTCTTCTGTTGATTATTTCCAATTGATCCTCTCTATAGCTTGTTAGTACATAATTGTTCATCTCCTCCATTCAATGAGGAGCTTTTTGAGGGCAGAGATTATCTTTTGCCTTTGTATTTTCAGAACTTAGCACAGAACCTAACACATAGTGGGTGTTTCATAAATACTTACTGACTTACCATGTTTCTTGGTGGGTATTGCACTTCCCCCAATCAAATATAAGTTCTGAGAGGGTAGGGACTTGGGTTTTTTTGGTTATTGTGGGTTTTTTTTCCCTTTAAATCACCAAAGTCTTGCACAAGACCTTCTGCACAGGAGGCCCTTAATAAATATTTGTTGAATTAAATTTAATTGATAACTCAAATTTATATAGTATTTTACAAAGCACTTCACAACAACCTTGTTATTCCCCATTTTGCAGATGAGGAAACGGAGGCTCAGAGAAATAAATCGACTTGTCCAAGGTCACATAGTCAATGGGACAGCTGGGACTTGAACCTAAGTCTTCTGACTCCCCTATGGGCCTTTTGTTGTTCTATATGTCTTTTATTCTATTGTTACTTCTTTGTAGTCACTGTTTTGACTCCGTTTCACTATCACCATTAATAGGAATTTAAACACAGCCAATGAGGAAATTTGTTTTGCTTGATTATAAATATTTGTTACAAGGATTTTTTCCTCTTTTTCCGAGCAGGGACTGGAGAGAAATTTTTTTTTCTTTTTAGGCAATTGGGGTTAAGTGACTTGCCCAGGGTCACACAGCACTTAGTAAATGTCAAGTGTTTGGTCTGAGACCGGATTTGAACTCAGGTTCTCCTGACTTCAGGGCTGGCGCTCTATCCACCGCACCACCTAGCTGCCCCTGGAGAGAAAATTTTTAAAAAATTTAATTTACAAGACAAAAATTAATACAAACTCAAAAGAACTTAGGACAAATCTTGCCTGGGTTGTATGTTGTTGAAGGCGACTCCTTTTTTTTTTTTTTGGTACTTTTTGTGTTTTTTCACTGAAGATTATGAGCTCTTAGAGAGCCGGGATTATCTTTTACCTTTCTTTATCTCCCCAGTGCTTAGCATAGTGCCTGGCACATAGTAGGCACTTAATTAATGCTTTTTGACAGACTAAAGTTTTGTGAGTATGCTCTGGTTGACAACATAATGATCTGTAAGTGAAGACTTGGCTTCTAGTTCCAGCTTTGCCATTAACTATGTGACCTTGGGCCTTAATTTCCTCATGTGTAAATGAGGACTACTGCTCTATATCCTTCAAGGTCCTCTCCTGTTTTGGTTTCCCAAGAGTACCCAACTATGTCAGTTCTGAAGTATTTCAGCACATCTGAGATTTATGACCTTCAGAGGATCAGGGAGCTCTGGCAGTTAGTAAGAGTCTACAAACTGAAGGGGAGAGGGTTAATGGCCAGGAGGAGGTGGAGGAGAGATAAAGGCAAACTCTTTTTAGCCTTAGCAGTCTTGCTGAGGGCTAGTTGTGTCCTCAGTAAATAAATCTCTGAGGAGAAGTAGGAGGAAGTTCAGACTCAGACCTCTTTGCTCCTATAGAGGGTAATATCAAACCAGAGCAAAAGATCATACACAGCTTTCTTTCTGGAATTTACTGAAATAGGAAAAAGGAACAGAGTGAAGGTAGATGAGGAGGAGAAGACTGCAGGGAGGCCAGGGTCGTCCTTCAAAAGGGCAAGCCTAGCCCAAATAACATAATGGACTTTTTTCCTTCCCTTCAACATTATTTTAAAGAAATGTCCTTACATTTTTACCAGGTTAAAATAAACAGGGAAGGTAGCTTTGAAGAAGTCATAAAAGGATGCAGCCTAGGGTGAGAGGAGGGGATCAAAGGAAAGGTGAGGAAGAGGCATTAAAATCCATCTTTGTTTTCCCTTGGAAAGGATAGCATACATGCTGATTGTATAAATGCATCTCTTCTTTGTCGGCATCAGCCTGGAGGACTAAAAGGAACATCAGAGCACATCTAATCTAGCTTCCGTCTGATGCATGAATACCCTTGACAGCATCCCCAGAAACTGGCTATCCAGTCTTCACTCCATGACCAAGAGCTCACTACCTACCAAGGCAGCTTATTCCACTTTTGGTCTGCTCTCATCACTAGTTCTTTGTATAAAGTCTTCTGCAACTTCTTTCTACCCTCAGAGGTCAAGTAAAACATATCCAATCCTTCTTCCATGTGATAGTCTTCAAATATTTGAAGACAGCTCTCAGGGCTCCTCGTACCTCCAGGCTAGATATTTCCATTTCTTCCATCTGAGCCAGTAGCTGTGGTGATCATGGGAATGATGAAGGCCAAGGATCAACATGAGAAAAAGGAGGAGAGGAGGAAGAGGAGGAGCTGCTCCAATGGTCAGATGACTTGAAGGGGGAACTTTCCCAGTTACTTGGAGGAGCTTCAAACCAGCTATCTAAGATCTGAACTGTCCACAAATCCATTGCCTAGGTCCTGACTATTACCAACATGACTATTCTACTAGAATAAGAAACAGAAGCCCCTGGGTGTGGCCCAAGGACTATTATGAAAAAAAAAGTTATATAAAGAGGGGTGGTGGGGGAAAATTATGACACCCACTATGTGCCATGAGCTATAGATAGGAGGAAAGAAGACCAAAAAACAGCACAGGAATGAATACTTGTACCCTCTTCAGAAAGTTGAGCACCTTAACAGATGCTCAAAAAAAGACAAATTGTTAAAACCTAAACCTTTTTTTCCCCTATATTTTTCAACCAATCAACAGATGACGTGGTTTCAAATCCCCTCTTTGTGCACTGATAACAATAGCCCATATTTAAGTAGCAGTTGACAGTTTACAAAGTGTTTGGTTTGCAAAATGAGGTTGTTCTCTCACAACCCTGCAAGGTAGGTACACTATTTGTATCCCCATTTACAGATGAGGAAACTGAGGCAGACAGAGGTTAAGTAACTTTCTTGGGATCAAACAGCCAATAAGTATCTAAGGTAGTATTTGAACGTAGGTCTTCTTGACTCCAAATTCAGCGTTCTATCCACTGTACCATCTAACTGCCTGTAACTGGAATGAAGGAAATTCAGTCCAAACCAATTGAAATGAGGGCCAACTTTCCCAGGACAGATGGTTGTAGATAGTTCAAGTATTGTCTCCATTTTACAGATGAGAAAACTGAGGCTGAAACAAGTTACATGACTTGCTCAAGGTTAATAAATAAGTGTAACTAAATCTCAGGTCTTATGACTCAGCCTGGCACAGGTGAGGTAATAAGTCTTGAGTCTCACTCCCATATGAAGCAACATGGTTTAGTAGACAGAGCTAGAGATTTGTTGTCCATAGCTGTTAATTGCTATCTGGGTAATGTTGGGCGGCTAGGTGGCACAGTGGATAGAGTGACTTAGAGTCAAGAAGACCTGAGTTAACCCTGTTTGCCTCAATTTCTCTGACTGTAAAATGAGTTGGAGAAGGAAATGGCAAATCATTCCAATATCATTTCTGAGAAAACCCCAAACAGGGTCACCAAAGTTGGACACAAGTGAACAGCAACCATTTTTGGCAATTTCTTAATTTATCTTAGGCTCATATATAAAATGAAGGTGTTGGACTAGGGTTCCTTCCAGCTCTGAATCTGTGATCTTATGATATACCCTAGGGACAGCCCCAGACATGGATGGTAGTTGTCACTCAAACCTAGGAATTCAACAGCTAAACATCCTGGAAAGACTACTGATCTGGGAGCCCAGAAACCTGGGTTTGAATCCTGCCTTCACCAATAATTCTGAGCTCTGTGACCTGAGGAAAATCACTGATCTGAGACTGTATCCTCATCTGTAAAAACAGATGCAATAATACTTTTGTCACCTACCTCAAAGGACGATCATGAGAGAAGTCATATGTAGAAGAATGACAAGAAAAAATTTTGGGTTATGAGTATACTGGAATATTATTGTGCTAAAAGAAATGAGGGGTTAAAAAATGTGGGAAGAGTTGTATGAATTCACTCAGAACCAAAAGCGAGCAATGTACATAGTGGCTACAACAACGAAAACGTTTACTAAGCGGAAATTGAACCCTAAACAATTAAAAAAAATCACTGAAGATCTGGAGAATAGATAATGAAACATACCGGCTTCACAGAGGAGGAGTATGATGATTAGGACAGAATGTTGTAGAGACTGCCAGATGTGATCCTTGTACCATGTTTTTACTTGTTTTTCTTAGTCAATAAACATTTGTTAAGTGTCTATAATGGAGGGGGTTTTTTTTAAGGGTTTTTTTTCTGCAGAAATGACTGCAAAGACAAAAGCATCAGTAAAATGCATCTAAATAAAATAAAAGTTTTGTATAAATGTGAACCATTATTCTTGTTATATTGATGCAACACCTGGAACACCCTATTACAATGAGCTCAGAAATACAACCTTAGCAATATATTCCTTAGGGATAGCCATCATCTTCTTTTAAAATGCAGAATCTCAGGAGAGGTCATAATTCCACTAACTTCCACTTTTGTCACTGTGGTATAGAGGTGACCCTGAACTGGCATCCAAGGAACATCCTACCAAGCTGGAAAGCCTACTTGAGAATCTGTCAAAGGACCAGCCTAGTTAGGGCAGACATGCAGAAAGGGTGGTTTTGGGTTTTGGGTTTTGTTTTTAAATTGCAGCAACTCATGAAGACTTCTAAGGCATAAAGGGTTGAGTAAGGGGGTCAGTGGAGGAAGCTCCAACTGGATAAAGCTTCCAGTCCTTAAAGCACTGAAGTCTGGTGAATGAGTCACTCGGGCTTTGCTCCCATCAGAAGCCTGAACTTCTAAGGGGTAGGGGATGTGGGAAGGATGAGAGGAAAGGGGCACAGATAAACTTCACTAACTGCATCATTTTGCTAAGGGACAGCTCTGTTTCACCTGGTCCCATTTTAGAGGGTACTACATTATGTTTCTCAGTCAACCTGCTTTTCAGATTTAGAGAGCACTGCTGGAATACCAGATTACTCACTTTTTATGATTTATTTAAATGTTTTCAGGGATTGTACATTGTGGGGGATTCACTTGGTTGTACAATGAGGTTTCTATGGTGTGTGGAAACAAAATAGGTACATGTGTATAACAGACCATCTTGGCCCCACTACCTGAAGGCCAGGTGTGTTAGATTTCACTCTTCCCATCCCACCCACCTCCAGCACCCTTAAGGAGATTGGAGGTCTCTGCAAATGGCTCTTGCCCCTCCCCATGAAGTTCCCTCTGTTGCAAGGGTGTTCCCTTGCACTCCAGTTCCATTAAGCACTAACAGCCAGATTAACTTGTACACAGAAATGTTTACACCAAAAAGTAGGACCACAAACATACAAACTTACTCCCACACATGGGGTTTTGCATCCTCTCCCCCTTTGCACCACCTCAATCTCTGGAGGAGAGGAAGGGGGATCAGATCCACAGCTTAGCTGTGTTGTGAAGAGCACCATCCCAGTTCCAAGTCCAAACCCTGCTCCCCCGACCCTGGATGGAGTCCCTGGCACTCAGGCTCCCTGAGATTCCCGGTGGGTCTGGTAGGCCATACCATCCCACTGGAGAGCACTTTGGAAAGACCCTGGGGAGAAAGAGCAGTGGAAAAATTGCAAATGGCACAGTTTCTCCAGTTTTAAAGCTTAAGGCGGCCAATCAGAGACAGCTATCCCCACTCACATGGTAGAGAACACAGCAGCCTCCACATTAGGAGAACTGGGCATGCTCAGAGAAACTTGGATTACACCTGCATATATATAAACATGTGTATATGTATAGACATACACATATACGTACATGCACACACATATTGACTATACATTAATTGGGCAATCAATAAACATTTATTAAGTTCCTACTATGTGCCAGGCACTGTGTTAAGGATACAAAGAAAGGCAAAAGACAGACCCTGCTCTCAAGCAGCTCACAATCTAATGTAGGAGATTAAATACAAACATCTCTGTACCAGAGAGCTTATAGACAAGATCACCAGAGAGAAAAGGACTAGAATTGAGGGGAATCTGTAAAGGGCTTCCTATAGATAGAAGCCAAAAGTAGGGAAACATAAGACAGATTTAGCAAATGAAAAGCCACAAATGCATTTTTGTTATTGTTGTTTTCAATTCATTCGGTTCTACTTTGTAAAATGCTAAGAGTTTTATCTAAACTTTTATTCCTAATTCTGTGTATTCCCTTATTCATCTTTATTGATGGTTATTAATTTTGAAAAATACTGGATTGCTGAATGTGTTTCTTAAATGCTTTGATATCCTTACTCCCAAGATGCCATTCATTCATTCAACAAATATTTATTGAATGCCTCAATGACAGTGAAAAGGCCACGGGGTCTTAGAATCAGAAGATCCGGAGTTCGAGTTCTGGCTTTATCACAGACTAGGTAGCTGTGTGGCCATCTGCAAATCACGTCATCTCACTGGGCCCCAGTTGCCCCATCTATAAAATGAGGGGCTAGATTAGATTATGTCTAAGGTTCCTTTCAGTTCTGACATCATACATTTTGTATTCCTGGGGTCTATGGATAGATTTCAGGATGGGAACTTGGATGAGAAAAAAAAAATGACATCTTTTCCCCTAACCTTCAATTGAAATTTAGCATTTCTTTCAATTATTTAAAAATATTATTCTGAGAAGGGGTCCATAGGTTTCTCTAGAATGCCAAATGGGTCTACGACACACAAAAAAGTTTAGAAACCCTGTCTGACAGAACATAGTTCTGTCGCTGTCTAGGTGCTTTTAGGTATTATACGAGGACACAAAAAAGAAGTAGGTAAAAGTTCAGTTAACTCTGTGTCTTAACTTCAGTCTTGGGCCCAGCCTTCAGATCTATGCTCCAGGACTCAAGGGTCAAACAAGGAACTTCTATCCCTCCCCCATCTCCAAATAGGGCTCATGGGTTACTCTACCAGTGCCTCCAATGATACCAAGCTGGACTGAGTCACCTACCTTAGACTTCTCCACCTGACCAATGAGGAAGAGAAAAGGGAGGAGAAGAGTGAATGACAATATCTTCAGTTAATAGGCAACCCCACCCCCTAAGCATGAAGGAAGGCACCCTCCCCCAACGACCCTTGTACCTGGTACAGATCAGTGCCTTCCTCCCAAGGAGAGGCATAAAATAATCACAGAGATGAGATCGGTGGCTAGACTGGAAGAGGTGGGGACAGAGCAAGGAAAGAAGGAACTCACTGTTCTTTGGCTTAAAGTGTAAATTCCTAAAGTTCAGGAATCTTATGCAGTGATTATTGCTAAAATTTCTTTCCCTCTGCTCCCTAAAACTGAACTTCCCATGTTGTGATACGGTTGTGAAGCTGCTG
>NW_027555847.1:664998346-665068346 GCF_003287225.1 Phascolarctos cinereus | reverse complement strand
ACATGACTGAACAGCAAATCTTAGTGCCACACCCTTCAGGATTACTTTACCTGGGGTCCACAAATACGATTTTTTAAAAAATATTTTTATTTTTGTGTTTCAGCATAATTGATTTCCTTTTTAATCCTATGCATTTTATTTTAGGTATTTAAACATGATTCTGAAAAGAGGTCCATAGTTTTTACCAGACTGCTGGAAGGGTCCATAACACAAACAAGGTTAAGAACATCTCCTTTAGAAAAATGGCAGAATCATTTTTGACTACTTAGTGATGAAAGATGGCAGAAATGAGGGCAGAGAGAGGCAAAGACTCAGCAAGGAAAGCATAATGGATTCCAAGTTACAAGACACTGGCTTCCTCATTCCAGCTCTGACACTTATGACTCCATTACTCTGGACCAGTGACATCCTTTGTGAATCTCAGTTTTCTTATCTGTAATATGGGGAGATGCTGTTCTCCCTCTGTGAGTTGTTGTGAAGAAAGAGTTTAGTGAACCTTAAAGCACTAAATTGTTATAGTTGTGATGCTCTGATGATAGGCAGTGTGGTCTAGCAAACAGAGAGCCACCCTCGGAGATAGGAAGATCTGGGTTCAAATATCACCTATTGACAACTATCCGCTGTGTGACTGTGCACAAGTCACTTAACCTCTAGGTCAACTCTAAAAAAATGACAAACCACTCCAGTACCTTTACCAAGAAAACCCCAGATGGGGTCATGAAGAGTCTGACATGACTGAAACAATTGAACAACAACCATAAGATGTAAATTGCAGAGAAGGTGCTGATTTACACTGGTAGAGGGATTTTCCTTATCTGGGAGTTCTCTAGACCAATGAAATCAGAGGTCCAGTCCCTCTGGTTTCAAGGCTCTGTGAGTTTGTTGGTTTGGGTAATCACTCTGACAACACATTTTGTGACCCCTTTGTGCCGTCCTAATTACTATTGTGGTCAAACAATTCACAACTTAATTACAAGCCTCTCTGAACTTGGAGGCGTGTCTTCAGCCGACAGACATACGGCCCGTCAGTGGAAGTCAACAAACATCTATTAAGTATTTACTATGTGACAGGAACCATATACTCAGCGATGTGCCAGGCACAGTCCCAGGGCCTGGGCCTGCCCTAGAAGCCTCTCCAGTTTCAAAGGAACCTGTGGTCCACTGGTTTAGTCTTAGAGAGCAGAGCCGAGTCTCCACCTCACAAGGAGGAATGGGAGAAAGACGGCGGTGGTGGTGATGGAAGGTGTCCTATAATTCTTATGTAGAAGTGGCTTGGCATCAGGCATAGAGCACTGGACTTAGTCTCTGGAAGCTCAATATTCAAACAAGACTCTAATATTTGCTAGCCCAATGCTCCTGACTGGGCAGTCACCTCACTTGTCTGAAAGTCCCCAGATCTGCTCTACCAAATCGTACAGGCTGCATCTGTGCACATAAAAGAAGTGTCTCATGCAAAGGAACTCACAGATGATAGAGTGTGTTCTAGAAGGGACCTTAAGAGGTCTTCTAGGGCCGAAGTGGATAGAGTCAGGAGGTCCTGAGTTCAAATCCGGTCTCAGACACATAACACTCACTAGCTGTGTGATCTTAGGCAAGTCACTTACCCCCAATTGCCTCACACACACAAAAAAGAGGTCATCTAGTGTAATCTTCAATAATAACAACAACAACAACAATAATAAACATGCATATACAGTTATCCCTTCCATATCACAGGGGTTAGGGACATGATGCCCTCATGATCTGGAAAGTCTGTGTGATATTTTTTGGGCCTCCCTTTGTACCAGAGCAGAAGCTTGAATTTTTTTTCTTTTATGGGATGTTTATAATACTTTATTGTAAAATTTGAATTGATATTATACAATGTTATACATATATTTTATGCATTTATGAGTGTCTAAACCTTTTCTTCATTGTCTGCTGGCCTTTGTGCATCACCTGTGGCTTCTGCAGAACTCCCCAGAAATTCCCATTTAATTTCTTATGCTGACACGGGATGTATGGAAACTTCAACCTTGATGGGGAAAATCTTGAGGTGGAAGGGATGACTGTAGTGCCTTAAGGTTTGCAAAGCACTTTACAAGTATTATCTCATTTTATCATCACAACAACTGTGGGAGGTAGGTGCTATTACCCCACTTGACTGATGAGGAAACTGAGGCCCGGTGAGATGAAGTCACTTGCCCAATGTCAAGTAGGCAGGATTTGAATCCAGGTCCTCAGATTCTTTCCGCAAGCACTGACTGTTTAATACAGGGATGCTGTCATCTTTTGTGTCCTGGCCCCCTGGTCTGGACTTCTTCTGGGGTCCTGTGGATTTCTTCTCAGAATAAGGCTTTTGAAATACACAAAATACACAGAGAGTTACAAAGAGAACCAATTCTGTCTGAAAGACAGCTATGGAAGGTTAAGAGTCTCTGATTTGATTATAAAGCTCTACAGGAAAACAGAAGGGGAAGGGGATAAGAGAACAGGGCATGATAGAAGGGAGTGCAGATTAGGGGAAGGGGTATTCAGAATGCATATCATCTTGGGGTGGGGGAAGGGATGAGATGGGGAGAAAATTTGGAACTCAAAATCTTACGGAAGTGAATGTTGAGAACTAAAAACAAACACATTAATTTAAAAAAAGAGTCTGTGATTTGAGAGGTTCCTTGGGGGCTGAGATAGTCAAGAAGGGCTGTCTAGACTCCAGTCTAGAGAGTGTGGAGCTTCAGCTTCTATGGTTATTATGTAACAGGAAAGCTCTGCTTTAACCTGCTTGTCTCCCTGTACACAAGGGAGTCAGGAAACATATATGATAGTCCTAGCTCTGCCAATGATTTCCCCTCTCTGGGCCTCAGTTTTCTCCTCTGTAAAATGGGGCAGGAAGAGGGTAGGGTAGATCCGATGAACTTTCCTAGATAACTGCCTGGCTCTGACATTATAAGATTCTAGAATTCTTACTGCCTTTGTGGGCTGATGGCCTGTTTTTGGATACCCAGCAGTCCATGATTGGGGTGAGACTGAAAGCCTCTCCTGACTGGGACTCTGCAAGCGTTACCCTGTCCCTTGCCCTCTAGGCTCTATTCTGGGCTCCAGTGACCTCTCCAAAGAATGGACTCTGCTGGGGTTGATTCTTCTGTTGGGCCTATGCCCCTTCCCCTACCCCCTCCGACCTTCCAGCCTGGGAAGAAGGTACCGGATCTCATTGTTCTCTCCCACTCTCTCCCCAACTTTGCCATTTGGGCTCATGTGGTTTGATGGCTTCTACTGGAGAGACGGTGTCGGCTCTTTAGGGAATGAATGGCTGGAGGGAGAGAGGCAGAATCCGGGAGGTGATATGAAGTGTACAAACAGACATAAACACATACGCCCACTCTCTGAACAATATATACATACACCCTCAAATAAACAGAGGCACACAAGTCACAAACACGTAGAAAGTACGACCAGCTTTCACATCCTGCTGACACCATCTGGTCAGAGAAGACCCCTTGGTGGGGAGAGGAAACCAGTACATACAAATAGCTAGAATGACTAATGAATCTATCCATGAATTATCATAGAATCCTAGGATCACAAAGGTGGACCTGGAATGGACAGAGAGGCCACTTGGTCTGACCTCAGCTATTTTTTCTTGCATATGGGGAAACTGTGGCCAAAGGAGGTTAAATTACTTGCCCAAGGTCACATGGGGAGTAAGCATCAGAGGTGGTGTCTGAACCCAGGTCCCCTACCTCTGCAGCCAGAGAAGGCTTTTTCCACAGAAACATGAATGCAGCCCCAGCTCTATTAAGCACTGTGTGCATTCTTATCTGGCTTATTCAAGTATGATGTATTCAAAAGGTGCCTGGGGGCTGCTGGCCTGAGATGAATGCATTTGAAAAAGACTCTAGCTCCCTTCACTACCATCATGGCCCCTAGCTGGGAGTTCTGGGTTTCCCTGAAATTTCCCTGGGTGTTTCACTTATCATGGACTGGAACAGACAGGGGATTAGTACATGCTTCCTCATGTCCTTTTCATATGTGCAGAAGCACCAGGGATTTATATGTTATCGATAAACCTTGCAGTTACATTTAAGGAATGTGAAGATGAATTTGTATTCCTTAAGCTCAAGAACCAGACTAATTAGCATGCAAACACTCAGAGCCAGAAATACAAATGCAAACATACACATATATAACATGTGAGGCGTGTAGTCACATATAGACATCTTCAATTGCCAGTAACAGATTGTAAACCTTGCCCTGGCTATATACCAAGAGATCACAGATTCATAGAATCTCAGGGGTTATCCAGCCCAATATATGCTTGCATAGGAAACCCTTGGAGCACTTCTGATATAACATCATTCGGCCTCTGCTTGGATTCTTCCAGTGGTGGGGAGCTCATTACCAATTTCACTCTTGGTTAGTTTTTATAATAATAGCTGGTATTTATATACATATATATTTGTATATTAAACATATATTTATATTATATATTTATATAATTTATAATTTTAAATAGCATTTATGTAATGCTTTAAGGGCTATATGTGTGATAATATTTGTAAGGCACTTAAGCACAGGTAGCAGGTACTTAATAAATGCTCATTCCTGTCTCCTCCTTCCCTTCATTTCATCCTCCCAACAACCCTAAGAGATAAGTGTATTATTATCCCCATTTTATAGCAAAGGAAAGAGACTAGCTGAGCTGAAGTGACTTAGCTAAGGTCACACAGCTTAGTGTCTGAGTCAGGATTCAAACTCACCTGTCTCCAAATCCTGTGCTCTATCCACTGAACCATACTTCCTTCTTATTGTTGGTACGGTTTTCCTTACATTAAGCCTAAATCTGCTTCTCTGCTTTTGGTTCTACCCTCTTTGACCAAACAGTACCCTTCTTTCCCCTCTTCAAATAATTGAAGGCAGTTTTCATGTCCCTCCTAAGTCTTTTCATTTTGTAAGTTATTTTTTTCAAAAATATGATTTATTTATTTTTAACATTCTTTAAAAAAAAATTCTCTCCCTCCCCCACCCCTCCCTACCCACTGAGAAGGCAAGCAATGTAATATCAATTATACATGTGAAATCATGCAAAACACATTTCCATATTCGCCATATTGAAACAAAGAGCAAGACGAGTAAAGTGAGAAAATCCTATTTCAATTTGCCCTCAAAATTCATCACTTTTCTCTCTCCGGAGGTGGATAGCATTTTTTCATCACAAATCCTTGGGAATGGTCTTGGATCATTGTACTCATCGGATTAGCCAAGTCTTTCACAGCTGATCATCATTATAAGACGGCTGTTACTGTGTACGACGATCTCCTGGTTCTGCTCACTTCACTTTGCATCAATTCTTATAGGTCTTCCTATGTTTTTAGACCTCTATACATTCCTAGCTCCTTCAAGTGATCCTTGAATGACCTGGTCACAGCCTGGGTTGACTACGTCCGTGAACCATTCTTTATATTGGGTCTTAGGAGGATAAAGGGGAAGGGACAGGCTAGTCACCAACAAGCAGCAAAGGGTGATGGATTTGGAATCATGAGACCTAGGTTCCCGTTCAATTCAACAACTCAACAAGTGGTATTCATTAAGCACCTACTACTACGGGACAGGCACAGTGCTAGGCACAGGGGTTACAAAGACAAATGAGAAATGAGCCTTGCCTGTGGGAATTATTTACATTCTACTGGAATTCCAGGTGTCCTACTATGTTTGAGTTCCAGATGTTTCTCTTATAAGCTGTTTGACCTTGGAAAAATTATTTCTCTCTGAGCCTCAGTTTTTTTCTCCGCAGAATGGGAATAGCTTGTACACTACTCACCTCAAAGGGTTGTTATAAAGCTAGAGAAGTAATAGCTATTGTTATTGGTGACCTGAAAGCTGCAGAGTTGAGTAACTGTGAGTTTGTTTATTTTTCAGCCCTTATGAATGGAGCACAGGAATGAAATCCAACTAACTCAAGTTCAAATCCAGGTTCCCCTCCCTTCCCTCAGACCTCCAGCCCAGGAAGGTTTAGAAGCAAAGCTAAATTGCCAAGGAGCTGGAAACCCAAGGGTTCACTTCAAGAACTACTCCCCTCCCCTCCCCAAACCACCCTACTTTTCTTCTTTATACATTTGCTTTTCTTCCCCTTTTCTGAGCAAGCAGCTTCCTTATTGGGAGAGATAATTAGATTTGGGCCTGAGATGATGAAAAGCTATCGGCCAGTTGTGAGGCAGATGTCTTTGAAGCTGGGAATCCTGTGAAGATAGTAGATGTTGGAAGGGCCTTGGAAGAGATGCTTAGACCTACCTCCCGCTGCCTTAGAGAAGGGAGGGAGGCAAGGAGGCTCAGGAGTGAGTTGCCAACCACCGACAGTCACAGGCCCCAGAGGTGTTAAGGAGAGGCTTAGTCTTAGACCCTTTTAGGATATGGCTGTAGCTCACCTTTAGGAGTGAGCTTATATGAAAGAGAATTGGATGTGAAGTCAGACTATCTGGATCCCAGTTCAGGCCCTTGCTGGCTGTGTGACATTGGGAGAATCATTTAACCTTTCTGGGCTTCAGATTCTGCCTCTATAAACAGCAGATAGTATCAGCCCTACTTCTGTCACGTGGTTATTGTAAGCTTAAGTGAAATACCATGTGTAAAATGCTTCATAAATCATAAAATCCTATAGAAGGTCACCTTAATAGGTGTTTGTTTAGGAGTTTGTATGTGTGTTGGAGGGTGTCCACGGGAGGTCATGTCTCGGAATGAGAATGAATCTGGGCACAGGTCTGATCTGGCTCTGGAGATGGGGCTTTCTGACAGGCTTCTGAGGCTCATCCCAGGAACATCTCTCCCTAGATCTGAAGTCTCTCTACAGTGTGCACTAAATGTCTCTTGGACTGTCTAGAAAGCACCATGTGGTACTGTGGAATGGCTTGTCAGGAGACCTGGGTTCAAGTCTTGACTTTGGCACTTACTAGGTATGTGACCCTGGGCATGTTAACTTCTCTTTTTGCCCATACGCAAAATAAGGATAATAATAAACTCCCTCCCGGGGTTGTTGTGAGGAAGACACTTCTAAAACCATCCTGTACTTTAACAATGGGGATCATTCTCATGGTCATAATCATAGCTAACATTTATGTGGTGTTTTTAAGGTTTACGTTTATGTTTAAGCTTATATATGTTGTCTTGTTTGATTTTATAACAATCCTGTGAAGTAGCTGCTTTTATGTTATCCCCATTTTACAGATGAGAAGACTGAGGCTGTGAATGGGTGACTTGCCTGGCTGGTAAGTTGAATTTGGGTCTTCCTGCCTCCAAAGCCAGATATGCCACCTAGCTGCCTAAGAGATGTCATCATTCTTGGCTCAAGCCGAGCCCTGACTCTGAGTGGATGATCTAGCCCAGCGATTGGGCCCATTCTTCTCACTTTGACCCTGTGGTCTCCACTCAGGTGCCCCTAGTCCCAAATGTGACTGATATGAGCCTTCAGTCTGAGTCCACTGGCCCCTCAGCTTTACTGGGTCTACATTAACTCTGCCCAATTAGCCTTGCCTGTTTACTTACATGGGCAGTGCCTGAGGCCACCCTGGTGGGGGTTGGGGACAGGAGGAGTACTGCAGCCGGCAATGGTCCCTGGACGAGGAAGCCCAGGTAGACCTCAGGAAACAGCCTCCCACTTCCCCTTGCTGCTAATGAGCAGGCAGTCCTGAGCTTCCCAGACACACATGCCGCTTACCCCTGGGAGGTTTCTCACAGAGAGCTAATGAGCAGGGAAATGGACCAAAGGAAGTGGAGAGGGGGGAGAAGGAGAGATGGAGGAGGTGGAGCCTGGATCAGCCTGCTGAGTGTGTATGAGGGTAGGAGAAAGCTCAGTGTGAGGGTGGGTAAGTTCCTTCATGGAGTGCATGTGACTGAATTTGTGTGCATTCCTGTACCTGGGGGTATATATGTGTGCACAGAGAGCTCTTCGTTTGTGTATGCTTGTGTGCACACTGGCAACCCTATAGCAGGCCTGAAAGACACAGAGTCCAGCTAGGTCTGACTCTGGAGGTCCAGAGAAGCTCTGAACAAGACCTTGTTGCAGGGAGGGGTGTAGGTGAGGAAGAGACACAGTGTGTGTGTGTGTGTGTGTGTGTGTGTGTGTGTGTGTGTGTGTGAAGGTCACCTACACACACCCATACATGCACACACTCCCTAATCATTTCTCATACAAACAGTCACCTACAATTATTCTGTCTCAGCTCTGGGCGTTTTCTCTGGTTGTCTGCTGATACCTGGGATTCTCTCCCCCCTCAATTCCACTTGCTGACTTCCTAAAATCCCCTCTTTTACAGGAAAACTTTCTCAACTCCTCTTAATTCTAATGCCTTTCCTCTCTTACATCTTATAGATAGCTTGCTCTGTTTACTGTTGTCTCCCCCATTAGATAGTAAGCTCCTTGAGGGCAGTGACTTCTTTTACCTCTTTCTGTATCCTCAGGACTTAGCACAGTGCCTGGCACACAGTAGGTGTTTAATAAATGTTGATTGATAGGTTGATTGATCTAGTCTTGTTCATTCTTCTTTCTGAACTTCTCTCTCCTCTGCCCCCTTGGTCCGAATCCTATTCCTGGAAACCCTGGTCATTCATTGCCCCAGCTTCCCCAAGAAGGACTCCCTCTCTTGCCTTTAATCTTTCCCTTTCTTATTCCTCCCACATCAGCTGCCTGAGAACTTCCTACAACTCAGCTCTAGTCCCATCTCTTCCCTGTTTTGACACCTCCCACAGACCTCTGCTTTGTCCATAGAAGGAAGTCATACTGAATTTACAGTAGGAAGCAGTCTTGAGTGCATCTAGTTCAAGGTCCTCATTTTTTACAAATGAGGAAACCAAAGGCCCAAGGCTAGGGAAATGACTTGTCCAAAGTGAAACAGGTAAGCAGAGGTCTGGATTTGAACCCAGGACTTCTAACTCCAAGTCTGGTGCCATACAGACTCTGTCTTATCCAACCAGCTTCTCAGTCCTTAAGGTGAGTCTAGCACTCCAGAGAGGAATCAGGACTGGAGATACAGGGGTGATTATACATGGTCCCTCCACAGGTGGTAGATGGGGTGCTACTGAAAGTGGGGTGGGTAATGGCAGATAAAGTATTGAGACCTGGACAATGAGCCACAGGTTGGGATGAAGAGTGGTATGGAGAGAGGATGCAGCCTCTAGGGACGGACAGCCTAGGTCACAGATCACTAGACTCTCAGCAGACAGAGGGCCTCAGAGGGTATCTAGTACTGCTTTTGTCTACCTGGCCAGCCAGAGGTTAACTCCTACCTCTCACTTAAGCTCTCTCCAGGGACTTTCCCCTCAAACAGACAACTCCTGCCTGGAGCCTGGCCCAGCTGCCAACCTCTGGAATTCAATACCCCCAGGAGTCCTGGCCAAGTCAATTAGTATTGGCATCACTAGGGCTAAGTAAAAGGCTTTCTTTAAACAGGAGGTGATAAGTGCTTTTCTGTGGGGAGGGTGTTAAGGAGGGAGACTACCCTGCCTAGGGCTGGGCATTTTCTCCACAGTTAGGAGGAAAGCCCTGGAGTTCAGCCTCTCTGCAACCTAGAGGGACATCAAGAGGTAGTGGATAGAGTTTGGGAGTCAGAAATACCTGGGTTCAGATACTGTCCCCATACTCTTCTAACTGTGTGACCCTAGGCAAGTCACTTACCCCCTCTGAATTTATTTCCTTGTATCATAAAATAGGGTTAATAATACATGTACTAGATAGACAGAGAGAGGAGGGGGAGAGAGAGAGAAAGAGAGAGAGAGAGAGAAAGAGAGAGAGAGAGAGAGAGAGAGAGAGAGAGAGAGAGAGAGAGAGAGAGAGAGAGAGAGAGAGGCAGGGGGCATTTATTAAGCACTTACTATAAGTACGACTTACACAGTACTGTGCTATGTGTGTGAATAAATACAAGCTTGTCACCCCTGCCCCTGCCTCCTGGAGGTTACATTCTGGTAAGGGAAGATTGCACAGAAAGAGAAGTTGGGTTACATGATGGATCCATGTTTTGGAGCTGGTCTCTTTCTTCACCCCTTTCTCACACGGAGAAATGGCCTTACTCCTTACCAAGGCTAACCTCTCTACTTGTTCAAGCAACCCCAGTCCATCCCATCTCCTCCAACCAATTGCCCCCTTTGTCATCCCCCCTCTTTCACTGATCATCAATCTTTCTCTGTCTACTAGCTCATTCCCTACTGCCTACAACCATGCCCGTGTCTCCCCCATCTTGAAAAAAGCTCTCACTTGATCCATCCCTGCTATCATCCTATATCTCTTCTGCCCTTTATAGCTAAACTCCTCAAAAAGGCCATCTACAATAGGGGCCTCCACTTTTTCTCCTCTCTTTCTATTAACCCCTTACAATCTGGTGTTCAACCTTATCATTCCACCAAAGCTCCTCTCTCCAAAATTACCAAGGGTCTCTTTGTTGCCAAAGCCAATGGCCTTTCCCCAATCCTCATTCTCCTTGACCTCTCTGAAGTTTAGACACAGTTGATTACCCTCTCCTCCTTGACACTCTCATCTCTCTAAATGTTTGGGACACCCCTCCCTCCTGGTTCTCCTCCTACCTATCAGACCACACCTCTGTCTCCTTTGCTGGATCCTCCTCCAGATCGCACCCTCTAACCATAGGCATCCCTCAGGCTTCTATCCTGGGTCCTCTTCTCTTCTCCCTCTACATTACTTCACTTGGTGATCTCATCAGCTCCCACGGATTTAATTACCATACCTTTGCTGATGATTGTCAGATCTACCTATCTTGCACAAAATTCTCAGCCGGCCTTCAGTCTTGCATCTCCAACTGCCATCTCAAAAATGGATGTCCAGTTGACATCTTAAACTCAATATTTCCAAAAGAGAACTCATCTTTCTTCCTAAACCCTCTCCTCACTTATCTTCGTTATTACAGTAGAGGGCACCACCATCCTCCCAGTTCCTCGGGCTCACAATCTAGGGGTCATCCAGGATTCCTCACTATCTCTCACCACCCCCCACATCCACGCTATTGCTAAGGCTTGCATCTTTACAATCATCTTTGCATCATCTTTGCAACATCTCTCACAAATGCTTCCTTCTCCCCTCTGACATTGCCACCACCCTGGTGAAAGCTCTCATCACCTTTCACCAGACTATTTCAGCAGCCTGCTAGTGAGTGGGCTTGCTTCGAATCTCTCCCCGCTCCAACCCATCCTCCACTCAGCCACTGAAGCGATTTTCCTAAAGTGCAAGCCTGAATTCGTCACTCCCCCTACTCAATAAAATCCAGTGGCTCCCTAGTGTCTCCAGGATCAAGTACAAAAGCCTCTGTTTGGCATTCAAAGCCCTTCCTAACCCAGTCCCTGCCTACCAGGGCAGACCCCCAGATCTTTTCCCAGATGAATCCTATAAGTCACACCTTCCCTACCTTGCACTCCTGAAGTTGGGTTGTGGGAATCAAAGGTAGTAATCATTCCTCTTGTTAGTTGCCCCTCCTACCTGGGGGTCATTTGCACCTTTGATAAGCATCCCACACCTGTCAATCTCTTTATCCAAGCCATTGATAGGAAGGTTACACAGGGCCAAGCACACTAGTGGGGCCCTCCACTGGGGCCCTCCAAGTTGACATCAGACCATTAGTGGATGTCTTTCCAGTCTTCTTACACCTTACTCCATGACCCATACTCTTAGATACAGTACTCTTCCATCCAATGAAACTGGTCTCCTGGTTTTTCCATGAACAAAACACTCTGTTGCTGGGCTTTGGGCATTTTCCCCTGGCTATTCCCCCTAGCCTGCAATGTGCCCCCTCCTCTACTCTAACTACTGACCTCCCTGGGTTCCTTTAAGTCCCAACTAAAATCCTTTCTTTTGTCCCAATCCCTCTTAATTCCATTGCCTTCCTTCTGTTCAATATGGCCTATCATCTATATAGCCTGATAAATGTGTGTGTATACATACATACATATGGATGGATGCATGTGTATGTCTATATACATATAGCTATATGGATGGATGGATGGTGTGTGTGTGTGTGTGTGTGTGTGTGTGTGTGTGTGTGTGTGTGTGTTTTCTCCTCCATTAGACTGCATGAGGTCAGGGACTTTTTTTGTGTTCACATGTTTAGCACAGTGCCTGGCACAGAGTAGGCACTTCATAAAAGCCTGTTGATTGATTAGTGGCCTGGAGATGGAGTGGAGGCTTGGCTAGGACTAAAAGAATGAAACCTCACCTGTCAGATCCTATTCTTACCTCACCAAGTTGTTGTGAGGCTTCAATGTCACAATCAGGTGAAGCCACTCAGTAGTCAAATCTAGCCTATTGGCCCTCCATAACGGCTCTCCCATCAGTCCCCTTCTCTCTCCTCACAGGACCATACCTTAGTTCAAGTCTGGGACTAATTAGGTCTTGTAGCCTCTAGTTTCCCCTCTTCTCCAATTCATCCTTCATACAGTGACCTGAATCCATCTGCCCAAAGTGAATCTTGGAGGCATCATTTCACTCAACCTTCCATGGCTCCTACTCACCACTAGGATAAATATAAAATCCTGTGCCTGGCATTTGAGCCCCTCAGCAATTTGACCCTAATCTACCTTTTCCAGCCTTGCTCTATATTACTACCTTCCCAATTATGAGTACTTTCTTCCTCCTGAAATTATCTTGTACAGGGTGTCCCAAAAGACAGCCTGTATTTACCTACATACTTACTTGTGAATGGAAGTAGAAAGGAAACTCCTCAGACAGAAAGACTGCTTGATGTTTTTGTCTTTGCACCTAGCATTTTGTGCAGCACTTCTAACAGACATTTAATAAAGGTTGTTGAACTGCCACCCCTTTCAAGAAGTCTTCCCCATCACCAAAACCCACATAGGTCTCTCCCTCCTCTGACCTCAAGCTTCACTTTGTTTTCTCTCTCTTGGAGTCCTTATCACATTATTATTTTAAATAATTATTTTATTTTAATAGATTTTATTCTTATACTTCTGCATTGCTTAGATTGTCCTGGAATCCCTGTGAGCCATTGCTTATAGCAAAGATTTTTTTTGGGGGGGGAAGACAATCAAGGTTAAGTGACTTGCCCAGGGTCACACAGCTAGTGCGTATCATATGCCTGAGTCTGGATTTGAACTCAGGTCCTCCTGATTCCACTGTCCTCTATCCACTGCACCACCTAGCTGCCACTATAACAAAGATTTTTAAAAGAAATATTCAGCAAAATTAAGCAATACAGTCCCCTCCATCTCTCTTTATATAAAATGTTCCACACCTGTGGACCCTTCACCTCTGCCACAAGTGTCTTCTTATATCATTCCTTTGGGCCAAGCTTGTTCTTTGTAATTTTGCAACATTCATTTTCTGATTGCTTTCTTGTTGCTTCCATTTACATCATTATGGTTACTATGTACATTGTTTCCTTGGTTCTGCTTATTTCACTTTGCATCAGTTCAGATAAGTCTTTCCATGCTTCTCTGTATTCAACATATTTGTCATTTCTTATAACACAGTAACATTCCATTACATTCATGTACCACAATTTGTCTAGCCATTCCTTAAACTATGGGCATTTTGCTTTATTTCCAGTCTTTGCTACCATAAGAAGTGCTGCTATATTTGGGGGACTTTTTTCTTATTAATGGCCTCCTTGAGGTATAAGCATACCCTCCAACATTAATTACTCTCTTTTGTCATCTTTGACAATTTTCTAGGTGTTATATTATTATTTCAATACTTCTTGGATCTATGATTTTCCTGGTGGGGGATACTCACCTACCTAGGCAGATTGTGGTCCCTGTATATCTGATTAGGCAATCCACCTCATACTTATATATTAATTTAAGGTTTACAAAGTTCTTTTATCACAAAAGTCTAGTGAAGCAAATAGTCTAAGCATTTTATTTTGCAGATGAAAAAACTGAGGCACAAAAAAGGAAAGTGACTTCTCTCAGTCATACAGCTAGTAAATTACAGAGCTGGGACCTGAACCCAGGTTTTCTGATTTCAAGTTCAGTGTTCTTTAATTTCTGCTTGGCATTCCATCTTGTATCTCTTTTATTCTGCATCCTGCCCTTCCCATTTCCCCTCAGACTATCAACTCTCTGAGGTTTGGGAATCTCATTCCTCCACAGACTAACAGAGGACTGGTACTACATGTACCTCAGTAATGTAAATAAGTGGATACTTGGAGTCAAGAGCCCTGGCTTTACTACCTACAGGCTGAGTGACCCTGGGCAAATCACTTAACCTAAACTTCACTTCCAAGAATGGTATAACAGTAATACAAAGGCTCCATAATCTCATCAATGTGGGCCCTCCTTCCACATGCCTACCCATCCCATGTGAAACTCAGCCACACTCTTCCATAAACCCATCACTGGGGCTTCACCCAACATGTTGGGGGCCTTCCTTGAGTTCTGTTGCCATTCTGTGGATATGAAACAGAACATGAGGCATGTCTATCAGTTACTGCTATGGGACCAACCCAACTCTTTTTCCTGGCCATACATACAGATAACATTCCCATTTTGTAAAAATGGAGATAACAAGGTATATGTAACAAGGTATATGTGTTGTGAGAATCTCTCATACTTGTTGTCATTGCAAATAAGTGTATGTATACAAACTTACGTAGCAGTGAAATGCTAAAGAAATGTGGGTGCAGAATGAGGCATACCTTTCAGCAACGGCCAAGATATCAACTTCTTTTTTTGGACTGTACTTTCTTTTTTTAAAGGGGAGGCTGGTAAAGGGGAGTCGCTATGACAGTGATATCAACAGTGAACATCAATAAGACATTCAAAAATAAAAATAAGATAAAATGAGGGTAAACTGTATAGCCCAGTGCATCACTCCCAGGCATATGGGAGCCTTGGGATTTGGGGAGGGTGAGGAAAAAAAACCATGCACTAACTTGCTGCAGGGGCTGGGCAGCTTTCATTGCCTCTCCATTAACTCAGATGGAGTTAATGAAGACCCCCTCCTCTGAATGTCACCCAGATGGAGCGGCCAGGCAATGGTGATTTAAGTACAAAGTTTGCAAATGTTGGGCACTGTAATGAATGCCTAATTCTCCAGCTTTGTCAGCATGGAGAATGAGCCTGGATTACTTTATAGTTTCTGCTAACAGGTTTCATGAATTTTAATGGCCTCTTTCTCTCTCTTTTAATCAGCAGAATTAAACGATCTCTCTGCACACCCCCCCCCCCTTTCCCCAATTCAGGCCCATCCTTACGACCTTTCCACTTCCTGCCTCTTCTGAGGAAGACTGGCCGTCTCGTATATTAGGAAGAGAACCTAGCCTGTAGAGAGCTGCTTGGCTTGGGTTCTAGTCCTTGGGTTCTAGTCCCTACCCTTGGATGACCCTGGGATCTTAGTTCTTCCCTTTCCTAGACCACCATTTTCCCATCTGTAAAATCAGGGTAATTGCACTCAATCTATGAGTCTTCTTAGCTCTAGCTTTCTCTGTTCTAAGGGCGCTCCCAACCACTGACATTTCTATGCTCTAAGGGGCCTCTCCACTGACAGTCTGCACAAGGAAGGCCCTTTCCAGCTGGAACATTCTGTGTTTCCAAGTGCTTCCCAGTTCTGACAGTCTCTGTTCCAAGGGCCCTTCCAGCTATGTTCTATGGAATCTCCCAGCTCTATTCCAAGAACCCTCCCAGTCTGACAGTCTGTTCTTAAGGCCTTCCGGCTGTGATATTCCTATGTCCTAAGGTTTCTTTCAGCTCTGATATTCCTGTGTACTAAGGGCCCTTCCAGCTGTGATATTTCTGTGTTCTAAGGGCCCTTCTAGCTGTGATATTCTTGCCTTCTAAGGGTCCTTCCAGCTGTGATATTTCTGTGTTCTAAGAGCCCTTCCAGCTGTGATATTTCTGTGTTCTAAGAGCCCTTCCAGTTGTGATAATTCTGTGTCCTAAGGGTCCTTTCAGCTGTGATTTTTCTATGTGCTAAGAGCCCTTCCAGTTGTGATATTCTCATGTTCTAAAGGCCCTCCCCACTGACTGTTTATATTCTAAAGCTTTTTCCATATCTGACATTCTGATTCCCTTCTGTGAGACTTGGTCCTTATGCCATCCCTCCCCCAGCAAGGGGAGGGTGGAGTTTTACTAAACAGAAAGAGGAGAACTCTTAGGCTAGCAGGTAGGGCTTAATAAATTCTTGTTGACTATTCCCATCAAGATGGGTTGCTCAGGTTTTGGTGGGAGTGCTCCAGATAACAAGTGTTCTGGAGTTTGGTGGTGGTGGTGGTGGTGGTGGGGACATAAGAACTGGAGAAGACTGGGGAAGCTTCCTGAAGGGCCGGGGTGGGGGAGGGGTGCTTCAGCCCAGACCCTCTCCTCTTTGCTAAAACTGAACCCTTGTCCTGTCCCCAGATTGAACTCTGTTTAGTGCAGGGTTTCTTATCCCCATTTTATGAGATGGGAAAACGAAGCCCCCCAAAGGGATGATTTGCCTCTGATGCCTTGTCACATAGCAAGGCAGAGGCAGTGTGTCATAACTAAAACCTGGGTCTCTGAGGCTCCATCCACTGGAGGAGCTGGAGTGAGGGGGAGAGGAAGAAGCCTCTTGGAAAACTTTGCTCCTGCGGCAGAGCCCAGATTTATGAACTGTCAGGCAGCCATAAAGACACAACCACATATTTCCCAGAATTTGGCAACTGCAAGGCCAGGAGGCTTGGTGCATTGGGTAGCAAGTATACTGGTGTCAGTCAGGCAGCAGCAGCAGGAGGAATCCTTGCCCCATCCAAGGCTTTTTTCCAACCCCTCACCCCGGCTCCTGGCACACTCACAGGCCCAGTCTCTGTGTCCATGCATACCTTATGCAATCAATCAATCAATCATAAAGCAACATATTAGGTGCCAACTATGTGCCACTTACTGCACTAAGTTCTGAGAAAATAAAAACAAAAGTGAAATAGTTCCTACCCTCAAAAAACTTACATTTTAATAGAGGAGAAAATATATTTATATAGGTAGAGCCCCAACCCACTTCTCCAAATCCCACTCCCCTTGGCAGTTGGGTTCCCAGAGGATGGATGAATACTACTCTCTTTGGTTGTTCTAAGGGTAACCCTGAGAGTCTGGGTTTCTACTACTATCACTCATGAGCCCCCACCAGAGTATTTCCCATTGATTATCAGCCAGTAACCTTAACGAGCTTATAGCTAAGTTACTTACCAAAATGGTATAACAATTGTCACAAAACGTTTTCCCCCAAATCTGGGTCCACAAATTCAACTACATTCACAGGAAAGAGTGGGATGAAATTTATAGTACAATGTTAGTGAGGCACACATGGAGAAAACACATGTGTTGAAGGGGTAACTCACAACTCCTGGTTACTAGAATTTCCTTTTCTCCCTTTGTAGAGTCCTCATGAAATTCCTGTTAGGTGTAGCTCTCTGCTGGGTTCTGCCTTTGTAGAATCCATACCTGTCTCTTCTCTCTGATGCAAGGGATCATTCCCCTTGAAGTTGCTTCCTCCCTCAGTGGCTGTCTTTCTGCATCTGCATTTGTTCCTGGCTAGGTACATTTTCTCTTACTAGTCCAGTCTCTCTGAAAAAATGGTCAATGCTGGGAGTGGGGGTGGGGGAAAGATCTAGAAACTCTCCTTCCCCCAACCTCAAAGTGATTCCTTCTTAGAAGGCATTTTTTCTGATTTGTTACTAAAATCCTTTGAACTGGAGCTCTTCCAATGCTGGACTGCCTCACCACTTGATTGAGCTCACAGCCAGACTAACTGTTCTTTTATACATGGGCCTAACAGGCATAACTGATCCTCTCAGTCAATCACATTGTTTTCTTTCTTGACCCAAAGATGTCCATACCTCATAAAGGGATCTTAGAGTATAAACAATCTTGTTTACACATTTTGAAAACGTTGTCACATCCATTGATTAAATCCATAGAGGTATTTGGGTCTTTTGCAGATTTAATTAATTGGAGTAGAATCCCTTCTTTACATACATAAATATATACAGAAAATATTCAAAAAGAGTAGACATGGCATGATAGAGTAGTTAGACAGCTGCCCTCAGTGCCAGGAAGACCTGGGTTCAAATCCCTCCTCTGACACATAATTGTTGTGTGACCCTGGTCAAGTCACTTAATCCTTTATAGTATAACTAAAACTCTAAGGTAAGCAGAAGATTGACTCAGGCCCATGAACACCCATAAACATATATCGGAGCACACACAGGTGGTACCTACTCACATGGACACGGACAGACATACCCATATATGAGTATTTACATGCACACCCTTATGTGTGTCTACAAATATGCAAATACATGAAAACGCACAAGTACAAAGTGGATGAGGGATAGTGTTCCAGGCATGAGGGACAGCCAAAGGAGCATGTCCGGAGTAAAGAGATGGAGTAACTTGTTCATGGAATATCCAGGAAGCTAGCATCACTGGATTAAAGAGTACCTATTGGGGAATAAGGTAGGAGGCAGCCCACCAGCAGGCTATTGCAATGGTCCAGGTGTCAGATGATGAGGGCCTGGTGGTTGGGTTGACATAGATGCCAACAGCACCCACAAGTTTGTGGCAACTCTTGGGGAAAGAAAGAGGATCAATGAAAAAGGTTTTGGATCTTTAATTCCATTCCTCTTTAAGCACCAAGAGGCCAAGGCTAGCCTCCCTAAACTTGGAGCCTCTCTATCAATCACAGGACTTGGAACCTAAATCCTAAGAGATCTTAGATACCAGCTAGTCCATTTCCCTCTTACCCTTACTTATTTCAGTTCAGGAAATTGAGACCCAGAGAGGTGACTTAGTGACTTAACTAATGTCATCCAGCTAATAAGTAGCAGAGCTAAGATTTGAATTCAGGTCTTCTAATTCCAAGTCCAGTGCTCTTTTGACTGTACTATGATCCTGCCTCTCAGCCACAATCTTGGCCTCTGCCCTTCCCACCTCAAGCTCAGCCTATGTCCTGACCCCTCAGCTGCCTCCTTACAGGGGATATAGGAAGAGTACTGGGGTTGGGGGAGAAGGAAAGGGATAGAAATTGTGAGAGAGGAAAAGGCAGAGAATCAAAGAGATAGCTGGAGAGGCAGAGAGGTACACACACACACACACACACACACACACACACACACACACGTGTGCACACACACACACACACACAGAGGAGAGACAAAGAAGGACAGACAAGGAAAGAATAAAGATGCAGAGTGACAGAACATGAAAGGGAAGGAGAGAGATGGAGAGAGAAAGAAGGAAAAAGGAGCAAAAATACGAAGAGAGGGAAGGAAGACAGAGATGAAGGGAGAGAGTAAGAGCGAAACAACAAGAGCAGGGGTGATGGAGAGCCAGGAAAGGGAAAGGAGGAGGAGTTGGGGAAGGGAGGGGAGAGGCTAAGAAAGAAAATGACTAAGGACAGAGGCAGGCGGGAGGATAGGCGAGGAAAAAGTGAGGAAGAAGGAAGGGAGGGTCGGGAAGGGGGAGAGAAGGGAGGCCACGAAAGAAGACAGGAAGGAGAATGATAACGGGAGACAGGGAAGAAAATCGACTGGAAATCTCAAAGCACAAGCTGATTTCATTTGTCCACCTGGGAGTCATGAGACGGTAATGTTGGTCAACGTTCATTTTCTCCAGGATTCCTCCTGTGCGCGGCGCACACAGTCCTAGCCCAGGTCCCCCAGCTCCCATCCCACCACCCTCTTCTCCCCCTCTTCCTTCTCCCCTCCCCTTCCCCCTCACACGCGTGTGCGGCCGCCGCCGCCTCATTCATCTCCGGAGTCTCCGGTTGGCAGAGTCAGCTGGACAATTACCTAGCCACAAATCTGCAGTTCACAAAAAGCTGGGACGGCTGCCACTGAGGCCGGGGGGCTCTAGCTCCCCCACTGCCCCTTGCCCGGGGGCCCGGGCCCCTTAACTCAGCAGGGGAGCAGTACATCGACCAATAACAGAGCAGCCCAATAGATCAAAAGCCGAAGCAATGCAGTGCTGGCATCCCAGACCTTTATTCAGGTTTAATGAATCACCAACTTAAGAACTACGAAGTGTTCGAATCCTAGAACCTTTAGTAACTGTTAAGTGCTATAGTAGAGCGAGTTATTATTATTTTATAGAACCTTAGAATCTGAATTCATTCATCCATCCATCCACCCACCCATCGATTCATCCAACAAGCATTGATTAAGCGCCCATACGGCAGGCACTGTCCTAGGTGCTGGCAATACAGAGACAGAAACAAAACAACCCCTGCCCTCAAGAAACTTGTATTTTATTGTCACGAGGTCTTAAAAATCTAAGAAATTGGAATTTAACTCACAAGGAAGCAAAGAAAAGATGGACAGCTCTCAACACAACGCCTAGTAATTATTGTATAGGCTTTCTTGAAACGGAAATTTATTGCTATATATTTTGTCTTTTTTTTTGGCTAAGCAATGGAGTTAAGTGACTTGCCCAGGGTCACACAGCTAGTAAGTGTTATGTGTCTGAGGTCGGATTTGACCTCAGGTCCTCCTGAATCCAGGGCCAATGCTCTATCCACAGGGCCACCTAGCTGCCCCCTACTGCTATATATTTTGAATCCTCTCTTACTCTGCCGTGCACATGACATGTTTTTTCTTATTTCATATTTAAATTTTAATATTTAAGCTTATATGTTTCTTTTTTCTTTTATTATGTATTAAGTCTAAAATAAAAAAGATAATAAAAAACTAGAATAGGTTCATTCATTTACTCAAGATGAATTTTAAAAGTGCCTATTATATGCCTGGCACTGTGCTAGGTTCTGAGGAGGCAAAGACAAAAAAGAAAAAGTCACTGCCTTCAAGCTGCTTGCATTCAATTGTTACAGTATCTTAAAATCCTAGAACATTTTAAGACGGTAAAAATCAACGAATCACAGAATTTTAAAATAGCAGGATAAAAAGATGCTTTCTATGATGCTTTAAAGTTCACAAAGGGCTCTTTCTCCACAACAACCCTGTGAGGGAATTATGCCCATTTTCCAGAGGAAAAAGAATGGAACTTAGAGACATTAAGGTACTTGCCTTGCCTATTAGTACAATAAGCATGGGAAGTGGCATTGTACTGGAGTCTAGTGACTCCATGTCTGGGAGGGGTGTTTGCAGTATAAAAATGTTAAAAATCAACAAATCCTGGGAATATTTGTAAACGTCATCGGTGTCACCCTTCTCTCCACTCACAGCCCCACCCCACTGCAGACACTCACCATCTCACAAAAGCTTGCACTATGGAAATAGTCTGTATGGTTGGTCTCCCTGACTCATCTCTCCCCTCTCCAACCCATCCTCCTCTCCTCAGCTGCCAAAATGACTTCCCTAAAGCACAGATTTGACATGTCATCTCCTCCCATCCCTACTCACTAAACTCCAGTGGCTCCTTATTACCTCTGAGATCAAATAGAGAATCATCTGTTTGGCTTTTTAAGCCCTTCCCAACCTGGCCCCTTCCTTCTTTTCCAATCTTCTTATGCTTTTCTCCCTCCTATGTATACTACAATCCAGTTACACTGGTCTACTTCTTGCTCTTCACATACAACATTCCATCTCTTGACTTCATACTGTCACATGGGCTGTACTCTATGACTATAAGACTTTCCCTCCCCGCCTCTGCTTCCTAGCTTCCCTGGTTTCCTTCAAGCCTTAGCTCAAATCCTATCTTCTGCAGAAGGCCCTCCCCTGTATCCTCTGCAGCTAGACCCTTTCTTCTAAGATACCTTCCTTTATACTGCTTATATGTACATAGTTGTTTGCATGTTGTCTCCCCATTAGAAGGTGATTCCTTTAGAGCAGGGACCTTGTTTTTGTTTCCTTCCTTCCTTCCTTCTTTCCTTCCTTCCTTCCTTCCTTCCTTCCTTCCTTCCTTCCTTCCTTCCTTCCTTCCTTCCTTCCTTCCTTCCTTTCTTCTTTCTTTCTTCTCTTCTTCCTTTCTCTTTCTTCTTTCTTTCTTTCTTTCTTTCTTTCTTTCTTTCTTTCTTTCTTTCTTTCTTTCTTTCTTTCTTTCTTTCTTTCTTTCTTTCTTTCTTTCTTTCTTTCTTTCTTTCTGTTTCCCTAGTGCATAGTACAGTGTCTGGCACATAGTAAGTGTCTAATAAATCCTCATTGACTGACTGACTAACCTTTAAATAGGGGAAGAGGACAAAAGTTGGTTCTGAGATCAAGTTGGGGGAGAAGATCCTGACTCTCAGTCACTAGTCATCTTGGAAGCAAACCTCAATTGGTAAGGCTATTTAGGGCATGCCTGATCCATCCCTGTTATATATGGAATAAACTTATTAAACCATATCTGATCCCTGAGCTGAGAAGCATGAGTACAGTGGACACATATATGTATGTATCTTGGAGTGTATCTCCAAGGGGGTATCTAGAGAGTTAGAGGCAGTGCTCCCAGCAAAGTTCAAAGAGGTGCTCATACAATCACAGGGTTGGCTGGGATCTTGGAGGCTTTTATGTCCAACCTCTTCTTTTTACACACGAGGAAGCTAAGGCTCAGAGAGGTTAAATGTCTTGGTTACACAGCTAGTTAGTGTCTCAGGCAGTATTTGAAGTCAGATCATCCTGATTCCAAGTCCATTCAGCAAGCAAGTTTATAAGCATGAAGGGAAAGGGGCAGGAGTCCTAGCACACGGGCACAGGTGATGATGGGGCATGTGTGCATGTGTGAGGCAAGAGTCAAAGGTTTGTATGTGACAGTCACAGTCATGAGTGGGTTTCATAAATGAATGTAGAGAGTGCTGGTGTGTGTATATGTATATGTGTGTGTGTGTGTGTGAATCTATTTCTGATTTCCCTCCACTCAGCTTTCTGGGCACCGGCTCACCTGATCGATTCGGTTCAAGTAAACGAGCATTTATGAAGTGCCCGCCATGTGCTAAGTGCACTGTCCTAGGTCCTGGGGATTTTGACATTGTTGCTGTTGCTCAGTCCTGTGATTTCACAGATATAGAGAGCTGCATAAAAACAGAAAGAAAGAAATGAGTTCTTGCCTTCAAAGAGTTCATCTACTGGGTGGGTGGGGAGGATATAGTATATACAAGAAAAGCAAATAAAAAGCAATCAATCAATCATTAAACATTTATTAGGTTCCTACTATGTGCCAGGTTTTGTGCTATATTGCAGGGATACAAAAAAAGGCAAAGTAACTTCAAGACATAGAGAACACCAGCAAACAGGGAGAGGAAGAATGATCGATCAATCAGTCAGTCAATAAGCATTTATTGAGAGTTACATAGTAGGGGGTACAAAGAGAGGCAAAAACAGCCCCTGCCCTCAAGGACCTCACAGTCTAATGGGACAGACAACAAGCCAAGCATTGTAAACATACAAGAGATGTATTGAATACATGGAAGGTGATCTTAGAGAAGAGTCACTAGCAGTGGGGAGGGGAAGGGGGGCGGGGAGAAAGAATAGTAAAAGTCTCCTGAAGAACCTAGGATTTGAGTTTTGAAGAAAGCCAGGGGAGCCAAGAGGCAGAGATGAGGAGGTAGGGCATTTCAGGCATGAGGACAGCCAGTGCAAAGGCAAAGAGTTGGGGGATGGAGGGTTACATTGAAGAATAGGACAGTTGTGGGTCATAGAGTACATGAAGTGACATAAAAGGTAAGAAAACTAGAAAGGGTAGAAGAGACCTGAGTGTGAAGACTTTAAATGCCAAAGATTTTATAATTGATCCTAAAAGTAATAGGAAGGCATTGGAGTTTATTGAGTAAGGGAGTGTCATGGTTAGATCTGGGTTTTAGCAAAATAAGTTTGGCAGAGGAATGGAGAATGGACTGGAATAAGGAGAGACCAACCAGAAAGCTGTCCAAGCAGGAGGTGAGGAGGCGTCGCATCAGGGTTGTGGCTGTGTCAGAGGAGAGAAGGGGACATAGATGAGAGATATTGTGAAGGCAGAGACATGGTATTTGGTGACAGATTGGGTATGTGGGGTGAGAGAGAATGAGATGGATGACCCGTATAATGTGAGTCTGGCTGATTGGATGGTGGTGCCCTCAACAGCAATAGGGAAGTTGGGAAGAGAGGAGGATTTGGGGGGAAAGATAACGAGTTCAGTTTTGAATGCAAGATATCTATGGGACATCCAGTTAGAATGTCCTATAGACATTTGGTGATGTGAGACTGGAGGTCAGGAAAGAGATTAGGTTGCATAAATAGATCTGAAAACCACTCGTGTAGTATGGTGATGATAACTGAATTTGTGGGAGATCACCAAAAGAGAGAGTGTAGACAGAGAAGAGAAGAAGGCCCAAGCCAGAGCCTTGGGGGACATGCAGAGTTAGTGTGCATCACGTAGGTGAAGATCCAGCAAAGGAGACTGCAAAGGAACAGTCAGATAGATAGAAGAAGAACCAGGAGAGAAGAGTGTCAGTGAGAACCTAGTAAGGAGCTAGTATCCAGAAAAAGAAGGTGATGAAAACTGCTGATTGTTGGCGGCTTTGGAAACATTTGCAGTTTCATTTGAATGATCAGGTTGGAAGCCAGATTATAACGGATGAAGAGTGTGAGGGGAGAGGAAGTGTAGGCACTGATTATAGGTGGCCTTTTTCCAAGAGTTTCACCTCAAAGGGGAGGAAATACATGGAATGTGAGCTAATGAGCATGGCCTGTTCAAATGAGGACTGGATTTTCTTTCTTCTTTTCTTTTCTCACTTGGTTTTTTTTTTTTATGATGGAAGAGGCACGAGTATGTTTGTAGGAATTAAGGAAGCCAACAGAAGACAGGGAGAGATTGAAGATTAGTGAGAGAGTGGGGATGATAGAGTAGCAATCTGCTAGAGAAGATAAGATGGATTGGGATCACTTGTGCATGTAGAAAGAGGAATTTGCCTTGCTGAGGAGAAGGGTCACCTCTCATATGGGAAGGGGCTGAAGGAGTTAGTGAGGGAAGATGTCTATGGGATGGGAGATGAGGAGGAGGCGAGAAGAGGGCATTCTCCATAAGTGCCCTCAATATTTTTCTCAGTGAAATTTTTCAGCTGAAAGAGGAGGTGCCATGAGAAGTTTGAGGCAGGTTGAAAATATCTGGAAAAACAGATGGGAGTGGGATGGTGAATTGTTTAGGGAGGTGTAAAAGGATCACCTTGCTATAATAAGGACCCAGTTGTGATAATATAACATGAATTTATGGTGGGTCAACTATGCTTTGAAGATTGTGCAGGAGATTTGCCTTTGGCTACCAGGGTTTCCTCCTGCTTTAAAAGTTCCTTAATTCTGTTTCCAGGCTCTGACACCTCCCTTGCCCCCCCCCACCTCAGTCTCCTGGATCCCTTACCCAGTTTGTCACCCTAGTCACAGAGATTCAACAGCATAACAATTTCAAAAAACATTTATCTAGTGTCTGCAATATGCAAGACCTTGTGCTTCTAATGGCAATACTACTACTACCACTACTACTACTACTGATAATAATAATAATAGCATTTATACAGTGTTTTAAGGGTTTCAAAGCACTTTAAACATGCTATTTCATTGAACCTTCACAACAACTCCAGGAGGTAGGTGCTATTATTATCCCCATTTTACAAGTGAAGAAACTGAGGCTGAGAGAGGTAAAGTGATTTGCCCAGGGTCACAAAGCTAATAAGTGAATAAACTTACATCTTCTTGACTCTGAATCCAACTATCTATGCCTTGTGGATCCCTAGCTGCCTAGGAGAGTGATACAGACTCAACAGGGATAAGAATAATAAAGGCACAAAGTGAGAAAAACCAGGCCGGTGACCCATCCAGATCAGATAGAATACCTGTAGGAAACTCATCTAGTAACTTCGGACCTACATGTGGAAAGAGAAATTATAATTATAGCAGGCATTTATATGACACTTTACATACATTATCATATTTAAGCCAAATTGGCCTGGTCCCAGAAAAGTGCAAATTGGATTTCTGTGAATCAAATCCTGTTTCAAATATATCCAGGAAACCGGGCTACTTAAAGGTGCCCTATGGCAAAATCTTTTTGAAAATGAGCAATTCTAGGGAATCAAAAGGTCTGGCTTAAGTCTTGGTTCTCATACTTACTCATTGTGTGGCTTTGGATAAGTTCTTTTTCCTCTGTGGGTTTCATTTTTCCCATTTGTGAATTGAAGGTATTGAACAAGATGGTCTGAAGCCCCTTCTATCTCTGGGATTCTAGAGATGCACTCGGAGGGGATGTGCCAGGACTGGGGTCAGGAGATCTTGCTCTGGCACTTACCACCCTGTGACCTTGGACAGGTCACTTAATGTTAGAGATGTGATTCTTTATCTGTAAGAGTGTGATAATAAGACTTAGATTACTTACTGCCTTCTAAAACCTGTTCTCAGGAAATTGCCCTGTAAATCTGAAAGCATTTTAGAAATGTGAGCTGTTGTTCTGAAGACCCCTTATCATTAATCACAGAATGCCAGAGTCAGAAGGGCCCTTAGAACATAGACTATCAAAGCTGAGAGGGCACCTTAGAACCTAAGAGGGTTGGGGCTGGGAAGGGCTTTAGAAGATCAAATGTCAGCTCTCTGAGGAGACCTTAGAGCTTAGAATGTCAGGATTAAGCTGAGAAGGCTCTTAGAACATAAGAGTGACAAAGTTGGAACAGACTTCCAAACATACCAGATCTGGGAGGGCCCTTAAAATAGAAAGTGTTAGGGCAGGAAGGAACCTTAGAACATGCAATGCTTGATCTATAAGAGACCTGAAAAGTCCAGAGGTGTCGATTGCCTGAACCAGATGAAAATGTAACCAGGAAATGTTTAACAAAATAGAAAAAAAATGCAATAAAACTTAGATAATATTAATTTGTGGTTTTCTGAGTTAACATGTGGCCTATAGGGATTTGTTTCTAATCGAATTAGAAGTCATTGATGTAGTCCAATCCCCTCACTTTAGGGGTTTGGATTTAGGACTAGGGAGAGGAAAAGGCCTGTTCTAGGTCACACAGAAAGCTAATGTGGAAGCTTATGAAAAGATGTACTATCTGAAGGGATGTGTGTGGGGGGGTCTCCTCCTGCCCCTAGCCTGGGGGTTTGGTGGGGAGAAGATGCAGCAGAGACAGGTACAGGACTTATCCTTGGCCTCTGAACCTAGCCACAAATCATGGAGAGCAAACAGTGGTCTCATGCTTATAGACAGCAAATTCTCTGGCCATGCCAAAGGTTCAGAGCAATCCCATCAGGGTCATCACGGGTACTGAACAATAGCACATCTGCTAAGCTGCCAAACAAGGCCCCACCCATCCTTGCCAGCCCTAATATTATTACCTACTTCACTGAGCTAAGTAATATTATAGAATTACACATTAGGGCCTTATATTTCTGGGCGCGATAGGCCCAATCTATGCGCAATTAGACACTTCAGATCAGAAACATCCATCACAAAGCTGACAGAGCAGCTCCTTCCGTTACAGTAGAAACTCAGACCAGAGGGAAGATGGAGGAGGGAAGCGTGGGACAGACCCCGGCTCCTAGACAAGGGCAGCCAAGATCTGGATCTCCTCTGGAAATGTGGCCCATTGGGTAGGGTCAGGGGCGCTTGGAGCACTCTGGATCCTGAAACAGAATCCCCTCTGGGCAGTGCCCTGGAATGTAGAACCTTTCAGAACATCTGCTGTAGGAAATTAAGACCTTCTCAGCCCTCTTATATGCTAGAACTGGTGACCTTTTGGAACTTTGTTGCTCTTCAATTGTTTCAGTCGTGTCCAACTCTTCATGACCCCATCTGCAGTTTTCTTGGAAAAGATACTGGAGTGGTTTGCCATTTCCTTCTCTGGTTCATTTGACAGATGAGGAAACTGAGGCAAACAGGGTTAAATGACTTGCTCAGGGTCACCCAGATAGTATGTGTCTCAGGTCGAATTTGAACTCAGGTCTTCCTGGCTCCAGCCCTGGAGCTCTATCTACCATGCCACCTAGCTTTGGAATTTTATCTTTTCCTGAATACATCCCTTTGCCCTTTAGAGGAAAACAGACTCTAATGGCTCCCAATTACCTCCAGGATCAAATACAAAATCCTCTGCTTGGTATTCAAAGTCCTTCATAATCTATAACCTGGCCCCACCCCCAGTCTTCTTACACCCCAAGAGGTACTCTTCGATCTAGTAACACTGACCTCCTGGCTGTTCCACAAACAAGACTCTCCATCCACTGGCTCTGCAAGCCTGGAATGGTCTTCCTCCTCCACTCCAACTACTAACCTCTCCGGGTTTCTTTAAGTCCCAACTAAAATCCCACCTTCTACATGAAGCCTTCCCCAACCCCTCTTAATTCCAGTGCTTTCCCTCTTTCATTATTTCCTATTTATCCTTCATATAGCTTGCTTTGTATATATTTGTTTGCATGCTGTCTCCCCATTAGACTGTAAACTCCTTGAGGATAGGGACTATCTTTTGCCTCTTTTTGGATTCCCATCATTTAGTATGGTGCCTGACCCATAGTAGGCACCTAATACATGTTTATTGATTGATATCCCAGATACCTGGGAACAAGCAAGGAGGAGGGAAGAAAAGAAAGAGAAAGCAAAAGGAAGAGGCAGGGGAATGCATTTATTAAACGTTCACTATATGCCAGTCACTGTGCTAAGCACTAGGGATGCAAAAAAAAAGCGAGGGGGAATAGTCTCTGACCTCAGTCTAGTAGGGGGGGACAACATGCTAGTGGTTGTATACATAGAGGACATATAGTATACATGGAAGGGAGTATCAAAGGGGAGACAAGACTGGGAAGGAGAGAACAAAGCAATTTGATGTGGAAGTGTCCAATAGGGTGGCATCCACCTGTTGGAGAGGCTGAGGATCTCTTGAGCTCCCAATCTCTAAACTGCAGTGGGCTAAAATGATGGGGTATCCACATTAAGCCTGGCACCAATAGGGTGCCAGGGAGGGGGTGGTCACTAGATCCTTGAAGGAAGGTCAAACTGCTCAAGTTTGGAAGTAGAGCAGGTCAAAGCTTCTGTGCTGGATTATTAGTGGGACTGGGTCTATGAGAGGCTGCTGTGCATTATTCTGAAAGGTACTAGAGACACTAATTTCCCCAGGGTTGGTCTTTGTCAGGGAAAGGCCTGGCCTGCCATAGTCACTCCCACTCATCCCTCTTGCCCTGCCAGGCAATAATCTCACAACGGCTGCTTCTGTTTGAGAAGCCAAGGATGAGTAAGTAGTTCGCAAAGAACGGAGCCCTTCAACTGTGCTAGTGGAGGGAAAGTCAATAGAAGGAGGCTGTTGCCACTAAGCCTTCTGTCCCCTCCCTGGAGATGGTGGGCTGCCCAAGACCTCCATCCTTAAAGGGACAGCTTCTCTGAATCATAGATCTTCAAAGCAAGAATCCCTTCTTCAACATCTCACACGGCTGGCTAACCAGCCTCCATTTGAAGACCTCTAGTGATGAGGAGCTTACTACCTTTCCATGCAAGTCCATTCCACCTCTAGGCAAGACTGACTGTTAGGAAGATTTCCCTTACATTGAGTCTAACCTGCCTATAATCCTTCTCCCCCTAAACATTTGACCCAGGGCTGAGTACACTGTCAGGGGAAGCTCAGTAAAGATGTTCTGTGCTCTCATTCTGTCATAACCCGCCATCACTTCCTTTGCGGAAAAGCTCCCGCTACACCTTCAATTAACCCTGGTCCTGTCTCTGTATATCCTGTGTGCTTATTTGTTCAAAGACCAGTGTTGATCCTTCTCCCTCCAGAAAATCCAGTTTAACGTAAAATGTCAGACCTAAGAGTCCATCTATTTTAACTCCTTCATTTTTTCTCTATTATTTAATGATTTTTTTCTGTTTTATTAAGAACTTTAAAAATCATCAACAAACAAATATTTCATTAAACAAGGAAGAACAAAGGAGGTTGTATATGAAACTATGAATTGCTGTTATACACATTTTTGAAAGTGTATATTAAATCAATAAGGTAGTAACAAAATCACTCCATTTGTGCCTCCTTTGACATTTCTCTTGTTTGCTTCTGTATATTTTAACCCTGTTCTATTAACGCTCTTTTCTTTCTGTTTTTGTGTCTTTGTCACTACTCACTAACTGACCCTTTCCTCCAAATGGAAGCCCTCCCTTGTAACAAATAGTTATAGCCAAGAGGAATCACAGTAGGTGCTTAATAAATGCTTATATCCTCCCTTTCCCCTCCCCCCCATTTTAATGGATCATTCTCCTTAAACTCGGTGGTGCATTCAGTATTCTACCAGGAGTGAGGAGACCTGGGTCCATGTCCCTAGTTACCATATTCATACTGTGTGACCTTGAACAAGTCACTCAGTCTCAGTTTCCTCACCTATAACATGATCAGGTTGAACTAAATGACTTCAAAGGATCCTTCCAGCTTTAAATTCTATATTGTAAGTAAGGTCCCTTTCAACCACACTGGGGACCGTGGAATGTTAAGGGGCCCAGGAGAAGAGAGTGTGCTAGGTGGATCCTTCATGGAAGATTTGTGAGAGGACACAGATAAAAACCACCCGGCATGAGAAATAGCAGATGGATTGGGGTTTGGATACACTAGTGGAGGGTGCTGATGATCAAGTAGATTATAAATCCACTCAGGTGTGTCAAGCACTGTGCTAGACACTTCACAAATATCTCCTTTGATCTGCGCAACAACCCTGGGAAGTAAGTGCTATTCTTATCCATATTTTACATTTCAGAAAACTGAGGGGTAGAGAGAAAAGGGTCATACAGCTAGTAAATATCTGAGGCTGGATTTGAACTCAGGGCTTACTGAGGCTAGGTCCAGGACCCTATCCACTTTTCCACCTGACTGCCACTAGGTAGAGGAGAAAGCACTAACTAACCCTTTGGCAGTTGCACTGAAGGTGAGCTCTTCCTCAGTTTACCCCACCCTGCTCCAGAATTCTCCCCAACAGTGTTTTCTCAGCTCATGGCCACCAATATTGCAGGGTCTCTGTACCCCTGACACTAGACTTCAGTTCTTCTTTACACCCAGCCTAGTGCCCCCTACTCAATAAACTTCATTGGCTACCTATGGCTGCTGGGATCAAATAGAAAAATCCTCTGTTACATGTCCAAAGCCTTTTATAAACTGATGCCTGCCCCCCCCCACATACCTTTTCAGTCTTCTTATACCCCATACCCCACCTATTCCATGTACACTGCCATCTAGTGACATTGGCCACCTTTTTGTTCCTTGAACAAAATATTCGATCTTGCTCTGGTTGTCCCCCATGCCTAGGATCTTCTCCTGCCTCAATCTCTACCTCCTGGCTTTCCCTGGCTTCCATCAAGTCACAGCTAAAATTCTACTTTCTCCAAAAAAAAATCCTTTCCTGATCTTCACTTAATTCTAGTGCCTTTCCTGTCAATTATCTTCAATTTATCCTATATATGGCTCGTTTATACAAAATAATTTGCATGCTGTCTCCACATTGTTTTTTCCGTCTTTGTATCCCTAATGTTTAACATAGTGCCTGACACATAACAGACCTTTGATAAATGTTTATTGGCTGAGTTCTGTTGCAGACAAGTTGAGTTGGAGATGCCTATAGGACATCTAATTCAAAATGTCCAATGGGCTGTATGTCCAAAACTCTGATGGGTATTAGTCATAGGCCTTAGTTCAAATCAACGTCTAGTGGTCTTGTAAATAAGGATCAACTAAAAAGGGCTTCTAAACCCTGTTGCCCACCTTTTGGCTACTTTTTGGCTTCTCCCAGGGTTCCTGAGGCCCTGCAAGCTGATTTTTCCCCCAATAACTTCTCACACCCTCCTTCCTTTCTTTCTTCCCTGGGCTAAATGTAGCTTCCCTCAAAGCCCTTATCTTAAAACCCTGTGCTCTTTAAATATACCAGGGCAAAATCTCATTACTCCTGTTTCCATGAACCCAGACTTGTGCATTTGTGCCTTTTTAGGACAAAGAGGAAAAAAGAGCTCCTAGGTCTACAGTCCATTAGGGTTATGACATGAGGAATAGCTAGTACCTTGTATATGGTACTATGGTACATAGCCTTATAGCTTCTCAGAGCTGAGAGGGCCCTTAGAACACAGAATATCAGAGCTGTGGGGGAGAGGGGGGAGAATAACCTTAGAACATAGGATACCAGAGCTGGGAGGGATCTTGGACACAAGATGGCAGAGTTAGGAGGGATCTTAGAATAGAGAATATTGAGCTGGGAGGAGCCCATATTCAGAGCTAGAAGGTACTAGAGAGGTCAGATGTCTTAGTTTGCTGGTTCATCCTCCTCCAACTATCTCTGAATGAATAGATGGCTAGATGGATGGATGAAGATTTATTAAGTGTCTACTATGGACAGCTGAGCCACCTTATTTTACAGATGAGGAAACTAAGGCCAGGGGTTAAGTGCCTTACCCTAGGTCATTTAAGTAGGAAAGAGCTGGGATTTGGCCATCCTAGTACAGGACACAGGCTAGCTAGTCTGACCTATGTGAAAAAAGACACTCTGATCAATTCAATAAAGCAAACACATTATCAAGCACATCCCAGGTTTAAAGCACTATTGTCAAAATCATCTTCCTATAGCAGAGCACTAACCATCTCACTTTTCTGCTCAAAAATGTTCAATGGCTCCTTCTTACCTTTGAGAAAAAACATGCAGTCTTTGGTCTTGGGTTTAAGCTCTTCTACAACTAATCTTCAATCTACCTTTTCCAGCCCTATTTTATATTATTCTTCAGGACAGAGCCTTAAGGATGCTTGAACTTAAGACAATGCCTGAAACATAGTAGTCACTTAATACATGCTTGTTCATTCATTCATTCAGAGAGAGTTGGAGGGTACACCAGCAAAAGAAACTAAGAATGATTGATTAGACAGGTAACAGGATTAGTTAGAAGAAATCAATGTCACAGAAACCAAGGCAGTAGAGAACACAGAGGAAGAGGAGATGGTCTACTGTGTCAAAAGCTATAGACAAGGTCAAGGATGATGAAGACTGAGAAAAAGGCATTCAATTTAGCAGATAAGAGGTCTCTGATGAACTTGAAGAGAATAGTTTCAAAAGAATGATGGAGGGAGCAGGCACATGCCAAGGGCTCTAGGAGTGAATAAAAATTCCTTTGATACCTTCCTCAACAAAGCCTCTTCCTGAAGATTGGTTCCAGCTATGGGTGGTGAGCATGGCTTCTATTCCTAGCAAAATTCTAGAGTGCATTATAAAAGAAATTGTTTATGAGCAATTATTTAGAGAGGGAACCAGGGATCACTAAGTCAACATGACTTCATTAAGATTAGGTCCTGCCAGGATAACCTCATTTCCTACTTTGACAGGGTTATTAGATTGGCCGATCAACATAATGTTGTAGCTGATATGCCTAGATCTCAGCCAAGCATTTGGCAAAACTTCTCTTGATGTCCTTGTGGATATAATGGGGAGATGTGGGCTAGGTGAGAATACGTTTAGGTGACCAAACCCAAAGAGAAGTAATTTATGAGTTTACCTTAACTTAAGAGATATCTTGAGGAGTAAATTCCTCAGGGATCTATCTACACTTAGTCTGGTGATGAGTGGACATTTTATCAATGACTTAGATGTTATAAATGGCTCAGTTGCCAAATTTTCAAATGATACAGAGCTGGCAGGTCTAGCTAATATGTTGAATAATGGAGCTTGGATCCAGAGAGAGGTCCAAAGGTTAAAGGATAGGGCTGGATTTAATACACGGTGGTAGGTATGGGATGGGGAAGAAGCAGAGTCGAGACAACAATCTGTGTGGGAAAGAGCTGGGTATTTTAGTGGAATACCAGTTCAAAAAGAGTCAGTAGTGTCACATGTCAACCAAACAGCTACCAGTATTTTGGTGGCAGCAATATCCTAACCTCCTCCTACCACCACTCACATAAATTAGGCCAGTTTTCCCTTAAAAGTATTGAAACTGTCTTTGAGGTTTAATTGGTTAGCTTCTGGGCCACATGGGTACAAAATGGCCAGGACATGTGGGACTGAGCCCCTCTCTCTAACTTGTGACCCCCACCAGCAGCATGAACGCTGGGAAACTGCACTCAATTGAGGCAATTCTTTATCTTGGGTGAGCATCTGAAAGTGCTTCCCCTGGCATGGCTGAGTTTAAATCTCCTTGTGTTAACAGTTATGTACATTGAGTATCTCATTTTATGCCGATCCTGGCTCTAAACTACCAGGAGAACAGCCCAAGTCAGTATTCTGTACTAAAAGAGGCCCGAATGTCCACAATATAGAATCATTCCCCTGTACTCTGCCCTGGCCAAGCCTCATCTGGATTATTTATTGTGTTGAATACTGAGCACCATATTCAAAGAAGAACATTGATACAGCGGAATATATCCAGGGAAGGGTGGGAGGACTCGATTCTACCCAGACTCTGCAAAAGAGGATTAATTGAACAAACCAAGGATGTTTAGCTCAGAGAAGAGATTTAGGGGGAACAGCCTAGCTGTCTTCAAGTTGAAGCATTGCTGTATAGAAGGATTAGATTTCGACTTGACCTCAGAAGGAAGAACTAGGAGTGATGGAAGTTTAAAAGAGCAAAGAAGGAAATAAACATTTTTCAAGCATTTTTTTTAGGCGCAGTGTTAAGCATTTTACAAATATTTTCCCATTTGATCCTCACAACAACCCTGGGAAGAAGGCACTATTATTCTCCCCATAATACAGTTGAGGAAACTGAGGCAGACAGTGGTTAAGTAATTAGACTGATGTCAGAGAGAGAGGAAGGGAAGGAGAGAAGGAGGGAGGAAGAAAGAAAGAGAGAGAGAGGCAGACTTAGTCTTGCTATAAGGAAGAACCAAAATGTAGAACTGAAGAGTGGAATGGGGGCCCTAAGGAGGGAAGAAATGGGTGCATTTTCACTGGAGATCTTCAAGCCTCTTGCTGAGGCTGTTATAGCAGAACTCCTGCTTGCCTCTGGACAGGATTAGGTGACCTCTGAGGTATCTTTGATCTCGAATTCTGTGATACTCAGAATATTTTCTCACAACCCTAAGGTTATATGGGCAGGATATCATCTCCCAAATCTCCCATGTAAGGTACTGACCTTATCTCTTGTTCATAGGCTCATAGAGCTAGAGGGGCCTTGAGCGATCACCCCCAATTCCCATCTTTTGGTGTAATGGAAAGGCAACTTGTTTTTGGAGACAAGAGAACTTAGTTTGACCTGGTGCTTATTATCTGCATGGTCTTGTGTAAGTTCTATCTCAAAGCCTCAGTTTCCTCATCTGCAAAATAGGAATGATGGCATGATGGAGAGAGTCCTGAATTAGGAGACCTGAGTGCTGCTCCTGGCTCTGCTTTTGACCATGGGGGACCCCGAGCACATCCATTTCATTTTGCTTTTAATTTTTCAGACTTTAACAGGAAGCCTCAATTGCCTCGACATCTGGGGCCTCCTCACTCTTGAACATCCATCAACTCCCGTGACCTTCCTGGGGTCTCCATTTTAAGGATGGGCACAGTGGGGCCATCCTTCATTCCCCTCTTTCTGGGCTTTGTTTTGGACCTTCTGGATTTGGGCATCGTGCCCCTGGGTGAGTATTCCCCCTCTCCACCCACTTTCAGCTCCCTTGTATGTTGGCCTTCAGGCCTAGAATGTAGGCACTTTATTTCTTTTTCCTTGCACTTGTATCCCCAGCACTTTGCACAATGTCTGGTATATAATAAGTGCTTAATAAACCTTGCTGTCTTGCCTTACCTTTGTAATCTTCAGTTTCCTCATCTGTAAAATTGAGGAACAGTGGGATGAGCTTCTTTCAGCATTATCAGCAGTGGGCATCTGGGTCAGTAAATCCTCAGGGAACACGCCCCCCAGGGACAACCCCATTGTCTCACTTTAAAGCAGGAAGGGATCATGGGAGGTGGAAACTCATCCAAATGGCTATATCTAGCCTTCCTCTTTACTTCACATCTCATCTAGCTATTCACCCAGAATGAAGGACAGGTCTGAGTACCTCCCTTCCTTCCCCACCTTTATTTATACTTCTTGCTTCATTCCCGGATACAAATTATGTTTCCTGTTAGAATCTTCCTTGTCTTACTTTGTTGTTTGTATTCCCAGAACTCAATACTGTGCCTGGCACACAGTGGACACAATATTTATTTTTTCATTCATTCTCTCACGGTCAGAAGATACCCAGAAGACTTGACTCCTGGTCATGCCTGAGCTGGCTGAGACCCTAGTCAGGTCCTGGCAGCAAAAGGTCTGGTGTCCATGGCAATATTTAATTTGTTGTTCAGTTGTTTCAGTCATGTCCAATTCTTTGTGACCCCATTTGAGGTTTTCTTGGCGAAGATATTGGAGTGGTTTGCCATTTCCTTTTCCAGCTCATTTGACAGATGAGTAAACTGAGGCAAACAGGATTAAGTGGCTTGCCCAGAGTCACACAGCTAGTAAGTGTCTGAGGCCAAATTTGAAACTCAGGTTTCCTGACTCCAGGCCCAGTGCTCTATCCACTACACCACCTAGCTGCCCTGGCAATATTTAATAAGAGGCCCTCATTTTTTGTAAAATTGGCTCTGTATGGGTCCTTCCCTGACTCTGAAGTCTGATCCACCCTTTAATTCCTCAGCCTCAGGACAGGTTGCGACAGTCTTTCCTTTTTCTAGTTTGGACAGGATTTTCCCCAGTTTCCAAAAGTTGCCATCTTGGAGGTTGGGGAGACATTCCCTCTGGTGGTTTATACCTGTTAGTATCTTGTCTGATGCAGTGTCTTATCACATAGCACTTAGGCTTTGAGAAGACATGAGTTTCCTCGTTCTGGGTCACACAGGTGGTAAATGGCAGAGCTGGGATTTGAACCCAAGTCTTCTAACTCCTAGTCTCATGTTCTTTATGCTTCACCCTCCTTTGTGTCATGCTGGAGGCAGGGCAAACTGCATAGTAAAGAAGTGAAGGAGGGAGGGAAGGGAGGAGTCTTGCCCAAGAAACTTGCCCAACCACAGTAATAGTTAGTGGTGATTCTGGGACTAGAACTCAGGTCTTCTGCCAAGGTGACTTTTATCTGGCCCCAGACAGAGAGAAGACATGTAGAACAGAGGAAAGAGTGTTGGGTTTGAAGTCAAAGGACCTGGATTCAAATCCTAGCTCTGCCATTTGTTAGCTATGTTATTTTGGGCCTCAGTTTACTCTTCTGTAAAGTGAAGGGCTTGGAGTAGATCACTTCTAAAGTCTTTTTCAGCTCTAAATATAGGATGTAATTTAACCTTTCTTCCCCAACTATGTTAGAAAGGAGGAAACTGGGACTCACAAGGGGTAAATGACCAAATGAAGATCACAGAGCGACTCAGGAGCAGAACAAGCCTTGTGGCTCTCTAAGCCAAGGGCTCTGTCACTATGCCATGCTGTCTTCTGTGTGGCCCCAGCCCCATGCTCTGGCTCTCCTTTAAATCTGTGTTTTCATTTTCTGTGTGTTGCCACGAGCCTGTTTGTCTCTTTCTCCTGTTCGTCTCCCACCTCTTTCTCTCTCCTGTCTGTATTTTTTGATTCTCTCTGAATCCTCATTGCTTGCCAGCCTCTGTTGGTCTCCCTATTACTTTCTCTATTTTGTTCTCTCTGTATCGCTGTCTCTGACTCATTTATGTCCCTTTTCCTTACTCTGCGTCTTGGCGACTCTTCTGTCCATGTGTTTCTGTCTCTCTCCCTTCTCTTTGTCTTTCTCTGTGTGTGATTCACTGTCTCTTCCCTCTTCCACTCTCTTTGCCAACTTTCTCTGGGTCTCTTGGGTTCTTCTATCTCATTATGCCTTTATCTCTGCCTCTCATTTTCTCTGTCTCTTTTTAGGTCTGTCTTCCTCCTTCTCTTCTTCTCTCTCCCACTCATTCTGTCCGCCCCTATCTCTGACCTTCTCTTTCCCAATTCTCTGCATTTGGCAGAGTAGGGGCAGGGCTCTATCTCTCTATACAGGCTGACCCCAAAACTTTCAGTATTAATTCTTAAAAACTGCACTGACTTTTGGGATGCCCTGTGGGTGTTTCTTTCCGCTGTTGTTCCATGTGTGTGTGTGTGTCTGTCTGTCTGTCTTTCTGTCTGTCTGCCTCTACCATCTATGAGTCTCATTTCTACCTCTGTGTCATTCTGGCTCTTCTATCTCTTTATATGTCTATCTACCTTCTATCTGTGTCATTGTCTTCCTCTCTGTCTCTGTGTGTCTCCCTTTTTTTTCTTTTTGTGCTTCTTTCTACAATTTTTCTGTTTCCCTCTGTGTATGTCTCACTTCCATCTCTCTGCCTCTATGTCTCTTCCCTTTAGCCGGGCCCCTCCCTCTGCTCCTCTGCCCTTGCCCCCCCAACCCACTGCTCTCCACTTCTTGCAGAGCTTCCATGATTCACAATACTTCTGAACACATGTGACCATCACTCAAAACCTGTTTAACAAAACACAAAGATGAGGGAGAGAATGAAAGTGGGTGGGGAGGGAGGGAGTGAGGAAAGAAGGAGAGGCAGGGGTAGGAGCAGGCATGCAAGGGCATCCCAGAGGAGCTGAGAACAGACCTCTGGCTGTCTTCCTCCCTCCCTCCTTTCTCCCTACTGTTTTTTTTCTGATCCCTACCCTCCTTTCTTTCTCTTTGGTCTGTATTTGTGTCTTTGTCTGGACCTATCAAACTATAGAATTGTAGTGTGTATGTTAGGAGAAGGGGGTAGGGGCAGAATGTAGAAAGCCCAGGGTTTGAGAATCTCTGCTCCCCACTACACACACACATACACACACACACGATTTGCTGTGTAGCGACAGATCAGTCACTGTCCCTTTTTGCAGGGACTTATTTAGGGACTAATTAGCGGGGCTAATGTGGATGAACTCTCCTAGAATCTCAGACCTGAAAGGGACTTTAGAGATCATACGTTCTGCTATCTTTTTGTCTCTTCTGCATTTTCTCCTGCCTCAGTCTGCTGGGGTGAGCCCGAGGGTCAGAGACAGAGATGAGAAGAGGTCAACACAGAGCGAGAGAAGGGAAGAAATAACAACAGGAAATGCTTGTTGTGTTGGTGCACACTCTCCTGACAAAAAGAGACAGAAATCGACTCAGGAGGTTCCCTCTTATATCCGAGTCAGGTGTGTCCAAGAATAAACTGAAGTCTGGTGACTTCTGATCTTCTCCCAAGTAGCTCTTCCTTGAATCGTAGACTGCTTTGTATGGATATCTCCCTGGGCTGGGGGCTGCTGATTCCCAGGACCAGCCAGGGCTCCCCAGCACCATTCCCAGTCCTGGCCATTCAGAATAAGAATGCTGGGGGAAGGGGCTCATCATTGATCTCACACACACACACACACACAGAATCCTGAGCGCTGGCCCAGAGAGTGAATGTGTACATGGTTTTGCCTCAATCTATGCATCTATGTCATTCAGTGTGTCTTTGTCTCAAGTCTCTGTTGGTGTCTGTCTCTCAGTGTGTATGTCTCTCTCTTTGTATATGTGTCTGGGTAGTGTGCAATCTATCAATCAATCCACAAGCATGTATAAAGCCCTTATTATGTGCCAGGTACAAAGAAAGTAAAAAGGGACAATGCCTGCCTGCCATAAGGAGGTCACACTCTACTTGGGGAGAGGACGCATATACACATCGCATCGGAATATACGCAAGAGACATATACAGAACAGCTGCAAGGTAACCTTAGGAGGGAAGACACACTTTATGTGAGGCTAACTTCTGCAAAGCATGATGGGACTTGGAGTCACTTCTTAGCTATGTGACCTTGGACAAGTGACTTCATCTGTCAGAGCCTCAGTCTTCTTTCCTAGATGTTGTGAGGAAAATCCTTTGGAATGCTAAAGGGGCTGCAAAAGTTTGAGTTGTTTTGATTATGTACATCCCTGTGTGCACGTGTGTGTGTGTGTGTGTGTGTGTGTGTGTATGTGTCTCTACATATCTCTGTGGCCACATTTGTCTCTGCACTTAGGTGCGTGTCTAGGTGAGGTGTGTGTATTTGTCTCTTTGTCACTGTGTGTGTGTATTTGCCTTAGTCTCCCATGAGCCTGCATGCAAGCTTTCCCTAGGCCACGGAACAGCTAATTAAATAATGTAAGAAAGGACATGAAAGAGAAATTCCTGCCCAAGTCTCCTTAATTATTAATGGAGCGCAGCCAACCAGCAGCCTGCAATTCCCAGAGTGATGGGGGGGGGTTGGAGAGTGGAGGGATGCTGAGGCATCAGGCCTCACTGCTGCTCTCGGCCCCAGCACCCCCCCAGAACCTGAAGAAGAGTTCACCCATTCAGGGCGTGGTATAGCCTCAGTTCTGGAAACTCTCTGATCTGAGGGGACACAGCTCTGCCCTCTGAGAGATCCTTGTCTGAGGGGGCACAAGCTGCTGGCACAGAGTGACTACCCAAAGGCAGGTGAAATAAAGGGGGCAGGCTGCCAGACTTGGGACCCAGGCTCCCAACTCAAATGAATCCCCTCCAAGGTCTGGCTCCAGGGCTACGTGGAGCTGGGCTGGGTGGCCCAGGTGACCCTCCTAGAGGGTCCCAAATCCTCTTGTTCAAGGTGTCTTGCGACCCTTTCCCATTCCCTTCCTTCTCCTCAGCCTGGGCTCAGAGCCAGGGGATAGGGGTCAAAAGGGGCTCAGCTGAGCCTCTGGGTGCCATGGGAACCAGCAGGGCAACAGAAAGGTTTGGGGCACAGCAGCTCTTAAAAGAGAAATTCTTTATCTCTGCGTCTGCGTGTGCTCGTGTGTGCAGACATGCATGTGCGCTTTTGGATCTGACTGGTTTATGGCTGTATGTGTCTGTGTATCTGTGTTTTTCTACATGTATGGATATATGGAGGGGGGCACACATGTATGAGCTATTCCCTACACACACACACACACACACACACACACACACACACACACCCCTTAATTCCCAAATGAAACCTTGGTAATTCAGCCCCACCTCCCTCCCTTTTTCCCTCCAGGCCAGAGCCCCAGGATAAGTCGCATCTCCCTCCACCCCCCCCCCCCCCCCCCGCCCTGTTCCAGGCTTTAGTGCAGCTGCCTCGGGGGATCACAGGTGGATTCCAGTGTCAGGTGACCTTACAATGGTTACTCTTGTTCCTCAGCTAGATCAGGGTCTCCAGGGACTGGGGCCAGCTCCCCACCCCGTAGACCTGGCAAGAAGCGTCAGCTGTGCCCTTCCTCCTGTTCCCCAAGGGCAGGGGTGTGGCCAGAGAAAAGGGATTGAGGCTTTCTTTCCTGGAGCAGGAGTTGGGGCAGTGTGAGGGAACTCAACCCAGTATGAGGGTCCCATTCTCTCCAGCCTCTATCTTGGAGTCAGAAGACCTGTGCTTGAATCCCAGCTCCAACACTTGCTAGCTGTGTGACGTGGGGAAATCACCTTTCTGTAGTTCAATTTCCTGCACTGTAAAACGGGTATATTATAATCACACAATCCACTCCATATAGGGCAGTCATGAAGAAAGGGTTTGGTAGGCTTCAGTGCATTGGACTGTGAGCTCCATGGGAGCAGGGACTATCTTTTGCTTTACTTTGTATCCCCAGAGCTTAGCACAGCCCCAGAAACACAGTAGGCATTTAATAACTATTTATTGGCTGATTTTAGAGACAGATGTTATTATGGTTATCATTATGGACATGTAGTGTGAATAGAAAGCTGACCTGTGACATGGTCATACAAATCCTACCACTGACACATATTGACTCTGTGACCCAGGACACATTACTTAACCTCTGAATTCTTTGGGTCACGCTCTAAGACTAACTTACAGAAAAGATACTGACCTGTTTTAATAGACATTTCTTCATTTGGGGAATCATAAAATCACAGGTCCATTCCATATTTCTATCCAATAATTAATGATAGATGACTCTGACACCTGGCCTTGTCTTTAGCTCCTCCTTGCATTCCTCCATTACTCCTTTCCTCAAGTAGTTCCAAGGAGGCTAAAGCCACCGGCCCTCCCTGGCAACCCCTAGGATCGGTCCTCAGAGACTGTCTGTGCATTGTGCTCGAGCAGGAAGCCTGGCTTGGAATTTGGAAAGCATAGTTTCTTTTCTTTCTTTTTTTTTTGGCTAGGCAATGGGGTTAAGTGACTTGCCTAGGGTCACACAGCTAGTAAGTGTTATGTTTCTGAGGCCAGATTTGAACTCAGGTCCTCCTGAATCCAGGGCCAGTGCTCTATCCACTTTGCCACCTAACTGCTCCAGAAACATAGTTTCTATCTGTAGCTCTGCCACTGGCTTCCTGTATGTAAAGTCTCCCCTCTCTGGGTCTTGGTTTCTCCATTTACAAAATGAAAAGATTCTGTTAGATAATAATAATGATAACTCATATTGATACTGTGTGTGAGGATGGGGATTGATTGTATAAATCAATCGAAACACTTGTCCTTAAAGTAAGAGATAATGCAGTGTCCTGACACATTTATCATGTGAGAGTACAACTTGATTACTCACCAGGTATAAAGCATAATAGCTAGTGTTTCTTTAGCACTCAAGCGTTTGCAAAACGTTTTACAAATATTATCTCATTTTAACTTTACAAGAACCCTGGGAGTTGGGCGCTAATACTATCCCCTTTTCACAAATAAGGAAACTGAGGCAGACAGGTTAAGTGATTTGCAAAGCTATGAGATAGGATTCGAACTCATATCTTCTAGGTGTTGCAGTGGGTAGAGTGCCCAGCCTGGAGACAGGAAGACTCATCTTTCATGAGTCAAATACTTACTAGCTGTGTGACCTTGGGTAAGTCACTTAACCCTGTTTGCCTCAGTTTCCTCATCTGTAAAATGGTCTGCAGAAGGAAATGACAGATCACTATAAGTATCTCTGCCAAGAAAACCCCAGATAGGGTCATGAAGCATTGGATGTGACTGAATTACAAAACTTCTTGACTCCAGGTCTAGTATTTTATCGATTACAATATCTAGCTGTCTCAATGTCTGTATACCTCCCTAGGTCCAGCAGGAAGCATGTTTGGGCCAGTGGAGGGAGTTGGCCATGCCCTATGGAGTCTATAGAAAACCACCAAAATAGTTAGAACCAGAGATTCCACTGAACTGCATGTCAGGAAGGAATATTTCAGCCAAGTCCCAGAGGAGGAGCCATTTGGATCAGGACTGATCAGGAGAGCATCTCCCTCCTTCTCCTTGGTTGGAGAAGTACCATGTGAACTTCAAAGGGTCTGGAAAATCTGGACTTGTCATTTTCTCATCAGTGTCCAGCAGATTCCCCAGAAGAGCTGACAGCAATGTCTGCGTCAGGGTCCAAGGACAGACTGGATGCAGATTCAAGGATCTAAAAATAAAAGTAAATTAAATCGTACTGACGGGGAATGTCTAGAGGTCTCCAGCAAAAGGACTTCTGGGAACTGAGCTACCCCTTTGTCACGTGTTCTCTAAACTCTAACGCTTTTTCCTGGATGTTTTATGTACTGTATGAAGAGTATCCCAGACTTCAGGGAGCATGTATTTGTAAATCCCTTCTAAAGAAATAATTAAATCTGGCCAATTGTTATCAACTGAAATCTGGGAAACACACTACTATAAGGTGTAAAGACACATTACAACCCTTAGGACTAACCCTAGAGTCCTGAGAAAATGTAGCAGCCAAGATGTGAGGTTAGGAGAGTAACACCAGAGTCTACCTGAATTAAACATGCTTTTCAGTGCACTTTCCTTACACTACCGCACACTAGGTAGTGTGGCATAGTAGATAGTGTAAGACTTAAAGTTAGGAAGACCTGTGTTCAAATCCTGCCCTAGACACTCATTAGCTGTATGACCATGTCACAAGCTGTGTTGGCAGGTCTCTTAATCTCTCCTGGTCTCAGTTTCCTCGTCTGTAAAATGAGGATAATAATAGCACCATAATAGGTGAGAACCAAATGAGATAACTTATGTACAACAAACTGTAAAGCCATATATAAATACAAGCTATTATTTTTATTACAGAAACCAGTTTTTCGTCCCCTCTCCCTCCTCAATGCCCCACTCTTTAGTTAGTCAGGGATGAACATTAGTTATCGACTGTGTACAAATCACTGTGCAAAGTACTGGGGATACAAACAGGAAAAAGACCATCCCTGCCCTCAAGGAGCTTACACTCTCATGGAGGAAGGCAGTACACAAAAAGGAAGCGGGGGTGAGAAGCTGGGGAAAGAGCTATGAGGAGAAGTCCAGGGGAGTGAAGCTGGATGGGAAATGAAAAGATGGCTGACCTGGGGCCCCTCCTGAGTTCCGGTAGGAGCTCTCCACCCTCCAGTCAGAGGGGTGGCAGAGGGTACTGATGAGGTGGGACTTCCAACGATGAAGTGAGTTTGCAGGATGAAGAGGCTCCCGAGGCATGACAGGGAAACCGAAGGAGCACAGCCAGATAAAGTAATGAGAACTTGAAGGTGAGGAGAGCAGGGGCTCCTTCAGTGGAGTGGAGGAGGGCCAGATCGATAAGCAGATGGGGCTCTCCTGGCTCTTCCCTCTTCTTTTTACCCCACTCTTCGGCCAGCACCCGGGGCCTGAGAACAAGGCCACCTCTGACCTTTCTTCCATAATTCTTCTTTGTGGCCCAAGAGCAGAGAAGTCATCTTTGAGAGCCGTCTTGGGAAATAACAGGCTTACTGCCACCGTGTCAGAACTTGGGAGGGAACTTATTCCAACCCATTCACTTTACAGAGAAAATGAAGGTCAGAGAAATTAAATAACTTGTCCAAGATCACACAGTGATTTCGTGGCTGAGCAAGGCTGCCAGTTAAAATAAGTCCTTCCCTTTGCCCTTCCTTTCTCACCTCCTCCCTCTGCTCCTGCCTGCCCCCCAAGGAGCAAACCTCACCCTGCTTGGTGCTCATGGGAAGAGACTTCTTTCCACAGTCTCCTCTGCCCACCCAATTCCCTTACCTTCATTCTTGTCCTTCATTTGTCCTTCATTTTTTTTTTGTGGGCAATTGGGGTTAAGTGACTTGCCCAGGGTCACACAGCTAGTAGGTGTCAAGTCTCTGGTCTGAGACACTTTGAACTCAGGTCCTCCTGATTCCAGGGCCAGTGCTGGATCCACTTCGCCACCTAGCTGCCCCAATTCTTCTTAGAATATAGAATATCAAAAGGGCAGCTAGGTGACTCAGTGAATAGAGCTCTGGCCTTGGAGTCAGGAGGACCTGAGTTCAAATCCAGCCTCAGACACTTCACACTTACTAGCTGTGTGACCCTGGGCAAGTCACTTAACCCCATTGCCTCACCCTGAAAAAAATTTTTAAAAAAAAGAATATAGACTATCAGAAGTTGAAAGGACTAGAGCAGAGCTTCAGAGCTGGGAGAGACTTTTGAGAAGAGACTATCAGAGATGGAAAGGCCCTTAAGACATATTCGTGTTGCAGCTGGGAGGACAATCCACTAGTCAACTAGCATTTAAAAAATTTTATTGTATTTTTCTCAATTAACAAATATCTGCCTTCTCTCCTTCCCAAGCCTCCCCCCTCCCCTAAATTGCAAACAAAAGAACAACAAAACTCCTGTAACAAACATACATAGTTTAGTCAAACAAATTTCTGCATTGACCATGTCCAAAAAAAAAAAAAAGGTCTTACTATACACATTAAGTCTTTCACCTCTCTGTCTGGAAGCAAGTAGTGTTTCATCACTAGTCTTCTGGAATTATGCCAACTAGCAAATATTAAGCACCTACTATGTGCTAGGAACTCTGTGCTAAGTGGTGGGGATAGAAAGAAAGGCAAAAGACAGTTCCCGCTCCCAAGGGACTGTCTAATGGGAACATAGAACATCAGAGCTGGAACTGCCCTTAGGACATAGAAGGTCAGAACCAGGAATGAGTCAGGAGCAAAGCTGGCCCTCACATCTCAACTCTGCCTAAAGGGCAGGGCAATTCTCAATACACTAGGCCACCTTTCTGCAAAAGTTGGATCTAATCAAGGAGACTCAGAGGGAGAGGAAGGGGAGGCAGGACCAAGTTTAAGACTCAGTGCTGTAAGGATGATTGACTGTGAAAGACTTGGCTGCTCTGATCAAGACAATGATCCAAGATTATTCCAAAAGGGCCATGATGAAAAATGCTATCCCTCTCCAGAGAGAGAACTGATGAACTCTGAGTGAACTTTGAGCTCTAGTACACTTTTTTTGCTTTATTTTTCTTAGGGGGTTTTTTGTGTGTTTTCTTTTGCAACACAGCTAATAGCAAAATATGTTTGATGTGACTTCACATGTATGATCAGTATCATATTACTTGCCTTTTCAAGGGGTAGGGGAGGGATGAAAGGGAGGGAGAGAATTTTGGAACTAGAATTTTTAAAAAATGTTTTTTCTTTTTTCCCAATTACATGTAAAGACAATTTTAACACTAATTTTTTAAAAAATTGAGTTCTAAATTTTCTCCCTCCCTCACTTCCCCTCTCCTTGAGACAGCAAGCAATTTGATAGAAGTTGCACATGTGTAATCATGCAAAACATATTTCCATATTAGTCATATTGTACAAGAAGACACAGACCAAAAAAAAAAAACCCTCGCAAAAAAATAAAGTGAAAAATACTATGCTTCAATATGCATTTGGAGTCCATCAGTTATTTCTCTGGATAAGAATAGCATTTTTCATTTTGAGTCTTTTGAAATTATCTTGGATCATTGTATTGCTGAGAATAGTTAAGTCATTCAGAGTTGATTGTTATGCTATATTGCCATTACTGTGTACAATGTTCTCCTGGTTCTGCTCACTTCACTTTGGATCAGTTCATGTAAGTCTTTGCAGTTTTTTCTGAAATCAGCCTGTTTGTCATTTCTTATAACACAATCGTATTCCATTACCATCATATATCATAACTTAAATCATTCCCCCTTTGATGGGCATCCCCTCAATTCCCAATTCTTTGCCACCACAAAAAGAGCTGCTATAAATATTTTTATACAAATAGGTATTTCTTCCCTCTTTTTAAAAAAATCTCTTCATGATATAGACCTTGTAGTGGTATTGCCAGATAAAGGGTATGCACAGTTTTATAGCCATAACTCAAAAGTTTTAAAAAATAAATGTTAAAAATTTTTTACATGTAATTGGGAAATACTTAATGAAATAAATAAAAATATATTTTAAAAAGGACTAAGTTCTGGGCCCTTGTCCTGGAGTAGCTTGGTGAGGCAGTCAGTGAGGCAGTCATTGACACTGGATAGAAGCCCCAGACCTTGGAGATAGGAGGGAGTAGAAGAAAGGAACCCCACGGGCATCCTACTAAAACCACAATCCACATGTCCCAAGGCTAGTTTTCCCTCCTGTAGTCTCAGCAACCCCAGTTCTCATAGCTAAACTAGTGAACTTCAAACTCACTGAGGCAGTGGTGTGATTTGATATCCATAAAAAGTTAATTCAGTTTTCAGGGGATTGAAGTCTTATTTATGTTCAGGAAAAGGGACATTGGACTCTGCCCTGGTCAGACCACATCTGAAGGATTCTCTTCATTTCTGGGTACCACAAGCTGGAGAGCACACAGAGGGGGGCCACCAGAATGATGACAAAGTTGGAGATCAAGTCATGTAAGAATTGGAAGTGCTTGGGAAGCCTGGCCTAGAGCAAAAGGTTTGGGAATGAACATGATATTTGTTTTCAAAAATTTGAAGGAAGATGTGGGACATGTAGAAGACAGACATTTCTCTTGGCTCCCCACAGGCAGAATTATGAGCATTTGGTGGGGTGGGGTGAGGGAGAAGTTGTGAAAGAAACAGATTTTGGCTCAGTGGTAAGAAAAACTTCCAGACTAGAGCTATTCAAAAGTGGAATGGTAGTGAGTTATCCATCCCTGGGGGTCTCCAAGTGGAGGCTGGGTGATCATTTGTTGGGGATTATGTAGAAGGGCTTCCTGTCCAAATATGGTTTTGACTATATGACTGTGAAACTCTAGTATTCCCAGCTTTTTGGTGATATCATTCCTCCACAATCTGTCTAGATTCACCTCTTACTGTTCCCCTCTATGCCCCTTTTATTCCAATTAGTCCAGTGTCCCCACTAATCGTGTGCATGGCAGGCTCATTCTTACCTCTTCATTATCAGCTCTGCCATCTGGAATCAGCTCCACTTCCTCTTGTCCTCTCCAGAAACTGTCTAAACTTCAATGACTAGCTCAAATTCCAACTATTCCAGGAAGCCATCAGTGGCCATAGGAATTTCTATGTCTCTTAGGGTCCAACCGTGCTAAGTCAACTCTACAATACTGTTATGTATTGCTCTCTTACTATTTCACATTTGTGAATTTTGTCTCCCCAGCTAGACTGTGAGCTCCCTGAGGACAGAGGACCAGGTCTTGTCTTTCTCCTGTCTCCTTATCACCCCTTCCCTGAGTGTAGCCTGGCGCACAGTAGTTACTCAATTTATACTCGTTGATTGATTGATAAACATTCCCACCCCCAAAGAACCATCTGGCACATGTTTATTTTTGAAATGAAAATTAATTTTGTTTTGAGAACTTCACAACGGCACTTGAAAAGATTGGAGACACCCTAACCAGGCTTGAAAATCATTGCTTTATCTCAGGGATGGAGAATTTCCAGATCTTTTACTGAATTCAGCCTTGATAGAACTTCTGCTGGCCACAGCTACAAATAAATAATCAAAAGCACACATCCCATTTGTGCTTACAGTTGCAAAAATGCAACAAGGCTTTAGCCAATGTTCTTCCCTCTTCCCAAACCCAGAATTTTTATTTTAATTTTGTGTTGTCCTAAACTTGATAAACATTATGAGACATGAAATATTTCCAATTACAACAAATAGAAAAAAGAGTTGTGAATCTCTGTTATACACATCTTTTAAAAATATGTAATATATTCAACACATTAGTTATAAAGCTGTCCTGTTTGTCTGTGTCCCCTTCTGAATATTCTCCTATTCTTTTCCGTGCATGTAAGAAATGTTTTGTTGATGCTGTTTTCTTGATTTTTGGGGGGGAGAGGTGGGGGAATGGTGGAAAGGTAAGGATTACCTTCACTCTAGAGAAGCAGCATGGTGTAGTGAATGGAGAACTAGCCAGCCTCAGGAAGAACTGAGCTTAAATGCTACCTCTGACACATACTTGCTCCATGACCCTGGGCAAGTCTCTTAACTTCTGTTTGCCTCAGTTTTTTTCATCTATAAAGTGGAAATAATAATAGCACCAACCTCTCAGGGTTGTTGTAAGGATCAAGTAAGATACAACTGTAAAGAACTTAGCATAGTTCCTGACACTTAGTAAGCACTATATAAATATTAGCTATTATTATTATTATTCATTCTGATGCTATAATAATATCCCATCACTTTCATATGCAGACATTCATATTTATATATTTTCAGCCTTTCAGCTGATGAGCACCCTTTTGGTCTCCAGTTCTCTACTACAATAAGAGACAGTGCTATAGATATTTTTGTAAATATGCGTCCTTTTCTTTTGGTTAATTTGGGGTATTAGTATTGCTGAATCAAAGCACATGCACAGTTTAATGACTTTGGGGGTAAAGGTCAAAATTGCTTTCTGGAATTAGCTACATTTGATTCATCTCTCCATGTTTCATAGCAGCTCAGTTAGCAGGTCATATCAATTCAATAAGACAAAAAACTTATTAAACACTTAACTATGTCAGGCACTATATTTGCTAGGTACTGGGGTTACAAGAGCCAAGCACTATTTATATTTTACCCCTGCAGCAAAGGATCACAAAGGTTATAGTTTTAGAGCTAGAAGGTATCTTAGATGTCATATAGTTCAACCTCATTTTACAGAGGCTCAGAAAGGTTGTTACTTTCTCTCAGATCTTTCCCCTTCTGTCTATTGCCATTGCCACATCTTAGTTCAAGCCCAAAATTCTGCTCACTTAGTCCTTAGTCATTGAATGGGTGTTGCCTCAGACAAACTGAGACCTGAGAAAGACCTAATTTAGAAAGACCAAGGACACCCACTGCATCCTGGGCCATCAACAGTCATCTTGACCTCTGTCTTGCCACTGGACTTGGATGACTTTGAAGGAGACAGTGAGGCTGATGACTGCATAGCTCTTCCTCACTTAAATCCAATTCATGCACAGTCAAGACATTGCCCTTGTGATGTCATTGGCCCTCTTTGTGAATGAAGGGTGAACATCAACAAGAAGTCCAAACTCTCAATGGCACTTCCTTGGACTATTTCAATTGACCTTTAACAAGTTTGGGGGTTTTTTGGACACAACATTATTATCAACACAGGTTTCCACTTTAATTCTCTCCTCCTTTCAACAGATTTGGTTGACTTCAGGTGAAAATTCTGCAACAGCTCCCTATGGCTTATAGAGTGAAGGACAAATTCCTTTCTTCAGCATTCCAACACCTCCACAATCAGCCACTATCTGCCTTTCAAGCCTAAACTCACCTCTATGTATAAGATATATTCCTATACCTTAACCTATAACTTCAGTGTCAAAGGCATCCTCCTGACAGGAAGGAAATAAGTAGGTTCGGAGGTGAGTTCTCACATCTTTGGATCATTGCCCCTACCCAGATGATCTGAGCACTTCAGTATCTGATGCTCATCCCCACCCCTAGGGTATAGTCACCAACTCCCCTTATGAGCACACAGACTCCTGAGACTTAACACATTTACTTAGGGTTTAATAGCAACCAGCTAGGAAGGCGGCATAGAGTATTAACTTGAGAGCTGTGAAAACTTGACTCTAAGGTTTGCCAGCAATATGACTTTGGGGGAAGACATTTAACCTTTCTGAAACTATGACAACTCTCTAAGATAACGAGTTATGGATGAATTGGAATCTCAGTGGGTGGAGGGATCAATGAAATTATAGGTCCTTAATATATTGCCATAATGGAAACCAGTGGAACACTTGTCAGAGCCCACTGAGAAAAGCAATAGCCATCCTCTTTTGGGGAGCGTATATAGTCTTTTAAAAAATTTTCATTTAATATTACTTATTTTTTAGTTTTTAACATTCACTTCCACAGGGCCTGTATAGTCTTAATTACAGGATTGCCTTAAATCTAGGTGCTTGGGAGGAGCCCCCCATCTCCCTCCAATTCCTTTTCAGTCCCTTCTTTCTCCCCTTTGGGAGTAGGTTTAGACTATTCAAATTACCCAAAGATAATACTGAAAACATCTAGAAGAGTAAGGAAGGAGTCATCTACTACTCCCAGCACCTAAAAGGAATTTGTAATCACATTGATGCAGGTATCTTACACTCCAGTCCAAGTGGACTATACCCTTTCCTTGAACATGTCTTGGGATCACCCAGCCAATCAATGCCAGGCTCTGTGCCAAGGGGCTAGGGATACAAAAACAAAAAAATGAAACAGCCTCTGACCTTGTTTCATTGTACCATAAATTAAATATACCATATTGTACCATATGATGTCCCTTTTTCCTTCCTCTCTCTGCCTGAAAAATTCTCACCCAATCCTTACAGCCCATTTCAAATGTCACCTCTTCCAAGAAGCCTTCCAAGATAATTCTCACCTCCCCTTTGTGGAAAATAACCTTCCCTCTTGAACTTCCAGTGGCACTTTGTTTTCTCCTTTTTGGGATTAAATATTGTGTACTATTGCTATTGGTGTTTGTATCTCATCCTGTAATGAGAGTGTGAGCTCTCTAAGATCAAGAACCATATCTTATATAAATTTTATATGATAGTAACAATAATAGCTAATATTTATATGGTGCCTCTTATGTGCCAACTACCTTACAAATATTATCTCATTTGATCCTCACAACTCTGGGAGGTAGGTGCTATTATTAGCATCATTTTATAGCTGAAGAAACTGAGGCAAACAGAGGTTAAGTGACTTACCCAGGGTCACACAGCTACTAAGTATTTGGCACTGGATTTGAATTTAGATTTTTCTAATGCCAGGCTCACTGCTCTATTCACTGTACCACCAAGTTGCCCCATAATAAAAGCTAACATTTATATGGTGCCTTCTATGTGCCAAACACTTTAAAATACTATATCATTTATTTTATCCCCATTTTACAGCTATAGAAACTGAGGTGAAGTAACTTGCCCAGCATCACACAGGTAGTAAGTGTCTGAGTCCAGATTTTAACTCGGGTCTTCCTGACTCTAGACCTGACATTCTAGTCACCAAACCACCTAAATGCCCTAATATCTCCCTCAACTCTTAGCTCAGTGCTTCTGCACATATTAGGTACTTAATACATGTTTGTTCAATTATATTGAATTGAATTTTCTGGTCTGTGACTCTTTTTCTCCCTTCCTCCTCATTTTCCACTGTCTTTCTTTCTCCTTTAGTTAACCATGATATCAAATTGAAGTATCTATCTTTTTCACATTTATTGAATAAAGTTTCACATTCTCTGGTGAAAATTTTAAACATTCCAATTTGTGTGTGTGTGTGTGTGTGTGAGAGAGAGAGAGAGAGAGAGAGAGAGAGAGAGAGAGATCTTTCTGTGTTTCTCTCTCTCTCTCTCTCTCCCCTGTGTCTCCGACTCTTCTTTCTCTCTGTCTGTCTGTCTGTCTGTCTGTCTCTCTCTCTCTCTCTCTGTCTCTCTGTCTGTCTGTCTGTCTGTCTCTCTCTCTCTCTCTGTCTGTCTCTCCTTCCATCCTTCTCTCTTTCTCTGTGTGTCTTTCTGTCTGTCTCTCTGCGTACCTCTCTGTGCCTTTTTATCTCTCTCCAAAAGCCTCCAACCTAAATCAAGGGGCTTTTAATTTATGATAGTCCTCAATCAATTTTTTTTCCTTTATGGATAAATGGTTCCAGTAACAGCAGAGGTTTCCTCCTATTATTCTAAAGATAGCCCCAACCCTGCTTCAGACTCCAGGGAGGCTTGGACCTCTGTTCTCCCTGTCATTTCAATGGGGTCTCTAATAACCTTCAGCCTGGAGTTTGGCTCTGTCCCAGCTCAGGACTAAGGGCTGGCCATGTAATTGTGCTCATCATCTGCAATGCTGGGTTCACTTACCACCCTGTTGTCAGGAAAAATTCCCTGGGCCTAATTAAAATTGAGTGCACACACCACCAATTCCCCTGAGGGGAACTCGGCTTCCACCTCCCATCAGAATCCAGAGCATAAAATGATGTTCACACATTGGGGCAGAAAGCCAATTCCCTTAAGAGCCTAGTGTTTCTTGTGCTCATTCCAGACCTAAGGAGTCAAACAGAAAAGACATAAAGCTCCCCTAGACAAAAGGCAGGGTTTGGCTCTCCATTCATGCTCTTGTCCCTTCTGGAAGAAGTAAACTGCCTATTGCGCACAGTGGAGTGTGTGAGCTGTCCTCTTGACATGTGCTGAAAAGTAGGTGGAGCTGGACTTCAGAGGATTGATGGTGAGGCAAGCCTCCTCCTTCCTGGCAGAAAAGTGGTGGGCTATAGGTACAGAATGAAGCATACATTTTCAGATATGCCAATATGTTCATCTATTTTTCTTGATTACAGAGTTCTAAGGGGAATCAGGAAAACATTAGAAAATTCCAATAATGTTTTAAAAAGAGTATCAGTAAAAACATTTCTAAAACACTTTAACATTTTAAAAGTTTAGGTGTTGGGAGCTAGTGTGGCATAGTTGAAAGAGCCCTGAACAGGAGCCAGGAAGCTTTGATACCAGCCCTCGTTTTGCTACTGTATGCTCTTGAACGAATTCATTCATCACTTCGGACCTCAGTTTTCCTCTCTTTAAAACAATGATATGAACTAAGTGGTCTCTAAGCTCTAACACTGTTGAAAAAGTATAGAAACATGAAGGATAACTTGACAATTAGGAGTCTGGGTGGCTCAAGAGAAGAGACATATCCCTGGTGATGACTGAAGAAAGGGCAAGGTGGAGTAAGGTCCTAGTGTTGGTGGTAACTTGAGTGATGTCTGTATCTCCTTAGTGGGGATGGTAATTGTGATTTCTGGTGGATGGCGTCAGGGATGGTGATGGTGGTGGTGAATATAAGATCATGGTAAGTGATGGTGGTAGTGATCATGGTCATTAATGGTGATGGTCATGGTGGCAATGGTGATGATGATAATAACTAGCATGTATACAATGCTTAAAGTTTTTCAAAGCACTTCACATGTGTTACCTCATCCAGTCTTCACAACAACCCTGGGAGGTAGGTGCTAGTATTATCCCCATTTTACAGATGAGGAAACTGCAGCAGAGAGGTTAAGTGACTTGCCCACAGTCATACAGCTAGTGAGTGTCTGAGGCAGGATTTGAACTCATGTTTTCCTGATTCCAGGTCCAGGAAGTTCTATACAAAGCACCACCTAGTTGCCTTTCATTGACCATTCCTGCCAGCTGAACTCCCAACCTATCCATGGAAGAATCCCCACTCCTCAAAGTTGTAATGCAGTAGGAAGCAAGACAGAAATACCAGTGAGGGGCATAGGAAACCTGCCAATGTTGGCCCATCTGTGGCTGGGAGCTATTTCCTCCAGGGCTAGAGTCAGCCAGATAAAACTGATCTATTGATTGTTGCTGAGCTCCTGATGCCCTCAGCTTGTTAGTGAGAGCCAGGCAGAAGGGGCTGCAGACCAATTCTGGACACAGGACACGTTTTTATTCATTTATATATATAGACGAGTGGAATTAGAGCCTTTGCTTTCCTGGCAGGTATTAAACACCAGCTGTGTGTGCACATGTGGATACAAATGAAACTCCATCCTCTGAAGTTTGGGGGTGGGGGAGAAGACCAGGAAAACACAGGACCCACAGCTTGCCCTTGGAGAGCTTTCAGTTTAGTTGGGGCCACAAAATAATTCAATTTAAAAGTTATTAGGCATTTATTGAATATAAGGTTCTGGATTAGGGTCTTGGGATATACGAGACAAAAATTATGTCATCTGGGCCCTAAAGAGGTAAAGCTTCTAGTGAAGGTGATGATAGTTGGGGGAGCATTTGTACGCCAATAAGTAAATATGACATGCATATAGAATAATACAAATTAATTTCAATAGGAAAAGAATACTAAAACGGGGTAGGGTGAGGTGGTCAGGAAAGGCCCTCTACAGGAGGTGGTACTTGACCTAGGCTTTGAAGGAAGCTAGAGATTCAATGAGAAATAAATGCATTTCAGACACAGAGGACCACTTGTGCAAAGAAGTATGGAGGCAGGACGTGAAATACTGTCTGCTTTTGATTCTGGTGTGAATGAGAAGGTAATAGCTGAATGTGAAAATCCTGGTCCTTTGCTCCTCCATACTGTAGCTTTTGGTCTACTACTGCTGTCCTGACCACCACTAGGAGCCATACACAGTCCTTTTCTCTCTCACTGCTCTGGACATTTTTCTTCTCTGGGTAGGAGGCCAGATACCCAAATTCTCAAACTTCTGGTTATTCCCAAGGGAATCCCTAAGGCTTACACTATCTAATAAACTCCCACTTCTCTAACTAGAAGATTGGATTTTGGAGTAGTGTTGCCTAGGAAATCTCCCTTCTTTGGATAGAAGGACAGAGTCTAGTACTCTTGAACTTGGGGTTAACCACAAGACAAATACTGAGTTTGGCAAAAATCCCTCTTCTCTGGCTAGAAGGTCAGATTCTGAGATCATGTTGCTTTGGAAATCTGGATCTCCCTCTAACTAGAAGGTTGAGGTTCAAGGAATACATTTTATTTCCTGAGAAAACTCCTCTCCACCCCCACCCACCCACCTCCACCCCCACCTCATTCCTGGCCACACAGACATCACGTGTCTGCTTCTGTCGTGTGCCTCTGCTGCCAAAGTTGCAAAGAATGTTCTGTCATTAACAGGTTGTTTCTCCCCCCACTCCCCACCCCATCTCCACCTGCTGCTCTCTCAGAATCTCATCAGAAGAAAGGTACAAGGAAAAGGCAAACAAATTTCTGGAAATAACTTGGAGAGGAAAGTGTCGAGAGGCATGTAAATGCCATAGTCTGAACTGAGCATATCAAGGAGGGAGGAGGGAATTGGCTTGGCCTAGAATAACGTAATTTGAAGGATATGAGAGTAAAGAGGCCAATATGAGAGGGCTTCCTGGAAGAGATGAGGTTTTCTTTTTTTCATCCTGATTCTCCTCTCCTGAGACATTCATCTGCACTGGCCTAAGTAGGGTGAGAGCCCCTGGGAGGGCAATTTTAAATAAAATGGAGGCAGCTAAACCAAAGAGATACACAACCTCTGGGCTATGTAAGTGGCCCATAGGGGATCTCAAAGGCCTTTCATGCCTTGGATACATGATTCCCAAGAGCTAGTTCTAACATTTTGTGTTCTTAGGTACCTTCCAGCTTTGACATTCTATATTCGAGTGTCTCATCCAGCTTGGACATTCTATTTTCTTGGGGGCCCTTAAAAGAGGCATCTTAGCTCTTTAAATACCTAGGCACTGCAATGACAAAGCTTGGTTCCAAAGATGAGACTAGAAAATGCATCACCTTCCCCATTTTTCAGAGGTGGAGTACTACAGGTATTGAACATTGCATATAATGTCAGACTCAATTATTGTGTTGGTTTGTTTCACTGACCCACTCCCTCCCCCAACCCCAGTCTAATTCTGTTACAAGAGATAGCTCACTGAGTAGAGGAGTAGAGATAGATAGATAGATATAGATATGCATGTATATAGAAATTAAGGTCAGGAAAAACAAAAATATAGAAATAAAATTAATTACATTTATCCATACATGTAAGTATACATACAAACATACACATACATGTATGTGTGTCTGCATATAAATATATATGTACATATATATTTTAGATTATATATAATCCACCCTCAGTAGGGGCAGGGAAGAGCTGGGATCAGAACAAGAATATAAAAATCTGTTGGTTATTGTAACCCAGACCCAGACAAAATTCTTATTTCTTGGCTTAGCTTGTAGCAGGCTCCCCTCCAATCCTGCATCATGATGGAGCTGTCCAAGGTTCTGATTCAGGTCTCCTGACCTTGCCATTCTGGTCCTCATTTCATCAACTTCTCTCAGACCTGGCCTTTTCACCAGACCTTGCAATCCATTAGCCAAAGTCTTTATTGAGTCCCTCCAGTGGACTAACTCTAGTAAGGGTCACATAATAAGAAAAACACACATACACTCACAGGGCCTGAACTTGAGAAGGTACAAGGCTGCCTCTAGGAGTGAGATACATACAAGAAACAGAAACTGTTCAAGTACTAAATTGTATGCCTGCCAGTGCTACAGGAAGTTAGAGAAGGAAAAGCTCACTGAGGTCATGGGATCATAAAATTAGAGCTTACTTGACCTCAGAGGCTACCTAATCCAGCCCCATCATTTTATAGAGGAGGAACTGCTACACAAAGAGATTAAGTGACTTGCCCAAGATCACACAGATATTAAAAAACATACAAAATTTAACTCTAGGGGCAGCTAGATGGCACAATGGATAAAGCTCCAGCCTTGGAGTCAGGAGGACCTAGGTTCAAATCCAGCCTCAGACACTTGACACTTACTAGCTGTGTTACCTTGGGCAAGTCACTTAACTCCCATTGCCTCACACCCCCCCCCAAATAAAATAAAAATAAATTTTTACTCCAGTCTTCTTTCCTCAAATTCAGAACTCTTTCTACCATAACATACCATGTTTCCTACTCACAAAAGCAGGATTTGGGTCTCTAGGGGCTTCCCAGCTTTAATGTTTTTTGTTCTCTGGACCCTTCCAGATCTGATATTTTGCTTTTTATATTTTAATGTCCCTTTCTTTTTGCTTTGACACTCAATGGTCCCTTCCAATTCTGACAGTCTATGTTTTAAGACCTTTTCAGCTCTAATTGTCTATATTCTCTTTTCTAATGCCCTTTCTGGCTCTGATATTCTACATTCTCAGGTCCCTCTGAGCTCTGACATTCTGTGTTCCATGTTCTAAGGCACTTTCCAGCTCTGACATTCTCTGTTTTACATTCTAACATTTTTGGTGCTAAGACCTAGTTGGTGCACAAAACCTCTTCTAGACCTGATCTCCTCTGTGTCTATGGGTTGAGGAAACATGTGGATGTCATTGCTCCTCACTGGCCTCCTCCTATTCCCCCCAGAGGAGGATGAACTCATAGGCTATAACAGCTGGGAGATGCTGAGCTCATAGCCCCCTGGCCTCAATGATGTCACCACCAGTAAGGTCCTGTCACTGGGAGGGGGTGTGAGAACACAGAGCAGAAATAGCTTCTCTCAGCAGCTGCACGAAAGCTTCCAGGTGAGGGCTGAGGATGAGCAAAGTGAGATAGATAAAATAAGAATCTTCCTCAACCTGGGGCTCCCACTGCCACCACCATGCCCTCAGCCTGAACTTCAATCTAAAAAAACCCCCTCAAACTCAGCTTGACATTCAAGGCCTCAATGTTCTACCTTAACCTATCTCCTCCCTCTGCTCCCACCAGGCTATTATCCTCCCCTCTTCAAACCTCCAACCCTGTTCCTATCTTCAGGTCTTACTCATGTAATGTAATTAATAATAACAATAATAGCTAGAATTTGTGTCATCTTAAGGTCTGTAAAATGCTTTATGTGTGTTATCTTATTTACTCCTCACAACTCTGTATGGTAGGTGCTATTATTATCCCCATTTTATAGATGAGGAAACTGAGGCTGAGAATGGTTAAGTGATTTATTTACCCAGAGTCACAAAGCTAGTAAATGTATGATTCAGGATTTGAACTCAGGTCTTGTAGACTCCAAGGCTTGCTTTCTATCCACTATGCCACAGACCTACCCACCATACTACACTTGGAATAACCCCTCTCTTCTCTTTAACACCTCCCATCCTTCAAGGTTCATGACATACCTCCTCCAGAACATCTGCCCCTACTGCCTCTTCCCTTACTCTCCCTCATAGTCTCTCCCTGTCCTGATCACCCTGATTTTTATTTTATAGGATCAGAGCATTTCTAACTGCAAGGGACACGTCACCTGGTCCAAATTCATAGATAAGAATGTCCTCAAAACATTCTTTCTTTGTTCCATGTGAGCCAGTTCCTCACTATAACAATCACTCATTTCTGTAGTAGTCAGTCCATTGGCAAGCATTCATTAAGCACTTCTTGCATACCAGGTACTGTGTTAAGTGCTGGGAATATAAACAGCCCCTACCCTCAAGGAGCATAGTCCTAACAGGAGTGACAATGTATAAATAATTAGATAGCAAAGTGCTCTGATTGCAAAGCTTTCCCTTAAGGTATTGAGTGTAAGTGTTACTATTGTGTCCATATTGTGTATAAGGAGGCTAAGCCTCAGAGAGCTAAGGCAATTTCCCTATATTCACAAGCTAGTATCAAAGCTGAAATTCAAGCCGAAGACCCTTGATGTCAATCTAGTGCTCTTTCTGGTTCACCAACTGCCCCTCATTTACAAATCACTAAACTATGACACCAGAGAATAGACAAGAGTTTTTTTGCCATTGAATAGTGATGGTGATGATGATACTTTTTATGGGTTCAAGGGCTTTCACCTCTATTGTCCTCATAGATTGTCATGGAATCGTTGACTACTAGAATCTTAGAATGGGAAAGGGCCACAGAAGGCATTTGGTCCAAGCCCTATCTGAGCAGAAATCAGACCAAATTAATAAATATTTATTAGGTATCTGCTATGTGCACAGAGTCCTGTACTAGACTTAGACAATGCAAGTTCCCTAACTTCAAGTAGTTTCTAATCTGCCAGATGCATGAGATTAGTAACTATAATATGCAATATTTACATAATAAATGTATTTGAGCAATGTAAACAATGCAGAGGAGTAGAGACATTGCCAACCAAGGAGGATGACACTTGAGGAAATGGCACTTGGGTTAGGTTTTAAAAGATGGAAAGGAGCTGAATAGGTTAAGATCGGGAGGGAGGATGTTCTAGGCAAAGAATATGTTTGTCTCAGAAAAGGTATGAAAGTTGGAGCCCACAGGTCCAAGAGCACAGAATCATATCCTTTGGCAGCAGAGTAATATTGTTCAAAGGGAATAACAAAAAGAGGGGTTAGGGGCAGCTAGATGGCACAGTGGATAGAGCACCAGCCCTGGATTCAGGAGGACCTGAGTTCAAATCCGGCCTCAGACATAACACTTACTAGCTATGTGACCCTGGGCAAGTCACTTAACCCCATTGCCTAGCAAAAACAAAAAAAAAACAAAAAGGAGGGCTGGAAATATAGGGTAACATCAGATTATGAATGACCTTGAATGCTAGAATGGGGAACTAGAACTTTACTTAGAAGTTATTGAAGAATTTTGAGCTTAGGAGCGACATAAGATCCCTGTTTTGAAAGGAAGATTATTCTGGAAATGTTATGAAGCCTTGATTGAATTAGTGAGCAAATGAGGGTGAGAAGATCTATAAGGGGGCCTTTGTACAGTAATAATCTAGGTGGTTGTAATGAAACCTTGAATTAGAGTGGTTGAAAGGGGACTGCGTGATTCTGAGCAAATTATTTCTTTTCTATTTGCCTCAGATTTTTAGGACCTGACAACTGGTTAAATATAAAAGCTAGTGGAGAGAAAAGAGTCAGAGATAACATCAAGGTTCATATATGGGAGACTGGGTGGATGGTGGTACCACACAGAAATTGTGAAGTCAAAAAGAGAAGCAAGATTAGGGGGAAGATCATGATAAACTTGATTACACGTAGAATTTGAGGTCGAGATATTCTGTAGGTAACTTGTAGTGTAAATCTGGAATGCAGAAGAACACCAGAATTCGTGCCTTGAGATATAAATGTGGGGTCATTTGAATAGATGTAGTTACTGAAGCCATTAGGAACTATGAGATTGCCAAGGGAGAGAGCAGGTAGAGAGGAGAGACTTGGGAAACATTGACATTAAGAGATCAGAAAAAGAGTGAGAATCCAGGTAAGGAATCCTCTCCATATCCCTGATAAGTAGTCATTCAGCCTGTGCTTGAAGACCCACAATGATAAAGAATCCACTAGGCAGCCCGTTCCACTTTGGGGACAGCTGTGATTGTTAGGAAGTTTGTCCTTGAAAGGAGCTAAAACCTGCTTCCCTATAATTTCCCCTCTTGAATCACAAAGAATCACATAATTCAAGAATTGGAAAGTAACTCAACAGCTATCTAGTTCAATCCATACCTGAAAGGAATCACCATTATAATAATACTCAACAAATATATTTATCCAGGCTGTGCTTAAAGACCTCCAAAGGAGGATCCACCATCTCTTCAGGCAGCCCATTCCAACCATGGACAGCTCTCATCCTTAGGTAGTTTTCTTCAGCATCCAGTCCTAATTGACTTGTTGTCAATTTCCACCCATTGCTGCTGGTTCTGCCCTCTAGGACCAAGTAGAATAAGGTCAACCCCTTCTTCTCATGACAGCTTTTCAAATCAGGATAGAGATTGTATTCCCTGTAAGTCTTCTCAAGGGTAAACGTTTCTGGTTCCTTCAACCAAATCTTCCTACATCCTAGTTACCCTTCTTTGTCACACAACCCAAGCTGTCCTTACAACTCCTTTATGACAGGAGACAGGTTATGGATTATTGCTGTTTCACAGATGGTAAAAGTAAGGCTCAGAGGTTAAGTAACTTCTCCCAGGTTACCATTTGGCAATAAACCAGCACAAGGATGCTAGGACCTGAGCCTACCCCTGCACATAGGTATACACAGAGACAAAGAGGACCAAGACCTGAGGACACTTCCCAGGGCAGCCTGACCAGAAGTCATTCCCTGATGGCCTCATATTGAGGTGGAAGGCAGAAGAACAGATAGACATCAGGGCTGAAGCAGTTGAATTTTCTGCAGATGCAGGAAGTTAGAGCTAAGAGTTGGTGCCTTGACTTCAAAGGCAGCAGAAGGGTAGAGGAGGGAAGGACTAGGCCAGGAAATTCTCTTTGAAGTAAAAGGAAAGAGAGTGTGGGGGGATGATGTGGGGCATCACTAGAAACTGTCTCAAGGGCCTTGTACATAGCACAGATATGCACTGGTGTGTGTGTGTGTGTGTGTGTGTGTGTGTGTGTGTGTGTAGTATATATATAGATATATATATATGCAGACGTATATGGACATGCACTTACACGCATGCATAGAACACTATGATGTGCACAATTCATGTAAAACATGCATACAGTATGCACACAGAAATACCTGTGCACACATAAGTGCATGTGTATCCTGCTGCACATAGACAAGTACATGCATGCATATTCATGAATGTAGAAACACAATACAGATATGACAGTACAGAATCTCAGAGCTGGAAGGTCATCTAATCCATAGAATACCTAAGCAAGAATCCTCTCTACAATGCACTGGGTAAGCTAATGTATGTAGAGTATTTTGCAGACCTTAATACTAACTAATGTTGGTGTTATATTGTTTTCATAACTGTAATGATTATCAGAGAGAAACAATTTGAAGACAAGTCACTAATCTAGTATTATTTGCCTATGTTTGTGATGATAACGGTGATAATAATGGTGGTGGTGGTGGTGGTGGTGACATGTGCCTGTTTGAAGATCTCCTGTGAAGGAACATTCACTACCTCTGGAGCAGTTCATTCTGCTTTTGGACTAGTTGTGAGTTCTGCCATCTGGGGCCAACCAGGACAAGACTCAATTCCTCTTCTCCATAGTAACCTTTCGAGAACTTAAAGATAGCTATCATATTCCCACCTGAGTTTTCTCTTCTCCAGGCTAAACACCTGTCAGTCCTTTAACTGATCCAAATATGGCATGATCTGGAGTCCTTCCCTTTACTCTCCTGCTTGCCTCCCTATGGCCATTCTCCAGTTTATCAATAACCTTCCTAAAATATAGGGTGCAGAACTGAATGTAATACTCCAGCTGGGCACTGATCAGAACAGAGCATCATCTCCCTAATCCTGGGCATTATGCCTCTTCTAATGTAGCCTAAGATTGCATTAGCTTTTTGGATACTATATCACTGTTTATAGAGGCAGTATGGAATAGTGGGTAGATACTAGAGCTTTGGAGCCAGGAAGACCTGGGCTCTGTTCCTGCCTTTGAGTCATCTGTGTTGTGTGACTTAACTTCTCAGTGGTCTAGGTAACTGTAAGTTGCAAAAACAGATGCTAACATACATTGATAGAGGGAGTCTTCTCATCTGGGAGTGCTCTGCATCAAATCACACGGCCAGTCCCTCTCCTTGCCATATTGTGAATGCATATCAAATTTACAGCACACAAAATCCCCCAGATATTTTTCAGATGAACTCCTGTATTGCCACATGTCTCTGATCTTTTACCTTTAAGATGATTTTTTGAACCCAAGGATAAGACTTTACATTTGTTCCTATTAAACTTCACTTTCTTAGATTCAGTTTGACATTTCTTCCTGTCAAGATCTTTTGGGATCCTAACTGTGTCATCCATAATGTTAGTTATCTCTAATTTAATTAATAAGAATGAAATAGATGAGATGCTAAACAGTTCAGGGCTACACGTAGATTCCTGGGACACTCCACTTAGAGTCTTCCCTCTCCAGTGGCCACAGAGTCATAGAATCTCAGAGTTAGAAGACATCTCTGAGGTCATCCAGTCCTACCCCTACTGGACAAAGGATCCTCTCCACAACCTTGCTAACAAGTGGATCTCCACCCTCTGATTGAAGACTTCCAGTCATGGAAAAGCTTCTAGCTTCTATGAACTCACAAATGCACCAATGTGCTCAAATTTAGGTAGTGAGTGAAATAATCCTAATCCAAAGGAGCAATGAATGGCCTTTGCCATCATCACTTTGCAGAAGTCAGAGGTCTAGGGCATCAGTATATATAATATCCTAAATTTCCTTACATATTTGCAATGCCTACACAACTGGCCCCTTCCTACCTTTCCAGTTTTCTTACATCTTATTCCTCTTCTCATACTCTATGATCTAATGCTCCTGGCTTTCTTGCCATTCCTATCTCACCACACTCTCCCTGCTGACTCCATGCCTTTTTCCCCAGCCCCAGGTCTGGAATGCTCTCACCCCTGCCTCCTGGCTTCCTTCAAGATTCAGCCTCAGCCTCAGCTTCAAATTCCACTTTCTGCAGGATGCCTTTACCAGTCTCTCTCTCTCTCTCTCTCTCTCTCTCTCTCTCTCTCTCTCTCTCTCTCTCTCTCTCTCTCTCTCTCTCTCTCTCTCTCTCTCTCTCCCTCCCCCTTTCCCCCATCTCCCTCTGTCCTTCTCCCCCCTTCCCCACCTTTCCCCCCTCCCCCCACCCCTGCCCACTGCTTAGTGCCTTCCCTCTGAAATTATGTCCCATTTACACTGTATATATCTTGCATACATATATTTGCATGCTGTCACCTCCATTAGAATGTAAGCTCCTTGAGGGCAGGGATCATATTTTTTTGCCTTTGTGCCCCCAGCACATAGCTGGAGTAAACAGTCAACACTTAATTGTGCTTGCTGACTGACCACCATATTTTTGAGCATGTGGAAGTCTCTGGGGGGAAAATTAGTGGGGTGATGCAGTGAAGAGAGTGCACCTACCATCCAGGGTTGTTGTGAGGATAAAATGTGATATTTGTAAAGCATTCTGCAAACCTTAAAACACTGTATAAATGCTCGCTATTATCTATTAGTAATTGTGATTGATCCCATTTATGTCCTCCTTTATAGTTCACAAAGTGCTTTCTTCATAACAACCCAGTAAGATAGGCAGTTTAAGAATTATTATCACCATCTCAGAAATGCAAAGTGGATGGTCCCCTTTGCTAGATTGGCAGGATACACTGCCAAGAAAACAGTCAGAGAGCTCATAGGATTAGAACTGAAAGAGACCTTAGAAATAGACTAATTGGTCCAATCTTCTCATCTCTTAAGTGAGGAAGAGAAAACACATGTGTTTAAGTGACTCATCCAATGCCTTATAGTTAGGTACATAGCTGGTATTTAAACTCAGGTCCTCTGACTCAAAAACCAGGACTCCTTCTGCTTTAATTGGGTGACTCCTCCAAGAACCTCTGTTGTAAGGAGGATGCATAGGCCAGCCATGTCTTAATTCCTCTACCATGACCCCACACCAAGTACCATTATTACCCCCCTCTTTTCAGGTTCCTTTTATGTGTTGTCTTCTCCCATTAGAATGTAAGTGCCTTGAGGGGAGGGACTGTCTTTATTTCTGTTTGTGTTTATTTGTATTCCTAGCATAGTGTCTAGCACACAGTAGACACTTAATAAATGCTCTTTGACTTGACTCTATCACAATGGGACTTATATATAATTGTGTAGTTAGTGATCAGTAGAAGGGGTGCTGGGTTGTAGGTCTCTGGCACCTCAGTCCAGTGCCCCTTTCCCTAGAGCACAGGCTTGGGCTATGGGCTGAAGGGACATCAGGCCCAGCTCCCCATTGTGTCCTCCTGACCTCTCAGAGTCCATCAGCACATGTGAAGTCCAGTGTTGCCTGGTTAGAGCATCCTTGTTGGGAGTCTTTTTCAAGCAGCTCTCCTTCAGGAGAACACTATAAATGTTGCTTACTTGGATTTTGGTAAAACTTGATAAATACTTCATATTGTCCTTGTAGAGAGATGCAGCTAGGTGAGATTATAATAAGATGGATTCAGAACTAGTTGAATGGCCAGACCCGAAGTTATGAATATTTCAATGTTACTTTGGCAAGAAGTCTCCAGTGGAGTGCCCTGGGGATCTATACTTGGCCCTATGCTATTTAACCTTTTTTTAAAGACTTATATAAAGACATAAATGGTACCCTTATCCAATTTGCCACTGAAAAAAAGTTGGAAGGAATAGCTAGCACACCAGATGAGAGTGTTGGGATTCAAAAAATCTTGACAGACTAGACTAAAGCCTTAGACTCACTCTAATAGGTCTTAACTTTGTCTTCAAAATAACCAACTTCCCAAGTGCAAGATAGGGGAGCCATAGTGAAGAAGAGAAGAAGGGATGGTTGATATCTGTCTTCAAGTATTTCAAAACCTGGTGAGTGAAAGTGGGAGTAGACTTGTTCTGATTGGTCCCAGAGGGACAAGAGGTAGAAGCTGTAAAGTGTTCCATTTAGATTTGAGGTCAGGAACAACTTCTAAACAACAGTATGTCCAAGGAAGAAATGGACTGCCTGAAGAGAGGGTGGGCTACCTCTGGTGGGAGGTCTTCAAGCAGAGGCTAAGTGACTACTTGTGGGGTCTGTTATGGCTGAAATTCCTTTAGAGTATGGTTTCTTTTTCTTTTCTTTTCTTTTCTTTTTTTCTCTCCCCACTCCCCTTTTTTAGGCAATCGGGATTAAGTAATTTACCCAGGGTCACACAGCTAGTAATTATCTGAAGTCATATTTGAACTCAGGTCTTCCTGCTCTGCGCCCCCTACCTGCCCCTTAGAGTATGATTTGTACCAGATGGCCACTGACATCTGACGTCCCTTCCAGCTCTCAAATTCTATGGTTATGTGATTCCTCTGGGCCCCAGGGAAGAGGTGGGATAGCAGTGGGGGGGGGGTTGGAGGGGGTAGAGGAAGTGGGGCGGGCAAGATGCTCTGATGATTCCCTCCTCCCCTAGATCTGACCTCTCTTAAACAAGCTATCATGCAGTGAGCAGGAGATGGACAATCTCCTTCCTAGTTTTGGAGTGTCCCGTTGGGCTTCCTTTCCATCTCCTAGACTGAGCCTGAAATGTTCCTCAATTTCAGGGGAAGAAAGGGGTGGAACTCTGAAGGGAAAAAAAGAAAAGGGCTATCCTTGATGAACTTTGAGAGTGAATTATTCTGCTTTTTGAGTCACCCAAATACTCATTCAAAAATCATTTATTAAATATTAATGTGTTTAGGGCTGGAAAAGATACAAAGCTCAGGTGAGGCTGGGTCTATTACCCTCATGGAGCTCGTGGTCTATTAAAGAGGATAAAACAATGGGATAAAGAGATGCAGTGTTACAAATCAGACATCAGGAGCCCTGAGTTGCTTTCCTGGTTCCTCAGTTTCTTCATCTCTGAAATGGGATTAATAATGCCTGTCCTACTTTACCTTACTTTGTCCTTAGTAGGAATGTACCATAAAGTATAAGTAAGTGAATTATGCAAATTATTATTATAAGACACAAACAGAGATAACACTAATACACACCACGACATGCTGAGAACACCAGGGAGGTGCAAACAAAGTGTTATGTGAGGTGGTTAGGGATTAGAGATGTGGGGAGGGAAATATTTCACAGCTCTGTGCTAGCTCAGCCCTCTCCTCCATTTTGGAAAGCTCCTCCATCAGTGAGCAAAGTTCACAGGACCTAGGGTTGGAAGGGACCTTAGAGAGGAGGAGGAGGAAGAGGAGGAGGAGGAGGAGGATGGTGGTGGTGGTGGTGGTGGTGGTGGTGATAAATGAATTTTCTCTAGCACTTTGCAAAGCACTTTGCATACATTAGTTCTTCTTGTCCTCTGACAACAACCCTGTGAGGTAAGTTTTGCTGGTATTATCATTCTTATTTTTCAGATGACACAACTGAAGCTCAGTGAGGGCAGGTGATTTGCCTAAGGTCACATAGCTAATGAGTCTAGGGCAGAATTTGAACTCAGTTCTTCCTAACCCCAAGTCCAACATTATCCCCTCCAACATGCTGCTCCTCCCTCATTATCTGGTCCAGAGAGGAGAGACAGAGGAAGTGAGCTGCCCAAGGTCATGCAGGTAAGTAAGTAGAAAAGCCAGGACTGAAGCGCAGGGTTCTGGATTCTAGATGAATGACACCACCCTGCTCTACATTTGTCTCCCTTAGTTGGCTTTGTGATCCAAAATCCAGGGCTCTTGCCAGCATACCAGAGCCTCCTCTTGAGATGAGCAAGAAGCAAAGGAATCATGGTCCGCCTGCCTAGACTTGCCTCCTGTCAGACTCTGCCTCCCTGCTACCCAAGACAGGAGGCGTCTCAGACTAGGTGGGCTGGCTTACAGACACTTGCCTCCCACCCTTTCCCCCTCCCCATCCCTGTCTAGCCGTGGGCACCATATGTCCCTGATACAAGAAGTAAAACAAGCCCACGTTAGACAGCTCAGTCGAGGTGATCAGTTTGGGGGAGGGGAGAAGGGGAATTATCTTGGGGTCTTGGCATGGTGATGTCTGTTGTGTATGGGGTGTGAGTGTGGGTCCTGCGCCTGACAACAGCAGCTTCTGGAGAGTAGAAGGCTGCTGACCAAGAGCACAGTCTGGACTTGGGGTCAAGTGACCATTTGTCACCTCTGACCTTCATCAAGTCACCCAATCTCTTTAGGTCTCAGTTTTCTCACTTATAAAGGGAAGGGATTGAATTAAACTTCTAAGCGTTCTTTTGTGTCTAAATCCTATAATAAGTCATTTGACTTCTTAAATGACTCAATTTCCTTACCTATAAAATGGGGATACAGATTCTTACATTATCTCTCTCACAAGATTGCAGAGAAGAAAGAGCTTTGCAAAATGTAAACCACTCAGAATCGGTGCTGGGGGTGTTTTTGTTTTTGTTTATTTGTTTGGTTTTTTTTTTTACTGTTTTTATCATGTTATGGATCTTCCTTGGACAAGTTCTCACCACACACAAATTGGCCTCTGCCCTGTCCTATGGATTCCAGTCTGGATTATTTCTCTGTTGTCCAGAGTTCAGGACACAAGGAAAGGAGGAGATGGAGAAGAATTGTAACAAGAACGAGACCTGGGGGAGCTGCAGCTAACAGCTCATCCTCTCTCTCTCTCTCTCTCTCTCTCTCTCTCTCTCTCTCTCTCTCTCTCTCTCTCTCTCTCTCTCTCTCTCTCTCTCTCTCTCTCTCCCCCTCTCCCTTTCCTTCCCTCCCTCCCTTTCTTTCCCTTCTTCCCTCCCTCCCCCTCCCTCCCTCTCCAAGCCCAGCTCTGTCTTTTAAAAATAGACCCAAAGAACAGGCCCTATTTGGATGGGAGCAATTATGGGTTCCCAAGCTCTGCATCTTCTCATTATTAAAAGTGGAGAGAGCACAAAGATGCAGAGAGAGCCCGGAGAAGGGGACAGATGAAGGTCTCTTTGATAGCCTATACCTCCCAAGCCAGATGAGGTCCTTAGGGTGAGGTTCAAGGTCCTCTCCCTAACCTTCCTAGGGGACCTTCATCTCTGCTTGCTTGTCCTTCCTCCCTCACTCAGCTGGGCCCAGAGCCAGAGTGTCATAAACTGTCAGAGTTAAGAAGGAATAGCCCTAAGAATTGGCAGAATAAATGGCCACCTGCATGAGATTCCCAGGGCCCAGGGAGACCCTATCCCACCCACAGACATAGTCTTACCCACTCCCCCAGGCCTGAAATCTCCCAAGGAACCCCAACTGCTTCCTCCTCCTTCAGACTTAGAATGTAGCTCGTGGGCAAGAGGAAGCCCATAGACATTGAGGGGGAGGGATGGAGTTCAGAGTCCCTCTTAGCAGGTGTGTAGGAATGTAGCAGAAGGGCCTGGGGGGCACTGGGCACCTGTGGGGTTTGGGGGCGGGGCTCCCTGAGCCTACTCACTGATATACTCATTCATGCTCACACACACATGCAGTCACATATGCGTATATGCACACATCCAAGCACTCTTCCAGACCCATATGCCCACATTCACCCAACTCTGATCCCACGGACCTTCACACCAACATAGTCACCCATTCAGTACAGATTAACACACTCACATTCATGTCATTCTATGCACACTCACATTCAACCATAAACAATTGTGTGCAGAGTCTCACATGCGTATCTAGGTGATATCTGCTGAGCCGCATGTGGCCGGCCACTCTTTAGGGGGCTCCCTCCCAGGGAAGCTGGAGTCTGCTAACATCCCAACCATCAGAATTGTCTCATCATGAAAGAAACTGGCTGAGGTGGGTAGTGGGCTCCTTGTCGCTGGAGGGGGATGACCACTCTTGAGATATGTTATAGCAGCAATTCCTTTTCAGGTGCGTGTTATGAGCCAAGATGGCCTCTGAGGTCCCTTCAAATTCCAAGCTGCTGTGAGTCTATGATTCTGTGCTACAGGCAGCTGAGGGACAAAGAGAGAAAGTGGGAGTAGGAACAGCTACCAGTTACCTCCGGCCCCGGACCCTCAGATGCACACACGATTCTCCAAGACATATCCACATGCTCCCTGTGATGTACCCACCATCTGTGCAGCTGCCTGCTGAACTCACCTGGAACCTCCCCAGCCCAGGAATGCCCCCAGGACCCCATCCTACTCGGGCCTCTCTCTCTCTCTCTTCTTCCCCTTCCCCTTCTAGCTCCCCAAGCATCCCCATCGGCGTCAGAACCTATATTCCTACAGGACCATGATTGCCTAATTGATCTGCCTTCCTAGGCAGTGGGGCAGCCACTTCCCTGCCCTAAACACGTACGTGCAGATGCACATAGATGAGACATGTGGAGGCACATA